>NC_133307.1:12190383-12222073 GCF_012295235.1 Primulina huaijiensis
CGGCTGAATCGACTAGGAACCGTTTAGAATATACAGTATTCCAAATATGAGTTTCATGATACTCATCATATGAGCATCTCATATTCTTTCTACTATTTGTATATTCAAGGGCTTTATCTATGCAACTAGCATGGGTATATAGATAAAGATGTGCCAAAACAATAATTTCAAATATTATTAAAATAAAGATTGCTTATACATAGAGTTTCATTGTGAACACTCGGCCAACACTTGGCTCGACGTGCACCTACTCTAACATGATCTTCCCGGCACTGATGGTGGCACAACCCTTTACAGGACCTTTGCTCTGATACCAACTGAAACGTCCTGCCCTTTTTATTGCTTTAAAAGTACTAGAATTTTTTTTTTTATAAACACTCAATTTTCGGCCATGTACTCAAACCTCATGAAAATATTAAAATACTTTACCCTTTTAAAAATAAAATACCAACCACCTAGCATTTTAAAAATCAAGTGCAATAGTCATAAAATGAAATCGTCGCATGTTTACCAAACCTAAAAGCAATAAGTTTGAATAGTATAGCACATACTAAACCTCTCAAAAATCTCTCAAAAGCATAAGTAAATAGTCTTAAAAATCTTTAATCATAAATCATGAATCAAAAGTCATAATGCGGAATAATAGAAGCGTTGGTCCTCGGGTTGTGTGCGCCTTCAGTCCAGTCAGATCATCCGTCAAAACTTCCTTTAAACTCACCTGCATCCAATACACCTAGTGAGTCTAAAGACTCAACACACCATAATCTTTATAACAAATAACACGTATAAAACCACATGCAACAGTGAAAATACCTTTAGGTAAAAATAACATTTCATTACATGCATAAATCAATCTTAATCTTTTCTCTTTTTCCTTATCATGACATAAAACATTTAACATGATCATAAACATTTTCCTTTTCCCTTTTCCTTTTCCTTTTCCTTTTCTTTTCTTGAATTCAGATCGTTAATTGTGACTTTCCTCACATGACATGATCGATGGATCCATCTACATATAACCACAGTACTGGGTGGCGGGGGACATCAACAACACTCTCACCGGTCAACTGGGCCCTGACCTATCCTCATCGAATAGAAATACGATCGTTAGGGCACCCTCTGGTGCCTTTTCCCATAAATGGGCTCTCTCTGGGGCCTTCTCCCCTCACGATATTCCCATTCTTACCTCAAACCTCATAACCTCAAATCCTCAATGGTGTCACGGGAAATACAATCGTCGGGCTCCCACTGGGACCATAACCCTCACGATATCTCCCCATAACATCATTATAGTCACCATTACTTCACTTCCTTCAACGTTTTACATTTTCATCACTTTATAAAAATCATGCATCACATATCATTTTTATTTTTGAAACCAAGCATGCAACATGTCTTTTAAATGTTAACCTTCAATTATAAAAATCAAATAGACATTTTAAAAATCATTATTTAATCATGAACATTTCATAAACATTTAAAAATAGTCATAATATCATAAAAACAGCATTTGGGGCACTGCCATGACCTCTACTAATTTTTAGGTGTAAAAAGACTGTTTTACCCCTAGACGTACAATTTCTCGAATTTGACTTTTTCTTGAATTCATTGACTCTAACATGTCCGAAATAATTATTAAGCCTAAATTAATTTTTCCATAATTTTATTTAGCTTAAATATTAGACTTTTTCATTTATCATTAATTAATTGTTTTGACGGTGTTTTAATCCCGAAAAAATCTCAAACTTTAATATAAAATTCCTAAATTCTAAATTAAGTATTTTTATATTATTTTAGCCCTTATCGACCACAAATCGAGCCCCGTGAGCCGTTTTCCAATTTTTCTTAGTTAGAAAACCCTAATTTGACACCTAAACTTCGACCCCGAGCCAACTTTCGATTTTCACGAGTTACCCCCAAATCATGTTGATCCAAAACTTGACCAACATCCTAAATTACTCTACTGAACCCTTAAACCACCTAGAAACCCTTCCCGCAGTCAAAAACATGCCCCCCTCAAAACACCCCATGCAGTGGCCGAGAATCCTTATGGCACTAGGACTCTTGATTTGCTTCCCAACCCTTACCAACAAGCCCAGCCCTTGAACCAACCTCTAGGACACCTACCTAGGACCCTAATGAGTCACCCTACCCAACCCACGAGCCCTGGACCCTGCCTTCCCTCCCCTGTAAGCCGCACGAAGTCTGCGCGGAAATTGCAGCTTCTCTGGTAGCTAGGACTCCTACCCACCCCTTGAGCGCGAGTCCTAGCATGGCTAGGACCCTCTACCTAACTCACCCATGACCTTGGCTAGCCCCTGGAACCCGCCAACCAAGCCCTAGCCCTTGACACATAAAAACCGAACCCCCTATGCTCCATGACAGCAATTTTCTGTTCTTTCCTGTTTCTTTTCCTTTTTGCCGTGAATTTGGTGAGTGTGTGTGACTCTAACACATGTAAAAACTTCTCTTGATCTTACCTTATGTCATGGCAGCCCCTTAGTATAAACAAAAACATGAATCATGACATAAAATCGATGGTGTATAAACCATGCATAAAAAAACGAAAAAACAGCAACATGAACTTCATGTTTTCATGCACACCACTTTTAAAACTATATTATGACATGATGGATGAGAAAAAGAGATGTATGGCGTGCCTTTGCGTTATATACGCACGAAAATCCGTTGACGACGAAGAACGGGACACAACCTTGGCTTGATCTTGCTTGCACCCTTCGAAAATCTCTTCTAAAAATTGTGAGTGTGTGTGCCGTGGGTTAGAGATGGTTGGGGGAGTGTTTTCTGATTTTTAAAATAGGTGGCCGAGACTTAGAGATGAGAAAGTGAGGGTTTTGGTGATAAAAAAAGGTTTAAATAGCTAAATAAATTACTAATTAGGCTTAGACCTATCAAGCCAATTAAATTAAGCCCATTAGTCTAATTAGGATTTAAATAAAATATTAACAAGGTTTTTGTTCAAATAAATTTGTGAATTTATTAGCCGGGTTGCCAAAAATCTCGCATTTTTGTTGAAAAACCAACACCGATAAAATTTACGTCCCGGCATATAAAATCACCTCAAAACCCTTTATTTTCAGAAATTATAAAAACAATAACCATATTTTAAAGAATTAAAAATAATTATTTAATAAAAACATTTTACGTTTTTCAGCCTTCGGTCCCCGTTTCTCGATCGTCACTTGAATATTCCTTAAAAATACAATTTTATGCATGATGACAATAAAATCATTTTTAAAATGTAAACATGTAGGTCACATAATCCAATAGCAATTAAAATAAGTTAATTACTCATTTTTCATATTTCCTAGATTTGCATGCAGTTAGATTACGTCGTCTTAATTTTGGACTTTACAGTAAGAAATAATATCTATTAAGAGATATATATTATTTTTAGGTCATTTCCTTATGAAGTAAAGTAAGATATTGATGGAAATCAAGGAATTGTAGCATACATAATATGTTCTGACTCTTCTTATAGTATAAAAAAAATAGGGAAAAGATTTGAGGAGAAAAACATCCAAAGAAACTTGTTTGTGTTAAAGCATGCTAGGCTTATAATCTTGATTAAAGAAAGATTTAGTAAAAGAAGAATTGTTTGCGGAATTAGTTTCTTCCGTACAAGGTTGAAAGAAATATTAACTATGTTATAACTATTGGGACTTAAGTCAATAGGCTGATAAGGAATTATGTTCTAAGATTCTATATTGGTTTTAAGTTTGGAGATAGTAATCGTGATAATTTAGAATAAAATAAGTATGGATACACATATTGTAGAACTCGTAAATTAGACTACGGATAAGCCATGTATAATTCTTAGTATTTAAATTAAAATGATTTTTCATTGCATGAGTATTAAATTTCTTTTCTTTAAATTTAATTATTTTAATGCGGTAGTTTAATTATTAGCTTTTTCAGTTAAATAAGTGAGGCCGGACTGGAGTTGGAGTAAAGAGATAAAATTTAATGTTAAGAAAACATTCCTAGAATTTATTTAAGATAAATAATAAGTTATTTTAGTATAAAAGAATGTTTAAGCAATATTTTTCCCTCCCATTACCTCAAATTTTCAGCCATCATCTCTTAGGGATTTAATTAAATTGCCAACTCACAATTTTGATCACCTTACCTTATTCCTCCTTGGTAGAATAAATCATTCAACTTTAAATCTTCAATAAATATTAATTAAGCAATTTCCTCACTTCTTTTGACTACAAAAAACCGGCCACCTCTTTTCTAGATTTAAATTTTTTCTTTGACAACTGAACCTTGATTCTCTTTCCTTATCCATTTTCTTGGGAGATAATTCTATCACATTTAATCATCAATAATTAATATTTAAACGATTTCCCTACTCTATTTTACTTCATAAAATTGGCCCCTCCTCTAATTTTAAAAGATTTCATTAGGTGGACAATTTATCTTCTAATTATCTCACCATAACTTTTTCTAGGAAGATATTCACTTAACTTTTAAATCACTAACAAATAAATTAATTAAGAAATTTTCTACCATGTTTATCTAGCGATATTCCTCTTCCTTTTAATGAGAAAAATCGGCCATCACCCTTAATAGGATTTAAAAGTTTGACTACTCATTTTCGTTGATATCTTTCCTTAATCCTCTTCTTGACATAATATTTCATCACCATTTAATCTTCAATAATTATCAATTTAAGCAATCTCCTACCCATATTTTATTGATGAAAATCGGTCATCCAACTCTCTCACTCCCTCAATCAAATCTCTTCCCTTATCTCTCAAACAACTAGGATAGCAAGATTCATTTTTACCATTCAAATTTTCATTTATCTTGTAGACTTCCCTTCATTTCTTCTAGCCTTCTCTCCCTCTCCATTATTTCGAAATTTCAGTCTCCTTCAGCACTAAAAAATTGTGAGAGGCTAGGGTAATATTAAGAAAAGAAAACAAGAAAGAAAACAAGAGAAGCAACTCCGTCTCCTCCGCGCCGCTTCGTTATTTCGTTTGTTTTTCGTGCAAAACAAACCAAGGCATGTGTATATTTTCTTTTTCTCTTCAATCAAGACATATACAGATTTTTAAACATCACATGTTCATGATTTTGATGGTAAAAAGTCGAAAACTTTGTTACCAATTTTCAAAAACATGTGCAGAATTTTTCGGCTCTCACTTGTGCTCTCACTAGTTCGGCTTGTTTTGGTGTTTCAGGTGGTTGGCTCGTGTCCAGGCTCCCAAGGCGGCATCTAGACATGTATTAGGACATGTTAGGATCATATTGGTCCATTCGTTCAAGCCCCATACCCGCTGGAAATTCAGAAATGATAGCAACACTTCCATAGTGTCATATTGAGTCTCGAAAATTCTGTGTTGCTATCAAGGGTGATGTTCTTGATCTTGGCTGCCCTAGGGGCCTATAGCCATGGTTAGAACACTCCCCTATCATGTCTAAGATGTGACCAAGTCGCCCCTTTGAGGCTTTGTCCATGGCGGAATCGGTTTTTAAAACAAAAAGAAAGAACAGCCCTCCCCTTCGACCCCTTTTAAAAATTCTGCATGTGTCTTTCGAGTTTGGCGGCATGGTGTGGATCTTGGTTAATCTCTGACCCTTAGCCATGGTTCAGACCATACCCCTCAATGTCTAGATTCTGCCATGGTCAAGCAAATGGCCACTGGAATGACGCGGGACAGCAAAGGAAGCAAAACACACCCCACGCACGCAAGGGTGCACTCGGGTGGACGTTCGGTTGGTTAAGGGGATGGTTCGAATTGTGGCTGGCCTTGGGCCCTTAGCCATGGTTCCAACCTTCCCTTAGGATGTTGGCAAGAGGTTCGGGTTGGTGGTTCAAGGCCCAATGGCCATTAGCCTCGCAAACGACGCAAGGAAACCAAAGCACAGTTGCTGTATTTTTGTGACAGCAACTTGCTGCGGCGGTTCAGTGGCTTGTTCGAGTTCTTGGTTGGCTTTTAGCCTATGGCCTTGGACTGGACAGTGCCTCATTGGGTTAGAAAGGTCATGTTTTTGTCCGTTTGTGATTCGGATCATTTTAGAGGTCGTACGAGAATTTACGGTACAATGTGTCAAAGTGACTCTCGAAAGAGAGTTCCACGTTTTTGGCCTCCATTCACTAAATTTCGAGTACTGTAAATCTAAAAGCTTTATTTCATCATTTTTAAGAGTATTTTAATCATGACTAAACGTTGGTTGGGGTTGGCTAGAAGTCATGATTAAATACTAAGTCAGTGGGCGTAATTGTCTCGTTTTTGGATTCAATTACAAAGTTTGGTCAAGAAAGAATAAATTGCATATTTTTCATGTTAGATTTAAGTCGCAACGAGCCTGAGAACGATCCAACCCATTTGGTAAAATTAATACAGGACATTTAATTACGTTATTTAATTATATTACGTGCATAAAAAAAGTAATTATTCATTTTTGAGATTTATGTGATATTGTTTGTGGTCATTGTACTATTGTGAGATTATTACTTCACCCGGTCGCCAGTTACCGGTCAGTTCAGTTTTTTACCACCCAGTATACTGTGGCATTAGTCTGATCAGACGATTAGTATTTCACCCGGTCATCAGTTACCGGTCTCGGTCGTCAGTTACCGGTCAGTTTAGTTCAGTTCAGTGCAGTTCATGGGGCCACTTGCGTAGAACATAATCTCAACAAAATTATCATCCAGGCTATTTTATTACATAGCTCTATTGAGCTAACAGTTCACTTATGATTTTCAGTTCAGTTATGCACGTATTTATAATTATCCATGATAAGATATTTACAGTTCAGTTATGCAAGTACTATAATTCCTCATGACATGATATTTTCACTTCTCATGCANCTCAAAGTGACAACAAGTTTTTGGCGCCATTGCCGGGGAAGTATAATNCCAGCAGTAGTGGGACCCGAGGACCTCATTTACCAGTTTATTTATTATTTTTGCGAAAACTGATTTTATTACAATGAATTATTTTAAGCTGTCGTTTGAAACATTATTTACTTCCGCTGCTAAGTTTGAACATCAAACTTTATTTTATCAGTTTATTTATAAAATAGGCAATTTAATTAATGAAAAAGAAAATTTTTAAATTTTTCCGCAAATTTTCAAGTACGAATTTAGAGGCCTCTACAGGTGGTATCNAATCATGATAGACGAAGAACACTTAGAGATCATTGAGTAATGGGCCATGGGATAACCGACTCCCGCCAGTTGGATCGAGAACAGCCCATGGGCATTACAATAAAATTTATGCATTTTATTTAAAGCTGGAATTATTTTAACTGCATGTTCTCATGAAGTATTTTTACATTTAGATTTTAATCGTTCAGTATTTATTTACATGTAAATAAATTATGGAATTATGCATGTTGGTTACGTATGGTTTATTTATGGAACAGTATGCCTTCTAGACGCCAAGTTGGACGCCCGAGAGGTGATGATGAGCCTCGTCATGAGGACAGGGAGGAGCAGAGACAGGAGGGGAACGGACCTCCACCCCCTCCACCAAATATGAATGCCCAAACGCTAGCGGGGATGACTCAGTTTTTCGCACAGTTTGCGGGGAACAATGCTGTGGCGACCAGGCCGACAGGACCTGAGGCTGTCTACGAGAGATTCATGAAGATGCGTCCTAAGGAGTTTTCAGGGACGACAGACCCCATGATTGCCGAGGGCTAGATCAAGTCCCTTGAAGTTATCTTCGAGTTCATGGAGCTTGGAAATGCAGACAAAGTCCGGTGTGCCAGTGATGAAACTTAAAATTAATAATTTATTATATGTTAAAACCTATATTTTAAAATTTAAGTTTCATTAAAATTATAAAATTATGTTANTATCTACTCCAAATATTTTACTGAGGAAGTGCGCACCAGGTTGACCACTGAGTTCATGAGCCTGAGACAGGGAGATCTGACTATTACAGAGTTCATCCATAAGTTTGAGAGGGGTTGTCATTTTGTACCCCTGATCGCGAATGATGCCAAGGCCAAGTTAATGCATTTCTTGGTGGGTTTACGGCCGATCTTGCGCCGTGATGTTAGGTTATCTTGTAAAGGCCTAGAAATCCGTATTTGAAAATTTGCGGAAAAATTAAAAATTTTCTTTTTAAACTAAATAAAATATCCAGTTCATAAAATAAACTGTTGAATAACGTATCATGTTTAAAAATAGCAGCGGAAGAAATTAATGTTGTAAAAATAACTGTAAAAATTTTATCCAACGGTAGATAAAAATGTTTGAGCGATAACAATAATAAATGCTGAAAAGTGAGGTCCTCGGGTCCCACTACTGCGGACTCGAGCTGGCTCACTGATCCCCGCCCTCGGTCCCGGCATCATCAGTACCTACAACAATCAAGTCTAGTGAGTCTAAAGACTCAGCATGCATATATCGTAAATAACAAGTAAATAATTAATAAAGTCGCATGCAAGTGAAAAATTTCCTGTAATGAGGTGTAACGTAAAATATCATTTCAATGGTAATTATAGTACGTGCATAACTGAACTGAAAATATCATAGTGAAAATGTTTGCTCCTTGGAGCCCTGTAATGAAATAACTTGTAATAATTTTCTGGTGAGATTATGGTCTACGCAAGTGGTCCCTGAACTGAACTGAACTGAACTGACCGGTAACTGGCGACCGGGCCGGTAACTGGCGACCGGACTTAATAATGTATGTCTGATCAGACTACTGCCACAGTATACTGGGTGAAACAACTGAACTGACCGGTAACTGGCGACCGGGCCGGTAACTGGCGACCGGACTTAAGCATGATAGTAAAGTGACCACAAGCAATATCGCATAAATCTCAAAATGAATATTTTTGCACGTAACATAATTGAATATGAACAATTTCGATTTTTCTTGCATTAAAATCATGTACTTGCGATATTTAAAAATACCTATATGACTTGATTGAAGAGTGAAAGAAGATATGAACATGCCTTGGTTTGTTTTGACAGAAAACAAACGATATAACGACGCGGCGCGGTGGAGACGGAGTGCTCTTCACTTTCTTACTTTTAGCTCTTAATTCCTTTAAACTAAACATGCACCATAATTATTATAATGGCATAAAAATCGTAAATGTGATGCATGAACATTTAAAAGTATCATGATTTGTGCTCAGGGCGCTGCTAGGACCAAAATCTCACCCCGGGTGCAAAATGACCATTTTGCCCCTTGAAACCCAAATATTAACGTTTCAACCCTGGACCTCTAAAATTGACCCGAAACTTACCAAACTCCTTAAAATGTCCCAAAACATATTTATAAGCATTCTTAGATGTAAAATCGAGCCAAATTCATAACTTAACCAATTTGTTTTAAATCTTGAAACGGGGTCCCGATTTTAACCCGAATCGACTCGAAACTTAATCAAATTTTTCCCAAATTTTTTTACCATATCTTAATAACACTAAAATGTTCCTAAAACCATGTCATTAGGCCTTCCAACCCACGGCTGAAATTTCCAAAATTGCCAAAACTCTCGGTCCTATCCTATTTGACCACCTCGTGTATACCTTTCTCCCCAAAACTCACGCCCTCAGCTCCAGCCGACTTCCCAGCCACGAGCCAACCTGCTAAGGACCTAGACCCGACCCTAAGGCACCTCACAGAACCAAGCCATCGATCCCATGCACACTCCTAACCGCTAGGAACCAAGAAATCGCAGCAAGCTCACTACCGAGACCAATTCACCTCCCCCTTGCCCGATCGCCCGTCTTCTTTTCTCCAGCATGGCTTGAGCCATTCCAGACCCTGACTCAGACCCACCAGGGTCTGGTCCAGGGCTGGAGGAGGCTCTTGCACGACTGGTGTACAAGAAACCAATGATCGAACCACTATCACCAAGTCCCGATCTACATGGCCCTCACTGTTTCGAACAAAACCTGATCAACTTCACGCTCCTGCACCTACAACCCTCACTCTCGATCTGCACATGCCCTTGACAACCCAACACAGCAGCCCCTTACACCACATAACAGAAAACGTGAGAAAAAAAAAACAAGGGACGCATGCTATGAACAAAACAAAGAATACTTCATGCTGCACGCTGGATCGAACGTTTCTCAAGAAAATAATACACATAACAGCAGTATATATGACATGCGTGATGCGAGAATAATGGTACATGGCGTGCCTGCTGATTTTTGTGTGAACAAATGGTAGGAGAGTCACGGCCGAGACACGGGGAAGGCTTGATCTCAAAGGACAAGATGAAACCGTCTCCTTGCTGATGCAGCTCACGGGGAGGATTGTGAGTGGAGGGGGTGGGCGGCTGTTTAGTGGTAATTAGGTTTAGGGTTAGGTTTAGCATAATATTTAATTAGTTAAACAAAAGATTATGGGCCTAAATTTGATTTTAAAAGATATTAAAATGGGTTGGGGTCTATTTAGCTTAAAAGTAGGCCCATTAAGTCCAAACACACTCTCGAAAAATATTTCGTGTTGGAAAGCTTTTGAAAATATTAGCCGAACCCTCAAAAAGTCCCCCAATTGGACAAAATTTGCGTACCGTTAAAAATAAAGTCCTGCGGGTAAAAATACCCAATAAAATCCCATTTTCGAAAAATAAACTTAAAAATGCTTTAAATTAATTTATAAAAATAAATCGTGTAATAAAATAATTTTCCTTAAATTCTCCGGTCTCCAATCCTCGATTGAACGTGAAATGCACCTAGAAACCCTAATGCGTGAACTTTTAAAATTTCATGAAATAAATTTTAACATGCATGAATTATGCATACAATGCATAAAAATAATTAAACACAATTTACTGAAATAAACATGCATTTAATGCTTTAAAAAAATTAATTAAAATGCCAAGGAAATTCAATAACTTGCATGCATGCCAACTTTTTAAATTATATTTACTAACATGCTAAATTACCACTTCTTAAATAAGTCTTTATTAACTTATCTCAATACTCCATCTCCAGTCCGGCCTCACTTATTTAACTGAAAAGGTGACAATTAAACTACTACGTAAAATAAATAAATTTAAAGAAAAGAATTTAAATACTCATGCAATAAAATCATTTTAATTTAAATACTAGAAATTATGCATGGCTTATACGTAGTCTAAGTTACGGGTTCTACAGCTCTCCCCCCCTTAAAAGAAATTTCGTCCTCGAAATTAAAACTCACCGAATAACTCGGGGTACCGACTCCTCATCTCTGGCTCGGACTCCCACGTAGCTTCCTCCTCTGAATGGTTGAGCCATTTGACTTTCACTCGCTTAACCAGCTTGTTCCGAAGCTTCTTTTCCTGTCTGTCTAGGATCTGCACTGGTCTCTCCTCATAAGATAGGTTCGGAGTAAGCTGCAACGGCTCAAAGTTCAAGACATGCGAAGGATTCGCCATATACTTCCTCAGCATAGAGACGTGGAACACATTGTGTACTCCGGCCAGATTCGGCGGAAGAGCAACACGATAAGCTAACGTCCCAACTCTGTCGAGGATCTCAAACGGTCCAATGAATCTCGGACTGAGCATCCCTTTCTTTCTAAATCGCTTGACACCTTTCATAGGTGCCACTTTCACAAAGACATGGTCGCCGACTGCGAACTCTAACTCTCTTCTTCTCTGATCTGCATAGCTCTTCTGTCGACTTTGAGCAGTCCTCATTCTATCACGGATCCGGGCTACTACATCAACAGTCTGCTGAATAATCTCTGGACCCAACTCGGCTCTCTCTCCTACTTCATCCCAATGAACAGGAGATCTGCACTTACGGCCATACAGTGCTTCGTACGGAGCCATACCTATAGACGGCTGAAAGCTGTTGTTATAGGTGAACTCAACCAATGGTAAGTTCGACTCCCAACTCCCAGAGAAATCAATGACGCAAGCACGGAGAAGATCCTCTAAAATCTGAATGACTCGCTCTGACTGACCATCTGTCTGCGGATGAAAAGTTGTGCTAAACAGCAACTTCGTCCCCATAGTCGAATGCAAACTCTTCCAAAACGAGGAAGTGAATCTGGGATCTCTGTCAGATACGATAGAAACTGGAATACCATGAAGTCGGACTATCTCCCGGATATACAACTCTGCATACTAAACCATGGTGAAAGTCGTCTTGATAGGCAAGAAGTGTGATGATTTGGTAAGACGATCTACAATCACCCAGATGGTATTCAATCCTTTGGCTGACCTCGGCAATCCGGTCACAAAATCCATGGTAACATTCTCCCACTTCCACTCGGGAATAGGGAGAGGCTTGAGCAAACCTGCTGGTCTCTGATGCTCGGCCTTCACTAACTGACAAGTCAGACACTCGGATACAAATCGTCTAATATCTTTCTTCATTCCCGGCCACCAATACAAAAGCTGCAGATCTTTGTACATCTTCGTACTCCCTGGATGAATGGAGTACGGGGACATGTGGGCATCTGACAGAATATCTGCTCGAATAGAATCAATGCTAAGAACCCATATCCTGTCTCAGTATCTCACAATACCATCGCTGACAGAATACAAGACACTGCCCTTGACCTCATCTCTCTGCTTCCACTTGGCCAACTGCTCATCTGATGCCTGACCACTGCGAATACGGTCCAGAAGGGAAGACTGAATGGTCAAGGTAGATAGGCGGGGGACTCTACCTCGAGGATAAGTCTCTAGATCAAACCTCTGCATCTCAATCTGAAGAGGTCTCGAAATTGTCAAATGAGCCATCACTGCGACTTTTCTGCTCAATGCATCCGCAACTACATTAGCTTTACCCGGGTGGTAGCTAATGTCGCAATCATAATCTTTCACGAGCTCCAACCAGCGCCTCTGACGCATGTTCAGCTCCTTCTGTGTAAAGAAATACTTGAGGCTCTTGTGGTCGGTAAAAATCTGACACTTCTCTCCATACAGATAATGCCTCCAAATCTTCAAGGCAAAAACTACGGCGGCCAACTCTAGATCATGTGTAGGGTAATTCTTCTCATGGATTTTCAGCTGTCGAGAAGCATATGCTATCACCTTCCCATGCTGCATCAATACTGCGCCAAGACCGAGCTTCGAAGCATCGGTATATAGCACAAACTCACCGGGCCCTGACGGCATAGCCAAAACTGGTGCTGAGATAAGAGCTTGCTTCAAAGTATCGAAGCTCTTCTGACACTCCTCGCTCCAAACAAATTTCACATTTTTCTTTGTCAGTGCTGTGAGTGGAACTGCAATCGAAGAGAATCCCTTAATGAACTTCCGATAGTATCCTGCTAAGCCAAGAAAACTGCGGATCTCTGATGCATTCTGCGGCACAACCCAATCTCTGACTGCTGCAACTTTCGCTGGGTCTACCTCGATGCCACTACTGGAAACAATGTGGCCTAAGAACGTCACCTTCTCTAACCAGAATTCGCACTTACTGAACTTTGCGAATAACTTGTGCTTCTGCAAGGTCTGCAACACTGTGGTCAGATGTCTGTCGTGATCCTCTTGATTCTTGGAGTAGACGAGAATGTCGTCTATGAATACTATCACAAACTGGTCAAGATACGGCTGAAATACGCGATTCATGAGATCCATGAAGATCGCTGGCGCATTCGTCAAACCGAACGGCATCACAAGGAACTCATAGTGGCCATAACGAGTCCTGAAGGCAGTCTTGGAAACATCAGCATCTCTCACCCTCAACTGGTGATAGCCAGAACGCAGATCAATCTTGGAGAATACCGAAGCTCCCTGCAACTGATCAAATAGATCTTCAATCCTTGGAAGTGGGTACTTGTTCTTCACTGTAACCCTGTTCAACTCCCGGTAATCAATACAAAGTCTCATAGAGCCATCCTTCTTCTTCACAAACAAGACTGGCGCGCCCCATGGAGAAAAACTAGGGCNTAAGTCTCAAAGAGCCATCCTTCTTCTTCACAAACAAGACTGGAGCGCCCCATGGAGAAAAACTAGGGCGAATGAACTCCTTGTCAAGAAGTTCCTGAATCTGCTTCTTTAGTTCTGCCATCTCTGTCGGTGCGAGTCGGTACGGTTCTTTGGAGATCGGAACCGTACCTGGCATAAGCTCAATAGAAAACTACACCTCTTGCTCGGGTGGTATACCAGAGACGTCTTCTGGAAAAACGTCTAGAAAATCTCTGACGATCGGAACATCTGCGGCTGACTGACTGGGTGCCTCGGGGACAGATATAAAAGTTGCTAAAAACGTCCGACACCCTCTATGCATGAGCTTCCTAGCCTGAACGTAAGGTATAATGCGCGGTAAAGGAAAGTACCTGTCCGGCTCGAATAAGAACTGCGTCATTCCAGGCGGTCGGACAAGAACAGATCTCCGCTGGAAGTCAATCAAAACTCTGTTCCGCAATAGCCAGTCCATCCCTAGGATGATGTCAAACTCTGGCATCGGCAACACTATAAGATCCGCATATACAAGATTTCCATGCAACTCAAGGTCTATGTCTCGGATCACATTGGTAGCTGCCAGCTCCTTGCCCGACGGCAATACTACTGAATAGGCTACATCTAGCCCAACTGTCTTGACCTTGAGGAAATTAGCAAAAACCTCCGAAATAAATGAGTGAGTGGCCCCTGAATCTATCAAGGCCTTTGTAGCGGAACCAGATATAAAAATTCTCCCTGAAAATTGGAACTCTAAGTTGAACACAATAATCACAAGAACTAACTTATAGACATGCAAAGGCCAAAGTTCTTCTAACCTAATTCCCGAAAATGGTACTGAGTAGAGCATGCAATCCTATCGCAATTCTAAGTTCAAAATCTCAATCCCAATTCCCAAAACATTGAAATTCAATAATTAACTGAAAGCATTAAGATACATGTCATAAGCATCGACTCCGGGTCCGTCTCTGTTGCATGAAGGGCAAAAACTCTGCCCTGGGTAGACGGATTCCTCTGAGGGCAGTGCAGAAATAAGTGGTCTGGACTACCACACTTATAACACTTTCCTGAGCCAAACATACATGCTCCAGGATGGCGGCGTGAGCACTTGGGACAGACTGGATGCTCAAAGGTCCTCGGGGCTGGGCGTCCCCGCTGCTGCTGCTGCTGCTCTCTATTTCTAGGCGGCCCGTGAAAAGGCCTCTTGTTCTGCTGCTGATGCTGCTGAGGAGGAGGGCGGTGTGGTACCTGAACTGGTCACTTCCCCAAGCGATCTCTCTCAATATCACGCTGATCCTGTTCTGCGGCTAGGGCTTTGGAGACAGCGACCTCATAAGAAGTAGGGTCAGACACTCTAACATCACGGCGCAAGATCGGCCGTAGACCCACCAAGAAATGCATCAACTTGGCTCTAGCATCATTCGCGATTAGGGGCACAAAATGACAGCCCCGCTCGAACTTACGGATGAACTCCGTAACCGTCATATCTCCCTGTCTCAGGCTCATGAACTCAGTGGTCAACCTGGTGCGTACTTCCTCCGTGAAATATTTGGAGTAGAATACCTCCGTGAAGATCACCCAAGACAGTGTAGCCAAGTTCAGGGCTACTGAAGCTCCTTCCCACCATAAGCGGGCATCTCCTCCGATTAAATATGTGGCACATCGAACTCGATCTGCATCCCCAAGCTCCATAAACTCGAAAATAACCTCGAGGNCTGCCCTCAGAGGAATCCGTCTACCCAGGGCAGAGTTTTTGCCCTTCATGCAACAGAGACGGACCCGGAGTCGATGCTTATGACATGTATCTTAATGCTTTCAGTTAATTATTGAATTTCAATGTTTTNGCAGCTAGCATCTGGGCATTCATGTCCGGTGGAGGTGGAGGGGGTAAATCTCCCTCCTGCCTCTGCTCCTCCCTGTCCTCTTGGCGAGGCTCCTCATTTCTAGTGTTCTCGGGAATGCGTCTAGGGGGCATCCTATTCCATACATAACTCATACGTAACCAACATGCATAATTCCATAATTTAATTTAAATTTAAATACTGAATAATAAAAATCGGGACGTAAAATAATTCATGAAAACATGCTGTTAAATAATTCATGCTTTAAATAAAATGCTTAAATGTAAAACTTACAGACCGAAAACGTGACTTCGTGAGCTTCTCGAGGTCAGTAGTAGTGTAACCCTATACAGAACCATTGCTCTGATACCAGCTGTAAAGGCCAAGAAATCCGTATTTGAAAATTTGCGGAAAAATTAAAAATTTTCTTTTCAAACTAAATAAAATATCCAGTTCATAAAATAAACTGTTGAATAACGTATCATGTTTAAAAATAGCAGCGGAAGAAATTAATGTTGTAAAAATAACTGTAAAAATTTTATCCAACGGTAGATAAAAATGTTTGAGCGATAACAATAATAAATGCTGAAAAGTGAGGTCCTCGGGTCCCACTACTGCGGACTCGAGCTGGCTCACTGATCCCCGCCCTCGGTCCCGGCATCATCAGTACCTACAACAATCAAGCCTAGTGAGTCTAAAGACTCAGCATGCATATATCGTAAATAACAAGTAAATAATTAATAAAGTCGCATGCAAGTGAAAAAATTCCTGTAATGAGGTGTAACGTAAAATATCATTTCAATGGTAATTATAGTACGTGCATAACTGAACTGAAAATATCATAGTGAAAATGTTTGCTCCTTGGAGCCCTGTAATGAAATAACTTGTAATAATTTTCTGGTGAGATTATGGTCTACGCAAGTGGTCCCTGAACTGAACTGAACTGACCGGTAACTGGCGACCGGGCCGGTAACTGGCGACCGGACTTAAGCATGATAGTAAAGTGAGCACAAGCAATATCGCATAAATCTCAAAATGAATATTTGCACGTCATATAATTAACTAACATAATTAAATATGAACAATTTCGATCTTCTTGCAATAAAATCATGTACTTGCGATATTTAAAAATATCTATATGGCTTGATTGAAGAGTGAAAGAAGATATAAAAATGCCTTGGTTTGTTTTGACAGAACACAAGCGAAATAACGATGCGGCGTGGCGGAGACGGAGTGCTCTTCACGTTCTTACTTTTCTCTCTTAATTCCTTTAAACCAAGCATGCACCATAATTATTATAATGGCATAAAAATCGTAAATGTGATGCATGAACATTTAAAAATATCATGATTTGTGCTCAGGGCGCTGCAAGGACTAAAATCTCACCCCGGGTGCAACATGACCATTTTGCTCCTGGAAACCCGAAAATTATCGTTTCAACCCTGGACCTCTAAAATTGACCCGAAGCTTACCCAACTCCTTAAAATGTCCCAAAACATTTTTAAATGTGCTCCTAGATGTAAACTCGAGCCAAAATCATCACTTAATCGATTCATTTTAAAACTTGGACCGGGGTCCCGGTTTTAACCCGAATCAACTCGAAACTTAACCAAATTTTTCTCAACTTTGTAAAATATCCTACAAACACTTAAAGTTCATGAAAACCATGCACCCAATCCCCTAAACCCACGGCTAAATTTTCCAGCACCTTAACAACTCTCGGCCGTCCCATTCCTTAGACCTCATCACAACACATGTCACCCAACTCCAATAATCTTTCGGTCCTCTCTAACTCCCCCACATGGACCTAGCTTAAACTTTAAAGTACCTACCTTAATCACACGATCAGCCACATGCAGCACTACCCAAATCCCACGCTGTACACAAACTCACGCTGCACACGAAACTCACGGCCCTTGCTACCAGCCGTGAAACGATCGAAGCACAGCCCTAGACCTCTATGATCTGCACAACACTCGGCCCCTACAACGATACAACAGCGGCCCTTTGCACCAAAAACAATCAGAACGTGAGATGCCTTTCAAAAACCGTGAACATGCAACCAAAAGAATAAGATTTCGTGTCAAAACTTCAACAGAACGTACACCCATGATGGATCGAAAGATTGCTATGAACTTACACACAAATTTACATAATAATGGCATGAATGATACAAAGGAAAGAATACATGCGTGCCTTGATGCAATAAACGCAAGAAAACTCGAAGCGGGGAACGCCGGGGAAACTTTGATGCAAGAATGAGCTATGGCCGAGAGGTTGCTGCTGATTTTCTTGAGGAAACCGAGACAAAATGAGAGGGGAGGGGTGGTGTCGGCTGATAGGAGAATTAGGTTTAGGTTAAATGAGGTTTAGGTAGATAATTAAATAGATAACAATTAGATAATGGGCCAAAGTTTACCATGTAAAAGTTTTAAAAGTCTTTTAAGCCCAACAAGCTTAAAAGTAGGCCCATTAAGTCCAAACGCACTCCTGAAGAATATTTCGTGTTTGAAAGATTTTGAAAATATTAGCCGAACCATTAAAAAGTTCACGATTCGATAAAATTATCGTACCGCTAAAAATTAAAATCCTACGGGTAAAAATATCCAAAATTCCCCATTTTTGAAAATTATACTTAAAAACGCTTTAAATAAATTTATAAAAATAAATCGTGTAAATAAAAAAAATAATTTTCCTGAAAATTCTCTGGTCTCCGTTCCTCGTTCCAGCGTGAAATGCACCTAGAAACCCTAATGCATGAACTTGTAAAATAACATGAAATAAATTTTAACATGCATGAATTATGCATACAATGCATAAAAATAATTAAACACAATTTACTGAAATAAACATGCATTTAATGCTTTAAAAAAATTAATTAAAATGCCAAGGAAATTCAATAACTTGCATGCATGCAAACTTTTCTTAAATAAGTCTTTATTAACTTATCTCAATACTCCATCTCCAGTCCGGCCTCACTTATTTAACTGAAAAGGTGACAATTAAACTACTACGTAAAATAAATAAATTTGAAGAAAAGAATTTAAATACTCATGAAATAAAAATCATTTTAATTTAAACACTAGAAATTATGCATGGCTTATACGTAGTCTACGTTACAGGTTCTACATATCTGATCCTACTACTTATGAGGTCGTTGTTTCCAGAGCTCTAGCTGCAGAGCAGGATCAGCGTGATATCGAGAGAGACCGCCAGGGCAAGCGCCCAGTCCAGGTACCACACCGCCCTCCTCCTCAGCAGCATCAGCAGCAGAATAAGAGGCCTTTCAATGGCCCGTCCTGAAACAGAGGCCACCAGCAGCAGCAGCCGCTGCGGGGACGTGCAGTCCCTAAGCCTATTGAGCATCCGATCTGTCCTAGATGCTCACGCCGCCATCCTGGAGTATGTATGTATGGCTTTGGGAAGTGTTACAAGTGCGGTAGCCCAGACCACGTGCCACCGCAGTGCCCTCAGAGGAATCTGCCTACCCAAGGCAGGGTATTTGCTCTCCATGCAGCGGAGACGAACCCTGATACCATGCTTATGACAGGTACCTTTAAGCTTTAAATTTATATTTGGGAATTAATGTTTTGGGTGAGGTTTTGAACCTAGTATTGCGATAGGATTGCATGCTCTACTTAGTATTATTTTTGTTGAATTTAAGTTAGAAGAACTTTTGCCTATGCTTGTCTATAAGTTAGTTTTGTGATTATTGGGTTCAGCCTAGTGTTCTAACCTTTCAGGGAGAATTTTCATAGCTGGCTCAGCTACCAAAGCCCTGATAGATTCAGGGGCTACTCACTCATTTATTTCTGAGGTCTTTACGAATTTTCTCAAAGTTAAGACCGTTGGGCTAGATGTAGCCTACTCAGTGGTACTGCCTTCGGGAGAGGAGATGACAGCCACCAATGTGATCCGAGACATAGATCTGGAGCTTCATGGCAACCTTGTTTATGCGGATCTGATTGTCTTGCCGATGCCAGAGTTCGACATCATATTAGGCATGGATTGGCTATTGCGGAACAGAGTGTTGATAGACTTCCAGCGGAGATCTGTTCTAGTCCGACCGCCTGGGATGACACAGTTCTTATTTGAGCCGGACAGGTACTTTCCCTTACTGCGCATTATTCCTTATGTCCAGGCTAGGAAGCTCATGCATAGAGGGTGTCGAGCGTTTTTAGCAACTTTTATATCTGTCCCCGAGACACCCTGTCAGTTAGCCGCAGATGTTCCGATTGTTAGAGATTTCTTAGACGTTTTTCCTGAGGACGTCTCTGGTATGTCACCCGAGAGAGAGGTGGAGTTTTCTATTGAACTTATGCCAGGTACGGTACCGATCTAAAAAGCACCGTACCGACTAGCGCCGACAAAGATGGCAGAGCTGAAGAAGCAGATTCAGGAACTTCTCGACAAGGAGTTCATTCGATCGAGTTTCTCACCATAGGGCGCGCCAGTCTTGTTTGTGATGAAGAAGGATGGATCCATGATACTTTGCATCGATTACCGGGAGTTGAACAGGGTTACAGTGAAGAACAAATACCCACTCCCGAGGATCGAAGATCTCTTTGACCAGTTGCAGGGATCTTCGGTATTCTCCAAGATTGATCTGCGTTCCGGTTATCACCAGTTGAGGGTGAAAGACGCTGATGTTTCCAAGACTGCCTTCAGGACTCGTTATGGCCACTACGAGTTCCTTGTGATGCCGTTCGGTATGACGAATGTGCCAGCGATCTTCATGGATCTCATGAATCGCGTATTTCAGTCGTATCTTGATCTGTTTGTGATAGTGTTCATAGACGACATTCTCGTCTACTCAAAGAATCAAGAGGATCACATCAGACATATGACCACAGTGTTGCAGACCTTACAGAAGCATAAATTATTCGCAAAGTTCAGTAAATGCGAATTCTGGTTAGAGAAGGTGGCGTTCTTAGGCCACATTGTTTCTAGCAGTGGTATGGAGGTAGACCCAGCGAAAGTTGCAGCAGTCAGAGACTGGGTTGTGCCGCAAAATGCTTCTGAGATCCGCAGTTTTCTTGGCCTAGCAGGATATTACCGGAAGTTCATTCAGGGATTTTCTTCCATCGCAGTTCCACTCACATCATTGACAAAGAAGAATGTGAAATTTTTGTGGAGCGATGATTGTCAGAAGAGCTTCGATACTTTGAAGCAAGCTCTTATCTCAGCACAAGTTTTGGCCATGCCGTCAGGGCCCGGTGAGTTTGGTCTATATACTGATGCTTCGAAGCTCGGTCTTGGCGCAGTATTGATGCAGCATGGGAAGGTGATAGCATATGTTTCTCATCGGTTGAAGACTCATGAGAAGAATTACCCTACCCATGATCTAGAGTTGGCAGCCGTTGTATTTGCTTTGAAGATCTGGACGCATTATTTGTACGGAGAGAAGTGCGAGATCTTTACCGACCATAAGAGCCTCAAGTACTTCTTTACGCCGAAAGAGCTGAATATGCGTCAGAGGCGTTGGTTGGAGCTTGTGAAAGACTATGATTGTGACATTAGATACCACCCGGGAGAAGCTAATGTAGTTGCGGATGCACTGAGCAGGAAAGTTGCAGTGATGGCCCATTTGATGATTCAGAGACCTCTTCAGTCTGAGATGCAGAGGTTTGATCTAGAGGCATATCCTCAAGGTAGAGTTCCCCGTCTATCTACCTTGACTATTCAGTCATCTCTCTTAGACCGTATTCGCAGTGGTCAGTCAGCAGATGAGCAGTTGGCAAAGTGGAAGCAGAGAGATGAGGCCAAGGGTAGTGGCTTGTATTCAATTAGTGACGGTATTGTGAGATACCGAGACAGGATATGGGTTCCTAGTAGTGATTCCATTCGAGCGGATATTCTATCAGAGGCCCATATGTCACCGTACTCTGTTCACCCTTGGAGTACAAAGATGTACAAAGATCCGCAGTTATTATATTGGTGGCCAGGAATGAAGAAGGACATCAGACGGTTTGTATCCGAGTGTCTGACTTGTCAGTTAGTGAAGGCAGAGCATCAGAGGCCAGCAGGTTTGCTCAAGCCTCTTCCTATTCCCGAGTGGAAGTGGGAGAATGTTACCATGGACTTTGTGACCGGTTTACCGAAGTCAGTCAGAGGTTCTAATGTATCTGGGTGATTGTTGATCGTCTTACCAAATCAGCGCACTTCTTGCCTATCAAGACGACTTTCACCATGGTTCAGTATGCTGAGTTGTATATTCGGGAGATAGTCCGACTTCATGGTATTTGAGTTTCTATCGTGTCTGACAGAGACCCCAGATTCACTTTCTCATTTTGGAAGAGTTTGCATTCGACGATGGGTACGAAGTTGTTGTTTAGCACAGCTTTCCACCCTCAGACAAACGGGCAGTCAGAGCGAGTTATTCAGATTTTTGAGGATCTTCTCCGTGCCTGTGTTATCGATTTCTCCGGGAGTTGGGAGTCGAACTTGCCATTAGTGGAGTTCACCTATAACAACAGCCTTCAGTCGTCTATAGGAATGGCTCCGTATGAAGCATTATATGGTCGCAAGTGTAGATCTCATGTTCATTGGGATGAGGTAGGAGAGAGAGCCGAGTTAGGCCCAGAGATTATTCAGCAGACTGTCGATGTAGTAGCCCAGATCCGTGACAGAATAAGGACTGCTCAGAGTCGACAGAATAATTATGCGGACCAGCGGAGGAGAGATTTAGAGTTCGCCGTGGGCGACCATGTCTTTGTGAAAGTGGCACCTATGAAGGGTGTCATGCGATTTGGGAAGAAAGGGAAGCTCAGTCCGAGATTCATTGGACCATTTGAGATCCTTGACCGAGTTGGGACGCTAGCTTATCGTGTTGCTCTTCTGCCGAATCTGGCCGGAGTACATAATGTGTTCCACGTCTCTATGCTGAGGAAGTATATGGCAAATCCTTCGCATGTCCTGAACTTTGAGCCGTTGCAGCTTACTCCGAACCTGTCTTATGAGGAGAGACCAGTGCAGATCCTAGACAGACAGGAGAAAAAGTTTCGGAACAAGCTGGTTAAGCGAGTTAAAGTCAAGTGGCTTAACCATTCAGAGGAGGAAGCTACGTGGGAGTCTGAGCCAGAGATGAGGAGTCGGTATCCGGAACTATTCGGTGAGTTCTAATTTCGAGGACGAAATATCTTTTAAAGGGGGAAGGGTTGTAGAACCCATAAATTAGACTACGTATAATCCATGCATAATTCCTAGTATTTAAATTAAAATGATTTTTCATTGCATGAGTATTAAATTTCTTTTCTTTAAATTTAATTATTTTATTGCGGTAGTTTAATTATTAGCTTTTTCAGTTAAATAAGTGAAGCCGGACTGGAGTTAGAGTAAAGAGATAAAATTTAATATTAAGAAAACATTCCTAGAATTTATTTAAGATAAATAATAAGTTATTTTAGTATAAAAGAATGTTTAAGAATTTATTTAATTAACTTGAGATAATAGTAAATAAATTCTTTATGTCCAATAATTTAATTAAAAGCCTAAAATAAAATATGTGACCAATTGAGATAAGTTAATTTAGACTTATATTAATTAAGAAATTTCAACTTAACATATTAGCAATTTAATTTAAAGATTTAGCCATGCATGCAAGATAATGTTATGCCATAATTAATTTATTAATTCACTAAAATATTTAATGAGTAGATAAAAATCTAAAAAATTAAAATACAATATTTAAGAAATATTTTTCCCTCCCATTACCTCAAATTTTCGGCCATCATCTCTTAGGGATTTAATTAAATTGCCAACTCACAATTTTGATCACCTTACCTTATTCCTCCTTGGTAGAATAAATCATTCAACTTTAAATCTTCAATAAATATTAATTAAGCAATTTCCTCACTTCTTTTGACTAGAAAAAATCGGCCCCCTCTTTTCTAGATTTAAATTTTTTCTTTGACAACTGAACCTTGATTCTCTTTCCTTATCCATTTTCTTGGGAGATAATTCTATCACATTTAATCATCAATAATTAATATTTAAACGATTTCCCTACTCTATTTTACTTCATAAAATCGGCCCCTCCTCTAATTTTAAAAGATTTCATTAGGTGGACAATTTATCTTCTAATTATCTCACCATAACTTTTTCTAGGAAGATATTCACTTAACTTTTAAATCACTAACAAATAAATTAATTAAGAAATTTTCTACCATGTTTATCTAGCGATATTCCTCTTCCTTTTAATGAGAAAAATCGGCCATCACCCTTAATAGGATTTAAAAGTTTGACTACTCATTTTCGTTGATATCTTTCCTTAATCCTCTTCTTGACATAATATTCTCTCACCATTTAATCTTCAATAATTATCAATTTAAGCAATCTCCTACCCATATTTGACTGATGAAAATCGGTCATCCAACTCTATCACTCCCTCAATCAAATCTCTTCCCTTATCTCTCAAACAACTAGGATAGCAAGATTCAATTTTACCATTCAAATTTCCATTTATCTTGTAGACTTCCCTTCATTTCTTCTAGCCTTCTCTCCCTCTCCATTATTTCAAAATTTCAGTCTCCTTCAGCACTGAAAAATCGTGAGAGGCTAGGGTAATATTCAGAAAAGAAAACAAGAAAGAAAACAAGAGAAGCAACTCCGTCTCCTCCGCGCCGCTTCGTTGTTTCGTTTGTTTTTCTTGCTAAACAAACCAAGGCATGTGTATATTTTCTTTTTCTCCTCAATCAAGTCATATACTAAATTTTAAACATCACATGTTCTTGATTTTGATGGCAAAAAGTCGAAAACTTTGTTACCCATTTTCGAAAACATGTGCAGAATTTTTCGGCTCTCACTTGTGCTCTCACGGGTTTGGTTTGTTTTGGTGTTTCAGGTGGTTGGCTTGTGTCCAGGCTCCCAAGGCGGCATCTAGACATGTATTAGGACATGTTAGGATCATATTGGTCCATTCGTTCAAGCCCCATACCCGCTGGAAATTCAGAAATGACAGCAACACTTCCATAGTGTCATATTGAGTCTCGAAAATTCTGTGTTGCTATAAAGGGTGATGTTCTTGATCTTGGCTACCCTAGGGGCCTATAGCCATGGTTAGAACACTCCCCTATCATGTCTAAGACGTGACCAAGTCGCCCCTTAGAGTCTTGGTCCATGGCGGAATCGGTTTTTAAAACAAAAAGAAAGAACAGCCCTCCCCTTCGACCCCTTTTAAAAATTCTGCATGTGTCTTTCGAGTTTGGCGGCATGGTGTGGATCTTGGTTGGTCTCTGACCCTTAGCCATGGTTCATACCATACCCCTCAATGTCTAGATTGTGCCATGGTCAAGCACATGGCCACTGGAACGACGCGGGACAGCAAAGGAAGAAAAACACACCCCACGCACGCAAGGGTGCACTCAGGGTGGATGTTCGGTTGGTTAAGGGGATGGTTCGAATTGTGGTTGGCCTTGGGCCCTTAGCCATTGTTCCAACCTTCCCTTAGGATGTTGGCAAGAGGTTCTGGTCGGTGGTTCAAGCCCCAATGGCCATTAGCCTCGCAAACGATGCAAGGAAACCAAAGCACAGCTGCTATATTTTTGTGACAGCAACTTGCTGCTGCGGTTCAGTTGCTCGTTCGAGTTCTTGGTTGGATTTTAGCCTATGGCCTTGGACTGGACAGTGCATCATCAAGTTATGAAGGTCATGTTTTTGGCCGTTTGTGATTCAGATCATTTTAGAGGTCGTACGAGAATTTACGGTGCAATGTGCCAAAGTGACTCTTGAAAGAGCGTTTCACGTTTTTGGCCTCCATTCACTAAATTTCGAGTACTGTAAATTTAGGAGCATTATTTCAACATTTTTAAGAGTGTTTTAATCATGACTAAACGTTGGTTTGGGTTGGCTCGGAGTCATGATTAAATACTAAGTCAATGGGCGTAATTGTCTCGTTTTTGGATTCAATTACAAAGTTTGGTCAATAAAAAATAAATTGCATATTTTTCATGTTAGATTTAAGTCGCAGCGAGCCTAGGAACGATCCAACCCATTTGGTAAAATTAATACAGGACATTTAATTACGTTATTTAATTATATTACGTGCATAAAAATAGAAATTATTCATTTTTAAGATTTATGTGATATTGCTTGTGGCCATTGTACTATTGTGAGATTATTACTTCACCCGATCGCCAGTTACCGGTAAGTTCAGTTTTGTACCACCCAGTATACTGTGGCATTAGTCTGATCAGACGATTAGTATTTCACCCGGTCGTCAGTTACAGGTCCCGGTCGTCAGTTACCGGTCAGTTCAGTTCAGTTCAGTGCAGTTCATGGGGCCACTTGCGTAGAACATAATCTCAACAAAATTATCATCCAGGCTATTTTATTACAGAGCTCTATTGAGCTAACAGTTCATTTATGATTTTCAGTTCAGTTATGCACGTATTCATAATTATCCATGATAAGATATTTACAGTTCAGTTATGAAAGTACTATAATTCCTCATGACATGATATTTTCACTTCGCATGCAATTTTATTATTATCTATTTACTTGTTATTTATGATATATGCATGCTGAGTCTTTAGACTCACTAGACTTGATTGTTGTAGGTACTGATGATGTCGGGATCGAGGGCGGGGACCAGTGAGTCAGTTCGAGTCGGCAGTATGGGACCCGAGGACCTCATTTACCAGTTTATTTATTATTTTTGCGAAAATTCATTTTATTACAATGAATTATTTTAAACTGTAGTTTGAAACATTATTTACTTCCGCTGCTAAGTTTGAACATCAAACTTTATTTTATCAGTTTATTTATGAATGAGGCAATTTAATTCATGAAAAAGAAAATTTTTAAATTTTTCCGTAAATTTTCAAGTACGAATTTAGCGCCTTCTACACATATATTCAGTGCTGATTTTATTTAGTGTACTATGGTAAATTTCAACGTCATTCTCAGAATTGGTTGGTTGGACAAGAATCATGCAGTGGTAGATAGTCGAGGTAAGCATGCCAAACTCCAATCCAAGAATAAATCATATTTTATGGCAAGGATAAGGAACATAAATCCTTCCTTCCTGCTTCTCAGACTTAGAAAGACATGGAGTATGGTTAAGAAGTCTAACTAACAATAATGAGAGAAGCGAAAGAAGGAATTGTGCTCAAGATATAAAATATTCATGTGGTACGTGAGCTCTGGAAACGTTATTTTGAGTTATCTCAGACTGTGAAGTAGAATTCGAAAGTAACTTGATAGACCGTGCTACACTAAATTCTAAGGAACCCTAGCGAATGGCTTCAGTTGAAATCAAGAAGCTAAAAATCGATTCCAAGATTTTTTAGACAAAAACAAATCAGACCAAGTGCCTCTCCTTGGGGAGATTCAATCTTATTGGTACAGAAGAATGTTGAAAGTACAAGATAGTGTGTCATTCTACAAAGAACTCAATAAGATCAAGAACAAATGTCATCTTTCAAGAATAGATGACTTTTTCAATCAGTTAAAGGGAGCTAAGATCTTTTCAAAGCTTTATCTAAGGTCAGACTACTACAATTGAAGGCCAAGGCAGAGAATATTCCTAAAACCGCCTTAAAAAGAAAAGAGTATGGACATTATGAGTTCACGATAATACCTTTTGGCCTGACCAATGCTCCAGCAACATTCATAGAACTCATGAACAGAGTGTTCAAGAAATTCCTCGACAAGTTTGTGGTAGCATTTATTGATGACATTCTTGAATATTCAACAAGTGAGGAAGACCGCAAGGAAGATCTTCGTCCTGCTCTACAGATGCTCAGATAAAAATAATTATATACTAAATTTAGAAAAAGTGAATTTTGACTAAAAAGTGTCACATTCTTGGGTCATATAATCTCTGAAATGGGCATATCAGTGGGTCACAAGAAGGTGGAGGCAATCATGGACTGGCCTTGACCGAAAACTAGAATAGAAGTTCGAAGCTTTCTGGGATTAGTTGGCTATTAAGAAAATGTGTTGAAAAATTTTCTTCCGCTCACGAAGCTCACTCAGAAGAACTCTAAATTCAATTAGAGTGAAGAATGTGAGAAGATTTTTAGATCCTAAAAAAGAAACTCGATTTTATGCCATTATTAGTACTTCTCGAATAAACCAGGAATTTCACCATTTACAATGATGCATCAAAAGAAGCTTGTGATGTGTTCTCATTCAAGAAGGCAAGTAATTGCCTATGCATCGATGAAATTAAAATCATGTGAGCAAAATTATCCAACACATGATATTGAATTAGCCACAATTGTATTTGTGCCAAAGATCCATAGAATGAAATTCTTTGGTGTCATATGTGAGATATTTACCGATCACCAAAGCCTCAAATATCATTCACACAAAAGGAATTAAACATGAGGCAAAGATGGTTGATCGAACTATTGAAGATATTTTTAGGGCGTGTGCCATGGACCTCGGAGGAATTAAATAAACACCTTCCTTTGATTGAATTTGCCGATAACAATAATCATCATGAAAGTATTGAAATCAGAGATAAAGCTATCATGATACTTGAATTGTTGATAAAGTAGCTATTATCAAGGAAAAACGCAAGGCAGCTCATGATCGATAAAAGAGCTGGGCTGATTTAAAGTGAAGACCGTTGGAGTTTGAAAATGGTGTGAAATCTTATGTTAAAGTTTCCCCTATGAAAGGAGTTGTTTGATTCAGCAAATCTAGAAAGATAACTCCAAGATATGTCGGACCCTTCGAAATACTGAGAAAAATGGGAAACCTAGCTTATCAGCGGGCTTTACCACCAGGAATGTCAGAGATTGACAACGTCTTCCACGTCTCACAGCTAAGGAAGTATGTCTCATATCCAAGTAGCATTATTGAATTTGAACCGCTACTAATCAAAAGAAATGTGAACGAGGAAATGAAATATGAAGAAGTCCCTATTTGAGTAATGGACACCAAATACCAAGTGCTGAGATGCCGAACAATTCCATATGTCAAGATACAATGGTCAATTCATATAGAAAGAGAAGCAACTTGAGAATTTGAAGAACGTATGCGCACTCGGCATCCTCACCTCTTTAAAGATTTAGCTAACTCAAGTTTCGAGGACGAAACTTCCAATAAGGAGGGCGGGTTGTGAGAACCCGAATTTTTCGAGGCAAAGCACCTCAAAAAGCTCGGAAAGTAGCGCAAAAAGAAGCCGAGGCAATGCAAAACCCTGAGAATTGAGGGTACGTCACTCGGAAGAGGAAACCCTTAGCTCACAAGCTAAAACCCTCAGCTCAAGGAAGCTCCAAGATTCTTGGAAAAGAAACCCTCAGCTCATAAGCTTAAACCCTCAGCTCAAGGAAGCTCATTGATTGTCGGGGAGGAAATCCCTAGCTCATGAATTCAATATCCTAACTCATAAAAGCTCAACCATGCTTGTCCTAAAAGGACCAAAGAAAGAGCTAAAGGAGGAGCTAAGGGATTGGACAAGTTAAATGTGCAAGAGGTGACCAGTGAGTTAACCAAGGAAATGAGCTAAGAGAATAAGACATATTAAATATGCAAGAAGTGACTCATTAACAAACCTAGGTCACCCTTGAATTGGATGAAAATTTGACCACATTTAAGGCCATTCTTGGGGACCAAGGGATCGGCCATGGCAAGTAAAAGGCCACATTTTTGTCCTATAAAAACCACCTCCATGTGTTGAAGAGACCACATCCAAAAAGGCACCAAATTTCGGTCCTCTTCCCTCCATCTCGGTGCCGAAAGAAAGAAGGAAAAGGGAGAAATTTTCGTGCAGTTCGTGTGCTCGGAAAATACGACGTAGTGCTGCTGGAGTAACGACATAAATTGTTCAATTGATACATCGAAGTGCTGCCGGATTTTAGGAAGAAAACTTCGTTCAAGAATCTATAAAGTTCGAAGCATATTTCTCAAAACACGTAAGTCAGCTTTTGTTATGTACTTCGTTTGTATATTTAAAACTTTGCATATAAATGATATGACATGCATGATTGTGTGTCCATTCTTTCGAAAATCTCCGTCTGTTATTTTAAAACTATCGATCGATTATTTGTGTTCTTTCTGTTTTTTCTAAATTCTTTGATTCCGCTGCATCTGTCTGAAATTCAGATAAGTTCTGTTCGATAAAAATCTGGAATCTTTGTTACACTGTTACGATTCAATTTGAAATGGGACGAGAATTGTGATTCTGTCTGGCCCCAATGGTGGGTATAAAACCATTTCTATCTGGCCTCCACCGGTGGGTATAAAACCGAGTTCTGGCTTCACCCCTTAGAGGACTAACATATTAGGGACAATTTGACCATGGAAATGAGATGAGTAACAGTGTTTGTGTCTGTTCTGAATTGGTCTGATCTGCTTCTGAATTGCTCTGGATCATCTGTTAACTTCTGTCTCATATTCGATTGGTTTTTGTTATGATGAGTTAAAAGTAATAAGATTTGAAAGATTGTTAAAGAACTGTTTAAAGATTAAGATCTATATGTATCATTGTAAATCGATCGACCTCCACTTGCTGAGTGTTTCCGAAAACACTCACCCCTTACAAATTTCAGATAAAAATGAGGAACAACTGAATGAGGAAGAGCAGGATGCGTTCTGGGGATGGTGATCGACAGACAAGTTTCCGGAATTTAAGACTTTATTTCTCTTTTGTTCAGTTTCCGCAATTGCAACTCTGATGTAAATTCTTATTTCTATTGTCACTGTAAAGACAATGTTTAATATATGAAAAGACTGGTTTTTGGCATTTTGATACGAGGCTTATTTGTTTTCAAGTTTTTTTTAAACAATGCCAGATGTCACCGACGCTTTGGACACGGGGCGCGACAGCAGCCCAGATCTATTTTGTGCTCAGCTTGATTCCATCTCAGATGTCCATTCAAGTAGCCTCCCTATCATATTTTCTCTTATCAAAGGGGCCTAGCGTCCCAATGATTTGGCTACAACTACAGAGATTTCTACTGCTGCACCTTTGCTATCTTGCGGAAGTTTTTCTAATGTCCTAAGCCCCTAACTAAGGGCTAAGCGGGGAAGGAAGAAGAATAGCGTCCTAGTGCCCTATTTGTATAATAATTATTCGAAAATGCCCCCCATTCAATAATTCGTATTCGTAGCGTCCGATTCCATTCCTGACTAGCAGACATCCAGAAGGGCAGAGCTCTATGTTATATTTTCAGGTTTTCTATGTGTTGGTAAAATAATGATAACTCAAGCTAGAAAATTCAAATGGAGGTGATTCAAATATTTTTGGAATCCTTGAGAAATTATTTACAACTATGCAGAAGACATGATTGCCTAAAAAATTGGTTAAAATGATCAAATTGTGAAAATATCAAAAGGAGGACAAATTTACTTTCAACATGACCAGCATATAGTAAAAAAATCATAACTATTTCAATATTTAACCAAATGAGGTGAACCAAGTGGCCAAATTCATCTAGAGACAATTCTCCACATGTTTTCTGTTTTGAGCTGAGTCAAATTCAGTTATTAAAGTCATGGAACAAAGCATTGAAAGAAGGGATATGGAATTGAAGTTGGAGGAGACAAAGACTACTATTACAAATACATTGCATTAATAGAATTTTTGACCCTTTCTCTCATTTGGCCTATAAATAGAGGTCTTGTGCTAGCTTGAGAATCATTCTATCTCATTGTAAAATATAGTGTGAGTGTGTATAAAAGTTCTAAGTTCCAATATATTTTTCATTTTCCAAATTATGAGTGATGTTTTTAGTGTTGATCAAAAGTAAGTTCATGGAAAGCTAAATCTATTATGTCAAGGTGAAGAGGATGAATTCTTGGTGAAAGTAAGATTGTTTATATTTTGTATATTCTTTCTTTATTTCTTTTCATTTTGCTAATTTGTTTTTATTATAGGTATAAAAATGAATTATTTGTTGTTATCAATTTACATCAAATGTTTGATACCATTTAAGTGGTTATCTTGATTTGTTGTTTAATTTTGATACAATAAATATTTCATCAATTATTATTGTCATATTATACATATATGTATATATATATATATACACACACACACACAC
>NC_133307.1:12226110-12228355 GCF_012295235.1 Primulina huaijiensis
GAATCTTTTAACAAAAGATACACAATTTGAATGGACTCAGAAATGTGAAAATGCTTTTAAAAAAATAATTAATCTTTTAATTACATCACCTATTTTACAACCTCCAGATTGGTCTTTACCATTTGAATTAATGTGTGATGCAAGTGATTATGCTATAGGAGCTGTGTTAGGACAGAGAAAAGAAAGAAAATCGTATGCAATCTATTATGCTAGTAGAACCTTAAATAGTGCCCAAATAAATTATTCAACTACTGAAAAAGAATTACTTTCAGTAGTATTTGCATTAGATAAGTTTCGATCTTATTTAATTGGTTCTACTACTATTGTGTACACTGATCATTCTGCCGTAAAATATTTATCAAATAAACAAGATGCTAAGCCAAGATTAATACGGTGGATTTTATTGTTACAAGAATTTGATATAATAATTAAAGATAAAAAAGGAAAAGAAAATGTCGTAGCCGATCATTTATCTATAATAATGACTGAATCATCTCATAATCAAATACCAATAAATGAAAATTTTCCAGATGATCAGTTGTTTTATGCTACTATTATGCCCTGGTTTGCTAACATTTTAAATTTTATTGTGACAAAATTTTTAAAAGAAAATATTTTTAGTCGATTTGGAATACCTAGAGCAATAATTAGTGATGGGGGAAGTCATTTTATAAATAAATCATTTTCTTCTTTGTTAAGAAAATATGACATTACACATAAAGTTTCTACCCCATATCATCCTCAAAGTAATGGTCAAGTTGAACTTGCAAATAGAGAAATAAAACAAATTTTAGAAAAAACAGTTAATCCAAATCGAAATAATTGGTCTTTAAGATTAACTGATGCATTATGGGCATATAGAACTGCATTTAAGACATCATTAGGGATGTCACCATATAGGTTAGTTTTTGGTAAACATTGTCATTTACCGGTTGAACTTGAATATAAAGCTTATTGGGCAATTAAAGTATTTAATATTAATTTAGATGATGCATCTAAATTAAGAAAATTGCAATTAATGAACTAGAAGAATTAAGAAATGATGCATATGAAAATTCAAAGATTTATAAAGATAAAACTAAAGCTTTTCATGATAAAAATATTATGAGAAAGTAATTTGAAATTGGGCAAAAAGTTTTACTTTATAATTCTCGTTTGCATTTATTTCCAGGAAAACTAAGATCGAGATGGTCAGGACCATTTATAGTTAAATTTGGTTATCCTCATGGTGGTGTTGATATTGAAAATCCTAAAAATAAGAACGTGTTTAAAGTTAATGGGCAAAGACTTAAGCCCTTTATAGAAAATGAAATTCTTAATGATGATTTTATGCCTTTATATGATCCACAATAGTTGTTTGATATTTTCATTTTGTTTTTGCAGATTCTAGTTCATTTCCTGGTTAAGTGGCGGATAACGGTACTCCGTGACTATCTAAGTCGGTTTTTTTCAGTTTTCCCAAAATAATTGAAATATATAATGATAATAATAATAAAATGGATGCTTGTATTGTGAATCTTCGTAAATATTTTGCTTGTTTACCTGATAGTGCGTTGAGAAAAATTTATAAAGCTAGATGTGAGCGACTAAGTTGATGATGTCATATGGCATACCGAATGATATCCGGTTGATAATTGAAGCAAAAGTCCGATTGGTTGGGGAAGCAAGTGAAATAATAATAAGACATATGCCAGGATTTGGTAAAAGCACATATGCCAAGAAGCGAAGAGCTAAACGTATAGGTGGATGTCATAAATGTGCAAGGTGGACTTGTAAAGGGAAATGCAAAAATGTTGGAATGACATCAATGAATAGAGAAGATAAAATTTTATTCTTTAAGAATGGTCTGAGTAAAGAGCCTTTGGATAATTTTCTAGAGGTTCTTGATACGCATTCTAGTGGGTACGTGCAAAATGAACTTCTTAAACTATGGTGGCAATTTCAACATGAGGAATATCAATATGGACGGTGGAATCAGCCTTATAAAGATCCTACTGTAGTAACGCATATCTGTTTAGATAAGTAAATATATATATACAATTTCGTCTCGGGAATCTGACGTTAAAAGACCCTGTTTGCCAATTTATAAGAAAATTGGATGGGAAGCATATCCTCGACTCATAGAAGGCGTTGAAGCCGTTACTGAACGTAAAATCAGAGGAAGATGTGAGCCACAATCACAACTACGCTGTATATATGTGTTTTAATTTATGTCATTTTTATTTTCTTTTAATAATAATAATTT
>NC_133307.1:12231572-12297477 GCF_012295235.1 Primulina huaijiensis
TAACATTTACTTTATCGCAACTAACTTTTACTTTCCGCATCTAACATTTACTTTATTGCAACTAACTTTTACTTTCCTCATCTAACATTTACTTTATGGCAACTTTATCGCAACTAACTTTTACTTTCCCGCAACTAACTTATTAAATCATATATTTCATTTAGGCAATATCGTGGCTCTGCCGGTTGTTCTAAATGAAATATAATGATTTAATTTAACATTTATTTTATGCAGTTATATATTTATATAGTTATATATATAATCATAGGTACCATATATAAAATATCGGTGAATTCGGTATTTTCTATAGTAGGAACTATATTATATTAGGTGTGTGTTTAAATATTTTTATTTTCTTGGAACCATTATTTATGGTGGTTTCCTTTGTTTTACTTTTAGTTAAACAATATTGCATAAACCAAGAATAAATCCTCGAACCTTGACAAAATTTATAATTTGTAAACTTCGTTCTTGCATTTGATAATCTATAAATTAATAAATTTAAACTTAAAATAACCTCTCTGTGGATCGATCTCGTACTTACGAAATATATTACTTGTAGACAACCTACACTTGGGTGAATTATAATTTAAGTAGTAGCATGGGCCTAGCTAACCGGGGCAGGAAACAAAAGAAGACAAGGAAAAGTCAGGCTTGATTGGTTTAGGGACATAGCTACGGAAAAGCTCCGATCCAACTTGCCCATCTCTTTAGAGGTCTAATCATAACTAGAGTCCTAATCTCTCTTTAAAACCCATCTTTCAAAAGCTGGCGGGGCTACCTCCATGCTTTTCAATCTTTCTTCGCTTAGATTGTTTCTTGCCAAATGTCGTGTTTGTTGAGGACCGCGCATGAGAAAGAAACTTAAGAGCCTCCAAAAAAAAGTTGTGGTCGACTCCATAAAAATGTGTTCAAAGCCTGGGCCTGGTAGTTTTTGCCCTTGCTTGACTGGATCACCAAGAAGTTTCGTTGCCATTTTCCAGACTAGTGCTTGCTCAAAGATTTTTTTCTATCTTGACCACAACAATCGTTCTCCAATTCCTTTTTTTAGCTTATCATGCCCCTTTGTTGCCTTCTAGGAGAAAGTGGACCATTGACTGAGATTGAATCGATTAAAGAACTGATGATTATGTGCCTAATTCCGTACTCAGAGGAGTAGACACAAACCATGACCTTCATAACGGGTTTCATAGCAGAAATCTCCTAAGACTAGCCCTCTTGTATTTATTATTTATATTTAATAACCTCGTCGGGAATGAACTGACTTAGAGTGCCCACCAAAAGATGGAATTCCTGACTTAATTCTTAAGGTATCCACCCGGATGTTGAGACTAAACAACACTGCAACCTTTCCAACTTCCCCCAATTTCATCTTGACTAGTGCATCTCATTGACCTCGAGAATACCTATGAAGACTGAGAAAAGCCCGACTTGATTCTAAATAAAGAATAGATCGCATTTGAAGCGCAGGACGAAGTTATTAGAATAGAACTAGAAAGTAGCTCCAAAAACTTGCCCGCGTGGACAGAAAGTCTTCCTCTGTATAATAAAAATTCAGCACTCCCGACTGGACTAATAAATGAAACTATAACTCAACAATCAAATGAAAGGTCTTGACCAACATTTAAACAAGTCAAAATTGATCAATGGACAGAGCTCCACAAAAATAAGAAATAAATTAAAGTAAAGTAAAGTTTCCCGATCTTTACTTTTTTTTCGCATTTCCCTCTAGGCGTTCTCTTTCTCGGTTGTCTTGGTGAGGGGTGAGGGGATGAGTATTTTATCCAATAGATTGGATTGATACCAAGGTCAGTTAGTGAAGATGCTGAGCGCAGGGGGTGACTTGACGCACCTAAAGGCAAAGGAATTCGTTCCACTCCAGCTATGAGCTATGTATGTGTACTCTCTTTGTGCTTTGTGAAGTGGCTATATGATATTCCGAGAGCCAATGAAAAGGCAGCCGGCGTGAACGCAATCATTGACCCTTCTGCTAAAAGTGCAAGGGAGGTAGGCAGATCTAGAATTCCTACTTCTCGGTCACAACAGGTCTTGCAGAGCCGCACAAGTCTCGTGCAAACAATCAGACGTCAGGTTGCACTGAACCAACCCTTTTCGTTCTCGAATCAAGTCTTCTCTGAATTCGTCAATTAAAGAGCTACTTACTTGCCTCGCCCTAAGCACGCAATCAGACGTCAGGTTGCACTCTATTGACTAAAAGATTCGTTGTCCTTTATAGCCATCCCGATGAAGTTTCTTCGGCTGAGCATGCCGGGGTTCGTCCATTTATCGATGGGACAGCAAAAAGAAAGAGGGCAGAAAAGGCGAACTTTGGAACCCCTCTTGATGGTCTGTCTCTATCATTAGATGAGTGGCCTTTCGGCAGGTGTCAGCCCCAGAACCAGCACGAAAAGACTCACACGAAGCCTTTCATTTTATCAAGTTAAAGAGGCCAGATACAAATGTTCAAAAATTTATCAAAGATCCTCCGTCAGAAGAAACACCCCTTGTTGCTTCAATAATTGAAGATGACATTTCAACCAGAAGAGCATGAGGTTTATGGGTCTATCTAACTGAGATGGACAATGTCAAATTTCCGTTTAAATTTTATCACAATTCAGTAAACAGATCATTCTTGTTAAATATCATGACGGGAAAGACAACAAGTTTTGCAGAAGATTTATTCGAAAACAAAAGAAATCTTTTGTAGAACAGCAAGCTGCCGGGGAGTAAAGAAACTCATCGGAAATTCTGTTATATGGCTCATGTGGGAAGATGGTCAGAACAGATCTACCCAGAATGCCCAAACCAGAAGGAGCCAGAGTTTGGCAAAGGTTTCAGACCTCGGTCAGACAAGAAGCATTTTGCTGGGACAAGACCAAGTGGTGAAGGACCACAACCACGTTTTTCTCGGGGAAACTAAAAGTATAAGATTCCTCGACAAAAATAAATAGACATGTGACTACCATAACTTTTCCTTGGGGATAACAAAAGCTAAAGATTTCTCGACAAGAGATAGTGGGCATGTGACTAACCCACTAAATGAACAAAAGGACTTGGACCCAATTACAAATATAAATAAAGAGTAAATGGGAACAAGAAAATCACACCAGAGTTAAACCGAAACTTAGAAACAAAAGAAATGTATGCTACATTTTTTAAAGTTTCTAAAAGATGGATTAAATCACAAAGAAATTAGCTGAAGAACTTTAAAGATTTCCACAAACGGTTAAAAGAAGCAGGAAACGAGATCTCAGTTGATATAATACAAACACATATCTACTGGATATGCTAGGAGATAACGGTCAGAAGAACGAGCAATTTCTAGATTAATGATCTAGAAAAAAGACTAATCAAGAAAAGGTGGAGGGACCATTAAAACACCCACTTAACCCACTCAGGAGATAATGCCAACCTCAACTGGAAGGCATTAAAGAAAAGTTATTGTAAGAGTTTGAAGTACGAAAAACAAATCCGAAAGGGCTTCTATAAATAAGAAGGCAGAAGAAAGATGAAGGCATCGATCAACCTCTTCATTTTCTTTCAACCAAGTTGTAATATTTTCTTTCAAGTTTATGTGTATTTTGAGTTCAGCTACCATTAGTGACTAAACAAGTTTCTCCTCCTCCATAGGAGGTAACTATGAAATAATATTCTATATGTTTGAATAAAAGAACCAAGGCTTTTGCCCTCTCATGTATTAGTCTCAGATTGAACTATTTTAATATACACCCTGAGGTAGGAAACGAAACAGGGTTGTGCTAGGTGCTGTTAAAGGAATCTACGTCAGGAACCATCTGTTGCGACTGTTTGGTTAGGCTGTGAAGAGCATTCTGTAAAACCCGGTGGATATAACCCGACTGCATTTTGGTCAAAAAGGTAAATAGTTTGATCTATTATACGAAAGCATGATGGGCCAATAAAAAAACGATCATTTGATATTGGTATATAGGCTGGAAACCTTGCGTAGCTGTATGTCTAGAGGCTATATGCTTTCAAGAATAGGATCGATAGGTATAACAATGCCACTTACAGAAATTATAAAATTAAAGATGATTTTGAAAATTTTATAAAATCAGGGAGTTAAAACGAAAAATAGAGGGATGGAGAATGAGGAAAAAGTTGAGAATGAAATTGGAGAGTGATTACAAATTTCCCCAAATAGAAAAGCTGAATGAATATGGTAAAACTAGAGAAATTAAGCTAATGAAAACTTGAAATAAGCGAATAAAAATAAACTAGAATTGATGAAATTTGCAAATAATTTTGTATTGATATGTTGATGATCAGTTGTATAGACTATTTTTTGATGATTATGTTTGATTTAGTTTGAATTCTTCCAAGTGGTTTGACTCATCACTGGTCATGGATCATGTCTTAATTTTCTCAAAGTGCGTGAAGGTTTAACTTTTCTTTTATCACTCTATCTTATGACTTCATTGGTTTTAATCCGATGGGCCTAATTTTATTTGGGCCGGCAGAATTTACATATTTTGAAGATTTTCGAAGTGAGATTATGAGAGAGGTTGGTTATAACTTAAGGAAAATGGGCTTTCATGTCTTTAATTAAATCTCAAAAAAATAAAATTTATGCATTTATCATTAATGAAAACTTAACAATTAATTTTTTTTAAAATCATATATACATTAAAAAGTAGATGGATAAACAAAATCAAACCTTCTAATTAATAAATCATTTTTCCCATTAAGATGTCAAAATGTTTACATATGATCTGGACGGTCTAAATTAACGGATGCAAACAGTAAACGGCTGTGGTTTAACGTCAATTTATGTACCCTTCCCCTCGAAAATTTTCAAAGAAGAGTAATATAGCTTGTAATTTCCGTTCTGCTGTGTCGAACAATTCTCCTGTATAGACGAATATCGGTCAGAAATGGCGATGGCGAGTAGGCGAAAAGTCAGCTCTCTTTTGTCATCATCGAGGCATTTGTACTACGGAAGCAGGTACTCGAGTATCGGGAGCTGCAGGGGGTTCTCTTCGGGATCCGAGGAGAACGACGTCGTCGTCATTGGCGGCGGCCCGGGGGGTTACGTTGCCGCCATCAAGGCCGCGCAGCTTGGCTTCAAGACCACCTGTATTGAAAAGCGAGGCGCTCTCGGAGGTACTTGCCTCAACGTTGGTTGCATCCCCTCCAAGGTATGTGCCTGTGTTCGTCTGATTTTCCAGATCTGTTGGATTTTTCGGGTTGCTTGCTGAATTTTTTTGGTCTGTCAAGTTGCTGTTTCGTATCCCTGATTTTTTTGTTTCCCGGAGTGATGTGTTGATTGGTATTGATTGAAGATTGGGCTTGCCGAGGTGTATTGTGACTTTAGATTGTCGCATCTCTTTTCTGTGTTAGACGATAGGTTTACTACTGGGTAATCAGCTGCTGTTTACAAATTCTCCGCTATTAGCTCTTTTATTCTGTAACACGGCATTGTGTGTCGCGTCTTTAATAGTTTAGTTAGTGATTCAGTTAAAGAAAGTATATTGGGTACAAATTTTACTTTAATTCGTGATGCCATAATCAACGTTTCTTTGATATCTTTGGTGCGAGATGAGAAGGTAATGATATAATCAAGTGCAATATGTATTTGTTTTCCTAAAGCTAATTGTGGTGAATTTTGTCTAAATATTAATGATCAATAATTTTTCATGATTAAATGGAACAAGGTTACTTTATTTGTTGTTAACATAAACGATAATTAGAATTGCGGTATAACATAGTTTGTACAACCGCCATTTGAAGGCATGATGGAAATGAAAGGGGTTGTTAGAAGTTAGTTTTATAAGATGGAAAGTACTATCATTTTCTCTTCCTCAGTTTTTAGCCTTTTTAGTCGGTGAATTATATTAAAAAGGTTATAAATAACACGCGATGTCTATCTGTCTGAACAGGATTTGACACTGGCATCCCTTTCAGAGTTTTAAAAACTTAGAACTGTTACATAATAAGAATGTACGTGTGAACTGTGTTGCTTACCCCGTGAGAGATCGTCGGTGATTTTAATGTTGGTCCCACTTGCGGTAATTTGAGATAATAAAACCCGAAAATAAAGAATAAAATGGACACCTAGATTTACGTGAAAAACCCCTAAAATTTATTAGGGTAAAAACCACGGGCAAGATGAAAAGAATTTCCACTATAATATTTTGTGGTGTACAACTCACTCACCGTGTTTCTAAAGAGAACACACACTCTCTTAATACAGGAAAACAAAACACCTCACAAATATTATAGAACTAAGCACTCAAATGCTTATAAGATGAGAGAAAACTCGAAGAAGGGATGATTTCAGAATGAAAGGAGGAGCTCTATTTATAGAACCTCTGTCACTGTGAATACGCGTTAAAAACGCGTCTGATAAATTTCCTCGAACTTTCATTTAAATCAACAGATGCAGCCCACGTTTTTTTCACAAAGCCTAATGAATATATTTTGCCACCTATGGCCCCACATATTACCGAAATTTCTCCCACTTGGAGATTTGATTGAGAATCAAACACATCTTCACACATCCTTTCAATCTTGTCATTACCTGCTGCTTACGTTTCTGCTAGGCCACTTGAGGATCTACACCAATAAAACTTATCAGTGTTCACTGGCTTGGTCAGAAAATCAGCTATGTTTTTTTTCGTATAGATCTTCTGCATATCCACGCTTCCTTCTTCTACTATTTCTCGCACAAAATGAAATTGTACTCCAATGTGTTTCGTCCTGGAATGAAAGGCTGGATTTCTTGCGATGTGCAAGGCACTCTGACTGTTACAAAACAAAGAAACATTCTTTTGTTTGTGCCCGATCTCCTCCAATAACCTTTTAATCCATATTGCCTCTTTGCAAGCTTGAGTAGCTGCCATATATTCTGCATCCGTTGTAGATAACGCCACAACTGTCTGCAGTTTTGAAACCCAGCTTACTGCTCCTCCTGCAAGTGTAAACACATAACCAGTAGTAGATTTCCTCTTATCAGGATCACCTGCATAATCTGAATCGACATAACCCCTGAGTGTAAAATCCGATCCTCCATAACAAAATGCAGCATTCGAGATACCCTTAATGTATCTAAGGATACTCTTAACAGTGCTCCAATGCTCTCTTCCAGGATTCACCATATACCGACTAACTGCTCCCACTGCTTGACCAATGTCCGGTCTTGTACAGATCATGGCGAACATCAAACTTTCCACTGCTGATGCTTATGGTACTCGTGACATCTCAATCCTCTCTGCTTCACTGCTAGGACACATCTCGGAGGATAACTTGAAGTTAACAGGAAGAGGGGTCGAAATTGGCTGACTATCTTGCATGTTGAAGCGTTGCAAGACTTTCTTCAAATAATTTTTCTGGGAAAGCCAAATCGTTCTGTTACTTCGGTCTCGGTGAACTTGCATCCCTAGAATCTTGTTTGCTGGTCCCAAGTCCTTCATATCAAATTCCCTAGCCCACTGTGCCTTTAATCCTTGGACCTGATCTTTGTTGGGGCTTGCTACCAACATGTTGTCCACATACAACAGCAAAATGATATAATCATCACCAGACTTCTTGAAATACGTACAAGGGTCTGCACTCAGTCTGTTGTATCCAAGGCTCATGATATAGTAATCAAATCTCTTGTACCAACACCTCGGCGCCTGTTTGAGACCGTACAGAGATTTGTTCAACCTGCAAACCAAGTTCTCTTTGCCTTTTTCCGCAAAACCTTCTGGCTGAAGCATATAGATTTCTTCTTCAAGATTTCCATGAAGAAATGCTGTTTTCACATCTCGTTGTTCTAGATGTAGGTCAAACACCGCACACAATGCCAACACTACTCTGACTGTTGAAGCCGAACCATAGGAGAAAATATCTCATTGAAGTCAATGCCTTCTTTCTGAGCATACCCTTTCACCACCACTCTAGCACGATACCGCTCCACTTGGTTATTGCCGTCACGCTTGATCTTATAGACTCATCTGTTTCCAATGGCTTTCCTTCCTCGTGGTAGTGTAACAAGATCACAAGTTTTATTCTTGTCTAATGCCTCCAACTCTTCTTGCATTGCTATCATCCATAAGGATACATCCGAGCTTTGAGTAGCCTCGTGGAAACTCGATGGCTCACCATCCTCTGATAATAGACAATATGCAATATTGATTTCAATGACATAATCTGAAAGCCAACCTGGTGGTATTCTGTCTCGAGTTGACTGCCTCACATTGGAAACTTCAGACTCAACATGTTCTTGTTCTTCGTGCCATGGTCTGCTTCACAAGAAATTTGACCTTCGTCTGTCTTATTTTCCACCTGAAATATAGTAGTTTCTGAATTCTGTGTACCTTTGTCTCCCTTCACTTTATCTTCCTCGAAGATAACATCTCTGCTGATGACAAGCTTGTGAACAGTAGGACCCCACAAGCGAAACCCCTTTACTCCATCAGCATAACCCAAGAAGATACTTTTTCTGGATTTCGAATCCAACTTTGATCTTTCTTGCTCATTGTACAGAACGTACACAGGACTTCCAAATGTATGCAAATGAGAATAATCTGTCGGCTTCCCAGTCCACATCTCCATTGGAGTCTTCAGATCAATCGCCACTGAAGGAGAACGATTGATAATATAACAAGCGGTTTTGAATGCTTCTGCCCAAAATGACTTGTCTAGACCCGCAGTCCTCAACATTGCTCTTGTTCTGTCCAACAAGGTCCTGTTCATCCGCTCCGCTACTCCATTCTGTTGAGGTGTGTAAGCCGTTGTGAACTGTCTTTTGATGCCTTCATGTTGACAATATGCATCAAACTCTTCACTGCTATATTTTTCTCCATTGTCAGTCCTCAGACACTTGATTTTCTTTTCTGAATCAAGTTCAACCCGCGCTTTGAAATCTTTGAAGATCTGGAAAGCATCTGATTTCTTCTTGATTGTATACACCCAACATCTCCTAGAGACATCATCAATGAACGAGACACAGTCTCTCGCTCCTCCTAGGGATACAACCGGTGCTTGCCAAACATCCGAATGAATCAGCTCCAATATGATTTTGCTCCTGGCAGTAGAAGTGCCAAACTTTAATCTGTGTTGTTTACTGGTAACACAGTGCTCACAAAAGTATAGTGACACTTTTGTAAGTCCCGGCAGCAGCTTCCGTTCTGAGAGAATTTTCAACCCCCGTTCTGACATATGCCCGAGCTTTCTATGCCATAACACTGTTAATTCTTCTCCTCAACCAATTGATGTAACAGCTAGTTCTGCCTCTTTGTGTGTTTCTCTCAAAAGTACATACAGATTTGCAGCAATTTTTTCCGCCTTCATAACCACAAGCGCACCCTTCACAATTTTCATGATCCCGTTCTCGATACGAGTTTTGCACCCGATGTCATCCAATTGCCCCAAGGACAAAAGATTCTTCGTCAGTCCTTTCACATGTCGTACCTCCTGTATGGTGCGAATGGTGCCATCAAACATTTTAATTTTTATAATACCGACCCCAGCGATTTCCAAGGCATGATCATTTCCCATGAATACAGATTCTCCTGAGACTGGTTCATAATGATCAAACCATTCTCTCCGAGACGTCATGTGCCACGTCGCTCCTGAATCCATAATCCATGTGTCACAAAATTTGTGTCTGCCTTCTGCAACTGTTGCTGCTTCGCTGAATAATATTTCACCACTGCCTGAAGTACTGGCCACATTTCCTTGAGACTCTTCTCGATACTCGTACACTCTTTTTTGAAGTGTCCTTTAACGCCACATTTAAAGCAGTAAATATTTTTCTTNTGATACGTCATGTGCCACGTCGCTCCTGAATCCATAATCCATGTGTCACAAAATTTGTGTCTGCCTTCTGCAACTGTTGCTGCTTCGCTGAATAATATTTCACCACTGCCTGAAGTACTGGCCACATTTCCTTGAGACTCTTCTCGATACTCGTACACTCTTTTTTGAAGTGTCCTTTAACGCCACATTTAAAGCAGTAAATATTTTTCTTCTTACTTCTCGACTTTGATCTACCTCGTCTTTGACTCTCACTGGAGTCACGGTCCATAAATCTTCCTTTTATCATCGGTAATGCCTCTGCCTGCTTCGAGGTTACCAACCCATCTTCCTTATTCTTGCGCCGGTTTTCATCTCTGAGAACCGCAGTTAAGACATCATCGAATCTTAGAAAGCCAATAAGAATATTGTTGGTAATGTTGATGATAAGTTGATCATATGAATCTGGTAGACTTTGAAGTAGAAGCCCGGCACGTTCATTTTCACCTATTTTATGCCCTATGGAAGTGAGTTGGGCAAATAGAGTATTTAGTGTGTTGATATGGTCGGTCATCGATGAGGATTCCGCCATCCGAAGAGTATAAAGTCTTCTTTTTAGGAAAATCATGTGTGTAGGGACTTGACCTCGTACATCTTTGTCAGAGTATCCCATATAACCTTTGCTGTTTTTATCTTAGATATACTTGACAATACTTCGTCTGCTATAGCCAAGTGTAAATTGGCAACAGCATTATCATTCATCTCGTTCCACTTTCCATCATCCGTAATCTCCACCGGTCTATCACCAATAGCCGCCAAGCAATTCTTCTTTCTTAAAACTGCTTGTATCTTTATTTTCCACAGCATAAAATTGCTTCCGTTGAACTTTGCTATCTCGTACCTTCCCGCCATTATGTCTACAACAGTTTTAGTAGATTGGACAAAATAATCCCGCCTTAAATAAAAAATCTCAAAAAAATTTTTCTGATGTGGAAGATCAGTCTATGCTGTAACCACAGAGCATACTCAGAATTTTTAAGAAATTTTAAACCAAGGCTCTGATACCACTTGTTGGTCCCACTTGCGGTAATTTGAGATAATAAAACCCGAAAATAAAGAATAAACTGGACACCTAGATTTACGTGGAAAACCCCTAAAAATTATTAGGGTAAAAACCACGGGCAAGATGAAAAGAATTTCCACTATAATATTTTGTGGTGTACAACTCACTCACTGTGTTTTCGAAGATAACACACACTTTCTTAATACAGGAGAACAAAACACCTCACAAATATTATAGAACTAAGCACTCAAATGCTTATAAGATGAGAGAAAACTCGAAGAAGGGATGATTTCAGAATGAAGGGAGGAGCTCTATTTATAGAGCCTCTGTCAGTGTGAATACGCGTTAAAAACGCGTCTGATAAATTTTCTCGAACTTTCATTTAAATCAACAGATGCAGCCCACGTTTTTTTCACAAAGCCTAATGAATATGGCCCCACATATTACCGAAATTTAATAGATGACCTAGTTGGGTTTGGGTGCAAATTTATAGGTTGGCAAATCTTGGGTGCTAAATTCTGATTATTTTGTCACATTTCAACCACTCCCCATGTGGATTGTGTTTCAACTTCTTTGTTTGTTTTTATATCTCTTCATCTTTGTTTTACACCTTTAAACTTCTTTTGCTCTCTTGTTGTAGTTTTTAGAAAATTCAAGCACCTCTATTCATAAAGTTTGCCGTGATTTGCTTTCTGACAAAACCCTTTTAACTCTTAAAAGGTGAACCACGTGTATTATGTTTTGATCTGGCAACATTTTATGTGTTTTTTTTTCAGGAACGTGAGTGTTTTAAAATAGAAGAACAGAACCATAATTAATTAATGCGTTCCATAAATGTACCATTTGTTGGATCTCGGTTTTTCTCGTGCCAAACGCAGCGGAAGTTTTAAAATTTTTATTTTATTTTGACAATCAAAATATTTGTTTGAGCACTCGTATGGTTTTAATGAACAAACATACATAGGATGTTTAAAAATTTTACCCTTGGTGAAAGAATCACAAGGCTCCAACTATTCAAGGATTAGCGGAGATAGCTCTTGATGTATTTCCTACGATCTTCCTTCGAGGATCCTTTTCTTCAATCCTCGAATCAGGTCCATGACTAGAAGATTTGTTCATCTTCTAATTTGCAATAGAAAATTAGAACAGATTTTACGTTGAGATAAAAAACTAGAGGCGGCACAAAAAACCCCTGAAATTCTAGGAATGGAGGCCGAAAATTCTTGAGAAGAGATGGGTAGGAATTTTCGAAATTATGGTTGTCATGTGGAGGCTAGGGTTTAAGTCTGCCACTTAAATAAAGCTTTTTTGATCTAATTACCATAATATAATATTTGGACATCTTAATCAACATTAATGAGCTTGATTAATTAATTGGACTAGTCCAACTAGTTTAATTAATTAATCAAAGTCCATTAAAAACTTTAATCATTTAGTATGTTAGACTTGTACTCCTAAAAGCCCATTAAACATACTTCCCTCTATATTTAATTTAATATTTAATAAACTCAACTTTTGAGTTTAATAAATTAAATTATCAAATTTTATAAATTCAACTCTTTGAATTTATTCTCTCCAAATTTTATATATTCATAAATTCAACATCTTAAATTTACTATCTCATAAATTCAACTCTTTGAATATATTTTCTCAAAATTTAATTATCATAAATTCAACTCCTTGAATTTATTATATCATAATTTTGTATAAATTCAACTACTTGAATTTATTCTCTCAACGGGAACAAAATGATCCAGTACTTATGTGACCCTCAATAGTTCAGGGATACAGCTAGCCGTGGGTTCACAACTCTTTATGATTCAAGACATGATCCTTTATTCGGACTTACCCTAATTTGCCCCATTCTATGTATCAACAATTTATCATGACAATGTCAGAAATCATATTTCTAATTAAACCCATCGAATTATGGTAAGAACGTCTAGTAGCATCGCCTCATGTTTCCCTAGGTATCACTGATAGTGCCTGCAAGAACCAGTCGATTATGATTAACGTACAGTACGGTCCCTTCGTCTCATATATCCCGATTGAATCTGCAATCATTGGTTCATCGAGGGTTGCATAAGAGTTCGACAACTATGTGACACATATTTGAGAATAAATAGTGGCATCGCATGTACAATTGGAGAACTCATTCTCTAACGTACATCTCGTACTCTGGCCAGAGATTCTATGCACTATTATTTCATCAGATCACATAGGATATCCACACCCGTAGGTGAGCGGTGAATTCACGACTACAATGCACTGGCTCCTACATGTGTCGCAACTGTACTCAATCTCGCCACCTGATGACTTTCCTGGAGTCAGTAAACGAGTCAAAGCACAGCCCTAGCATATAGAGCCTGAGTGTTGTCCCGGGTCATAAGGACTAATGTTGTACAATCATAACCACGGACTTATCCTCTCGATGAATGATAACCACTTGGAAAGTACGAGGGAGGGTAGTTCGGTATAATCATCATATAACTACCCATCTGCATGTTTGAACATCTCTATGCCTTTACCAAGAAACACGGTACACAACATCACAGATGCTAGTCTCGAGCTCAAGCGACCTTTATCCATGTTTTAGGCTGCTGAATCGTGTAGGAACGAATTTAGATTATACAGTGTTTGCAAATGAGTTTCAACATCGAATTACGATTAATTTGTATTAAAGTATAATCAAGGTCTTTATCTATGTTGATCGCATGAGTATACAGATAAAAAAATAACAAACCATGAAATAATAAATTATATTGAAATAAAGATTGTTTATTACAACTGAGACAATAAATTCCCTAGCCAACAGTTGGTTACATGGCATATACTCCAACACTATTAATAGCATGCATCTGTATTATAGCCTTTCCCTGTGCTATATATAAATCGAAAGATCTCCGACAAAAGCAGTAGCTTAATTTCTATTTACAGGATGGAGGGAGTATTTGAGCATCCCATTCAGTTAGTTTAGAGCTTATATCTTGTTTTAAAACAATGAATAATTCTTTTTCCATACTTCCCATGCATGTATCCTAGTTTTTTCTTTGGATTATAATTTCTATAGCTGGTGACATGCTAAAGAATAATTTTTGTGAGTGTTGATGTTTTTAGTTAAACTCCATGTCTATGTTCCATGTATCTTGTGCAGGCGTTGCTACATTCTTCTCACATGTATCATGAAGCCAAGCATTCGTTTGCTAATCATGGTGTAAAGATTTCTTCTGTTGAGGTTGATGTACCAGCCATGATGGCCCAGAAAGATAAAGCAGTTGGTAATTTAACTAAAGGAATTGAGGGTCTATTCAAGAAGAACAAAGTTAACTATGTTAAGGGATATGGAAAGTTTCTTTCTCCATCCGAAGTTTCTGTTGATACTCTAGATGGTGGCAACACAGTCGTGAAAGGGAAGAATATTATAGTGGCAACTGGTTCTGATGTCAAAAGTTTACCTGGGATAACCATTGATGAGGAGAGAATTGTATCATCCTCTGGGGCCTTGGCGTTGAAAGAAATTCCCAAGAGGCTCGTCGTTATAGGGGCAGGCTATATTGGGCTTGAAATGGGCTCTGTCTGGGGTCGCCTGGGGTCAGAGGTCAATGTTGTTGAATTTGCACCAGACATCGTACCGACCATGGATGGTGAAGTCCGAAAACAATTTCAACGTGCTCTTGAGAAACAAAAGATGAAGTTCATGCTGAAAACTAAGGTGCTGTCTGTTGATGCCAGTGGTAATACTTTGAAGTTGACCCTTGAACCCTCAGCTGGAGGTGATCAGACCATTCTTGAAACTGACGTTGTTCTCGTTTCTGCTGGCAGAGTTCCATTTACTGCTGGACTTGGATTGGAGAAATTAGGGATCGAAACTGATAAGGCTGGACGGATCTTAGTGAATGGGCGGTTTGCCACTAATGTACCAGGTGTGTATGCCATTGGTGACGTTATTCCCGGCCCTATGTTGGCTCACAAAGCGGAAGAGGATGGGGTTGCATGCGTGGAATGTATCGCCGGTAAGGAGGCTCATGTTGACTACGATTTGGTCCCCGGAGTTGTTTACACTCACCCTGAGGTGGCATACGTGGGGAAAACTGAGGAGCAGGTGAAAACACTTGGAGTTGATTATCGTGTTGGAAAGTTCCCTTTCTTGGCAAATAGTAGGGCAAAAACAATTGATGATGCTGAGGGAGTGGTCAAGATACTTGCTGAGAAGGAGACTGATAAAATTTTAGGTGTCCACATCATGGCTCCAAATGCAGGGGAAATAATCCACGAGGCTGTTTTGGCTTTGCATTATGGAGCATCAAGTGAAGACATTGCTCGAACTTGTCATGCTCATCCAACAATGAGCGAGGCTGTGAAGGAGGCTGCTATGGCTACTTACGACAAGCCCATTCACATATAGGAAGCTTTGCATCTTGTTATGTCAACAGCTCATGTTTTTTTTTGAGAGTTGCAACCGGACATAAAACATGTTTTCTTTTTCATTTCTGCCCTTAATTTAAATTTGATCAAGTGGTTGAAAAATATTTCTTCATCTTCTTCTTCTGATCATAATACTGCACTGAAATGTTTCTTCCAGGTCATCACGTGGCTTGAGAGTAATAATATCATAAGCTTGTTTACTCTGAGCTTCTATGGTTATGAAGATACTTGGTTTTTATCTGTGGACTGAATTTACTTTTGAAAAGAAATACACCGAGAGTCACATTCCAGCATAGCATTTTAAATTTCTGTTTTCATGTGTTGAAAATTACTTGGCTACATACTCAAATATCGGCCCTTTGTTCAGACGGTTTTCATGTTAGCTTCGTGAGGGAATAAATGATAAACGAGTCGGTCAAGGATCGAATGATATTCTTAAGATCAAGCTAACGTTTCCATTTATTTAGGGGATAGCAATCAAAATGTTTGCCTGAACTCGGTAACAGTTAGGATGATAGATTCGATTGGACGGGGATTTCTTGGGGGTTCTTTAGGTTGGTGTGGTCAGCGTAACTGGACTTTGGGTTAAAATCAGGTGAGCTCGCTGACTGGACTTTGGGTTAAAATCAGGTGAGCTAATTGAAGAGGACCTGATCAAGCAGGATTCATACTTCTGTTTTCTGAGATCCAGGTCAGCTAAATTTGCTAAAAGATTGCGTCATACTCGATCCGTCCTACCCATTAACGGTTTACACCAGGAGGCATATGGAGATATAATAAAGTTCAAAGGTGATTAGGCTAAAGTCTCATACATACAACAAGATGCAATGCGAAGTGGATAAAAACAATAATGGGTGTTTGCCAAATTTGGTCTTCTTAAAATACCTTTATAATACCCAAATCGCAACAGTTTGAAGCCAGGGACAATGTTTGAAAACAAAGCAAATTCAAGTTGAAAATTCCCCGTACTACGCTTGTTATACCATTAATTCTTGTTTTATTTTTTCCCACAACTTTTCAAACACGGAAGCACCAATTGACTTTATCTCCAAAATCTGCCCCAAAACTTGAAATCCTCAGCTATGTGCACAGATTCTAAAACCAGACCAAGTGACTCGTCTAGCCTTTCCCCTTTACACTATTCTGAGAGTCCATAGACATGGCCAGATCCAGTGCTCAATCGACTAAAAAGTTTATACGCAACTCGGTTAGAGGAACACAAGATGTGAAGTTAAAAGAATTATACAAATTCAACATTATCTTGAAATAGCCGATCGTTACTTAAAATCTGGTGATTTTGCAACCCTAAGCACATATATTGCAGCTGAACTAATGTAAGTCTAGAAAATTTGAAATACGTAACCTGACTGCATGCAATCTAGAGTTTTAGTTAAATATGTGTTTAATGGTTTTTATGTACTTAATGCATGATTCTTGCATGGATATGTGTTATTTCATGGTTATTGTAAAGTTTCATGTAATAGGGTTTTAAGTTACATTTCGCGCGCGAACGAGTAACGGAGAACGGAGATGATCAGGAAAAATATTTTTATTAAATAATTAATTTTAATTATTTAATATGAGGTGTTTTTAAGTGTATTTTTTGAAAAATGGGCTTTGGTGGTATTTTACTCGTCGAGACATATTTTTTTATCGGTGCGCAAAATTTAGCGATTTAGGGGACTTTTGAGGGCTCGAGCAATACTTTAAAAAACGTACCTAAACGAAATATTTTTCGGGAGTATTATTGGACTTGATGAGTTTATTTTAGTGTTTAATGGGTTCAAAACGCTTTTTAATTTTTAATAAAGGCCCATTAGTGTAGTACATTTTGACCTAAACTCCATCTAATCAAACCCTAAACCTACTTAACACCCCTTGGCCACCCCTCCCTCATTAGCAGCCTCCATTTTCTCGAAAATATAGCATCCTCCCCTCATTTTTTCAGCAGCAACCGTCGGCCTTCATAATTTTCAAGAAGAGCTTCTTCCCCGCCTCTACGGGGCAAGTCCTACACTCGGATTTGGAGCACATAAATGCTAAGGCACGCCTTGCATCATCTTTTTTCTCATCATTCACGCTATGTATGCTGATGAATTTGAATTTGTATGAGGAAACCTTTGATCTAGCATATACCAACGTTTTTGGCATGGTTTACCATGAAAGAATTTCATACCTTTGATTAAACTAACGTTTTTCTTGAATGGCTGTGTAAGGGGCTGCTGGTCGACGTTGCTAGGGTGCTGAACAAGTCAAAGGACAAGGGACCTAAGGGCTGGAGTCATGTCTTGGTCGAGTTGAAGGGGTAGCTAGGGCTTGGTTTGGATTGATCAAGTGCTTTAGTGTGTCCAGCTGTGCATGGCTCGGTTCCAGCCAAGGAGCCGATCGACCCTCTTGGGTCCGTGACAGGGCTAGGAGAGGGCTGTGAGTGGCGCGTTGTGGCCCATAAGCGGTTCGAAGGGCATGGTGCTGAGTTGGTCTCGTGTGGTTCGAAGATAGGGTAGTTTGGGGTTGTTGCGCACGTCCGCGAGTTTGGGGGCTAAGGGCATGGTTAGGTCGGTCCAGGAAGGAGTCCTCGAGCTGGTCATGGTCCTAGGGTTGTCTAGTTCAGGGCTGGTCCTGAAACGTCCCAAAAATTTGAAGGTCCACTTGAACTACATGCATGCAAGTTATCAAATTTCTTTTGTATTTTGTTAAATTGTTTTAATGCATTAAATACATGATTATTTCATGTTTATCTGTTTAATTTATGGTTATTAAAGTTTCATGCATAAGGGCTTTTAGTAGTATTCGCGCTCGAACGAAGAACAGAGACCGGGGATAATTAAGGAAAAATGTTTCTATTAAACAATTGTTTTTAAGTATTTAATATATGGTGTAATTAAGTATGATTTTTGTAAATGGGCATTGGTTGGGTATTTTTACTCGCCGGGTCATATTATTAACTGGTATGCAAATTTTAACGATTCGGAGGACTTTTTGAGGGTTCGGACAATATTTTCAAAAACGTATCTAAATAAAATATTTTTCGGGAGTGTTATTGGACTTGGTGGGTTTGTTTTAATGCTTATTAATTAAGGGTCCATTAGTGCATTATATTTTGATTTAATTAAATCATTAAACAAACCCTAAACCTAAATTAAACCGAGCAGCCGCCCCTCCCCTCCATTAGCAGCCATTTCGAAGCAAAAACTAGCAGGCAACTTGAAATCCTCTCAAAGTTTTCAAGAAAACTCCCGTCTTAGGATAGTTGGTTAAGGGCTGGACATGCTGGTTTTTGGTCTAGGATCGAATACGAGGTTGTGGGTGCAACTAGGGCTTCGGTGTATGCACGCAGGAAAATTCCAGCAACTTTCAGGTGCTGTTCGAGGGTCATAAGTGGTCTGGTCTACGTGTTTTAAGGTCTGGTATGGTACGGTTAAGGCATGGCTTAGGTTTAGAAATGTTTGGTTGAGTATCGGGTTGATTCGGGTTAAAACCGGGACCTCGATCCAAGTTTTAAAACGAATCGTAGAAGTTACGGAACGGGCTCGAGGTTACCTCTAGGAAATGTTTGTAATTATGTTTTTAGGTGTTTTAAGGAATCTGGTTGGCTTCGAGTCGAACTTTTGAGGTTCAGGGGTAAAATGGTCAATTAGGGTTTCTAGGGACAAAATGGTTTGTATCAGGGTCGAGTTAGCAGTCCTGGCAGCGCCCTATACACGATTTGTCATGTTTTAAATGTTTAAGTTATCACGTATATGACTTTTTATGTGATTATGAAAAAAATACATTGCATGCTTGATTTGAAGAGAAATTTACGTATATGTATGGTTTTATTAAGTGATGAATATGATGACATGTTTTGAAAGATGAGAGTTGGTTGTGACTAATACGATGACACGATGACATGTAAGGCCACAGCTCAGTGGACGGGCAATGCTGTCGTTGATTTCTTCGCCTTCGGATACCACAGTTACACGTAGATGGATCCATCGACTGACACGATGATACGAAAGTCACAACTAATGAACGAAATTCAATTAAAAGAGATGAGCACGTATATGATGATATGTTGAGACATGCTTTTACACGTATGCTTTATTATGTTTACGTTTACGCTTTAAAGATTATGAAATGTATTTTTATTACGTTACTTTTCCCTGTTGCCAGCTATGTATATGTACTTGCTGTAACGTTACAAGTGTGTTGAGTCTTTAGACTCACTAAGTGTGAATGATGTAGGTGAGCATGTTGATGTGGAGACTGGAGGCGTTGAAGACTGAGTAGGCGGAGCTGGGTGGTGCACTGGATAACCCGAGAACCTTGCGTTTTTCCGCATAATATTTTTATGAAACATGAGTTTAAGCAACATATTTAAATTTTTTGAATATTGGTTTACATTGTCGATTCATCGGACTGTTGTTATCTGTTCGAGTTTCTCTTTTAAATCAATAGACTAGGAGATTGATTTCTTTTTAAATATTTAACAAATTGTAGTTATTTTTATTCAGATGTTGGATGATCTTTTAAAAACATGTTTAACTTATTTAAATGTTTTTGAGCGTGTGTATTTTCCGCCTTAGCTTAAAAGAAAAAAAATGTTTCAGTAGAATTTTAAAATGAGTGGACGTTTCAGTTGGTATCAGAACAAGGGTCTGTATATGGTTGTGACATCGCCAGGGTCAGCAGCTCAGTCTTCAAGCCTCAACACTGTAAGTTTGCATGTTTTAAATATTTTTAATGCTATCACCTGCATGTTTACATGATATACGTTTTACATTACATGTTTATGAAAGGGGATCGGTTAAGGTGCCGGTTGCGCAACGGAAGTTTCAAAATTTGTTTCAACAAGAACATGAAAACCGAGCACCCACTAAGTGTGTAGCAAATACAAAAACACACAAATGTCATACATAGGGTGTTTAGAATTTTTACCTATCAATCACAAGGATTGATGTTTGGCTCAAACTAAGTTGTAAACAACTTAGCTCTTGAAGGAAGACAATCTACAAGCTTCTCATTTGAGCACTCCTTGCTCAAAAATTAAGCCCACCACAAACTAGGTAGATCCCCTTTAATTTTGCACTAGAAAAACTAGAGGATTTTTCTTTGAGAAGACCTTTCTTTCCTCAACAATTGAAGAAGAAAAATTGGAGAGAAAAAGAGATAGAAATTTCGGCCATCACGAATGGGGAGAGGAGGAGGAGTGTTTTCTTGGTTGTTAAAAAAGTTAGACTAGGCATGTGCATGCCATGCCTTGGATATTGAAAAAGTTGTATCCCAACCCTTCACCTCCCATGCTTGCATTCTATTTGGGTTTGTAACAATTACAATGTCCGTGGACTTTTATTTAAATATCTCAAACACATTTGAGACCATTTAAACTTTACTTAATTTAACTCAAGCCTACTAGTTGAATAATTATTTACAATTGGGTTCTACAAGGCCCAATGTTATTTACTTAATTCAACACTTGAATTAATTTAATTATTTGGATTCTACTAGGTCCACTAGTGTTTTATTAATTCAACACTTGAATTAATTTAATTTAGTCCATAATAATGTTTATGAAAATCACAATTTTCAAATACATTATTTATTTGGCCAACTTTTAATATAGGAACATTTCCACAAATTAAAAGTCACATTCCCCTTATAGAAGGCATACTTCTATTTTTCCTTACGCTTATAAACTCCTTTATAAGCCATTCAACACATTGAACTATTTTACTTCTCAACAGGATCTAGAAAGCTAGTACTTGTGTGGCCCTCAATAGTTAATTGATACAACTAGCCGTGGGTTCACATCTCCATGTGATTCGGACTAAACGTGTCCTTATACGAGCATACCCCGATTGCTCCATTTTTAATTATCAAGTCCTTGATAACAAGAACGTCAGAACTCAAGTCTGATAGTACCCAACCAATCATGTTAACATCGCTTCCATGATTCCCTAGGTATCAAATGATAGTGCCTGCAAGAACCATTCAATTATGGTTAGCGTACAGTACGGTCCCTTCATCTCATATATCCCGACCGATTCGACAACCATTGGTACATCGAGAGTTGTCAATGAATCGATACTATGTGTCATGTCGTAGTTGCATCGATGGTGTAATCTATGAAACCCCTTTCATAATTACCACCATACTCTGATCAGAGATTTTATACTACATATACATAGGATATCCATACCCGAAGGTAAGCGGTGAATCCCCGACTACAATGCCTCGACTCCTATATGTTTCGAAAAAACACCCAACCTTGCCACCCGATGACCCCATGAGAGTCGGTAAAGAAGTCAAAGTGCAATGCTAGCACATAGAGTTTCAATGTTGTCCCGGGTCATAAGGACTAATGGTGTACAACCTTAAACTAGGACGTTTTCACTCGATAAGTGAGAACCACTTGGAAAGTCCTTTATGGAGGGTTGTTCAGTGCACTCTACCAGGAGCACCTATCTGCATGCTCGGAAATCAGAATGTCCACTATCAATGAAACATGGCACTCACATCGCAGATACTAGTCTCGAACTCGAGCGGCCTATATCCTTCTTAGCGGCGGCTGAATCGACTAGGAACTGTTTAGAATATACAATATTCCAAATATGAGTTTCATGATACTCATCATATGAGCATCTCATATTCTTTCTACTATTTGTATATTCAAGGACATTATCTATGCAACTAGCATGTGTATACAGATAAAGAAGTGCCAAAACAATAATTTCAAGTATTATTAAAATAAAGACTGTTTATACATAGAGTTTCATTTTGAACACTCGGCCAACACTTGGCTCGACGTGCACCTACTCTAACAATCTCCCACTTGCACTAGAGCCAACTACCCATATGCTTCAAACCCATCGATTCGCGATGCTTCTTGAATAATGGTCCAGGTAAAGGCTTAGTTAGCGGATCAGCAACATTATCTGCGGGGCCGATTTTGTCAATCGACACTTATCCTCTTTCATCAATCTCTCGGAGGATGTGGTACTTTCTCAATACGTGTTTGGACTTCTGATGCGACCTTGGCTTCTTTGCTTGAGCAATGGCTCCCGTGTTGTCACAAAACACCGGGCCAGGAGCAACCCCATTAGGAATGACGCCCAACTCTTGGACGAAATTCCTTATCCAACCAGCCTCTTTTGCTGCAGCTGATGCAGCAATGTATTCGGCCTCAATGGTGGAATCCGCAGTACTGTCTTGCTTGGAACTCTTCCAAGAGACAGCAGCACCATTGAGAATGAATACAAACCCAGAGGTTGACTTCAAGTCATTGATATCGCTTTGGAAGCTAGAGTCGGTATAGCCTTCCAATTTCAGTTCTCCACCCCCATAGACCAAGAACAACTTATTAGTCCTTCTCAAATACTTGAGGATTTCTTTCACAGATTTCCAGTGTGGAAGACCATGGTTCGACTGATATCTACTCACTACACTTAGTACCAAAACCACGTCAGAACGTGTAGATATCGTCCCATACATGATGCTACCAATCGCAGATGCATAAGGAATGCTTGTCATCGCCGCTATCTCTGCATCAGTCTTGGGTGACATAGACTTGGATAGGAACAAGCCATGACACATTGGTAGATGTCCTCTCTTGGACTCATCCATCGATAACCGATTCACGATGGTATCAATTATGTGGACTGGGTGAGACCAAGCAATCTTCTCGATCTATCTCTATAGATCTGTATTCTCAATACAAAAGATGCTTCACCCAAGTCCTGCATCGAGAACTTACTTGCTAACCATATTTTCGTTGATTGCAACATTCCTACATCATTCCCAATGAGTATAATGTCATCAACATGAAGCACCAGGAATGTCACAACATTCCCACTGACCTTCTTATACACACAGGGTTCCTCAGGATTCTTAGTAACACCAAACTCTTTGATTGTACTATCGAATCTGAGGTTCCAACTCCTAGATGCCTGCTTTAGACAATAAATAGATCTCTGAAGTTTGCATACCATATGCTCACTTCCGATAGATGTAAACCCTTTAGGTTGAGACATGTAAATCTCTTCCTTAATATCCCCATTAAGAAAGGTCGTCTTGAAATCCATCTGCCATATCTCATTGTCATACCATGCAGCTATGGCTAGCCATATCCTTATCGACTTGAACATTGCAACTAGAGAAAAGGTTTCCTCAAAATCAACTCCTTGTCTTTGAGTATATCTTTTTGCCACCAATCGCGCTTTGAAAGTCAAGACCTTCCCATCCGCCCCACGTTTCCTCTTGTAAATCCATTTACACCCTATGGGAACAGTTCCCTCAGGTGGATCCACAAGGTTCCACACTTGGTTCGAATGCATGGAATTCATCTTAGATTCCATTGCTTCATGCCACTTGGATGAATCAGCATCAGATAATGCTTCCTTGAAGGTCCTTGGATCACATCCATTGATAGGCTCATCATGGCCCTCTTCAAGAAGCAGACCATACCTCATAGGTGGTCTCGAGACTCTCTCGGATCTTCTAGGAGCTTGTATCTCCTCTCGGGTATGGGTTCTATAATTGTGGGTGTCTCTCGAACCTCTTCGAGTTCTATCATCTCCTTTTTTCTATCAAATAAAAAATTCTTTTTCCAAAAAGGTTGCATTCCTAGAAACAAACACCTTTGTTTCTCGGGGATAATAGAAATAATATCCAACTGAATTCCTTGGATATCCCACGAAGTAACATAAAATGGATCGACTATCCAATTTATTTCCCACTACCTGCTTCACATAAGCAGGGCGCCCCCATATTCTAAGATAAGAATATTTTGGAGGCTTACCCATCCATATCTCATATGGTGTCTTATCAACTGCCTTTGAATGGACATTGTTCAACAACAGTGCCGCTGTCTCAAGCACATATCCCCAAATGGATGGCGGCAACTCCGTGAACCCCATCATAGACCGAACCATGTCCATCAAAGTCCGGTTACGACGCTCCGAAACACCATTCAACTGCGGTGTAGCGGGCGGAGTCCACTCCTAGAGAATCCCATTCTCCCTAAGATTCTCTTGGAACTCGGCACTCAAGTACTCACCACCGCGATCCGATCGAAGTGTCTTGATGCTTCGTCCCAACTGTTTCTCTACTTCACTTCTGAATTCTTTGAACATTTCAAAGGCTTCAGACTTGTATTTCATCAAATACACATACCCATACCTCGAAAAGTCATCGGTAAAGGTGATGAAGCAGGCATGTCCATGATTAGTGGTGATGCTAAGCGGACCGCACACATCGGTATGGATCAAATCCAATAACCCTTTGGCTCGTTCCACATGGCCCTTAAAGGGAATTTTGGTCATCTTTCCTTTCAGACAGGATTCACAAGTCGTGAGAGCATTAATATCAGACATATCAAACATGCCCACTCCCACTAGCTTGTTCATCCTTCTTAGGGAAATATGTCCTAATCGAGCATGCCATAATTGTGCCGAATTTAGAGTATTTTGTTTTCGCTTGTTTGTTGTTGTTATTGCTTGGACATTGTTTAGTGGTATATCTTTCAATTTTAAGGTGTAGAGATCGTTTTCAAGTTCTCATGTACCAATTAAACATTTGTTCTTGTAAATGTTGCAAACACCTTTGCTAAATAAACAAGAAAATCCATTTTTATCAAGCATAGAAATGGAAACAATGTTTTTCACCAATTCAGATACAAACAAAACATCTCTTAAAATTAACTTAAAATCATTGTTCAAAAGCAAGTAAACATCTCCTATGACCTTGGCAGCAACTCTTGCTCCATTGCCCATCCTCAAGAAGGTCTCACATTCCCTAAGCCTCCTACTTCTTCCCATCACCTGCAACTCATTCAGAGATGTGAGCCACAACCGGTATCTAATACCCAAGAAGTAGAGTTAATTGAAATATTTACTTCGATATAGAACATACAATTTCCAAAACTCTTCGGGGAAAGATATTCCCTGCAGTTACGCCTCCAATGTCCAGGCTTCTTGCGGTGATGACAGAAGTCAACAGTCTTGTCAGCCTTCACTGGTGTGGCTGCCATAGCGGGACTCGGAGTCTGCCTCTTCAAGGGCACGTTCTTCTTGGGACGTTGGAAAGAACGCTTCTTTCCCTTCCCACGTGGATCAATCTTCGTGCCAGATGAAGAACCCACAAAAAGAACCGGCTTCTCTTTCTTGATGGTGGACTCAAAGGTCACAAGCATGTTCACCAACTCCTCAAGGGTCGGCTCCATCCTGTTCACATTGAAATTAACCACAAAAGGATCAAACGAGTTAGGCAGTGACAAGAGCAACACGTCGGTGGTCAACTCCAAAGGCATCATCAAATCCATGCAAATGAGCTTGTCCACGAGCCCAATCAACTTCAGGCCATGCTCATGGACCGAGGCCCCATCTCGCATGCGCAAAGTGATCAGCTCCTTGACGGTAGCATGCCTAAGAGGTCGAGTCTGCTCACCAAAGAGCTCCTTGAGATGCAAATAAATGTCAGCAGCACTCTTTGCATCCTCAAAACGCCTCTGCAGCTCATCATTCATAGAAGCCTGCATATAACACCTGACTTTCAAGTCATGGTCACACCATTCCTTGTAAGACTGCAATTCCTCAGGAGTGCAGTCAGTCGGAGCCTCAACAGGGGGCGACTCAGTCAGTGTATATGCGATCCTTTCCGAATTCAAGACGATTTTTAGATTCCTTAGCCAATTGAGGTAATTAGGTCCGGTTAAAATATGTTTGTCGAGTATAGCAGACAACGGATTGCGAATCGAAGACATTGTCAAATTTGTACTGAAAAGTAAAACAGATAAATGTTATTGACTATTTTAAAATATTTGGTAAGATATAAAGTATGGACTTTTACTTTATAAATATTTACTCCCCCTGTTTTGATATCTTTCACTACCCTCTAGTGAAAACGGGAAACTCCTTTCCTCAGTAGGTACGCAAGGTCCAATTAGCCAATTATGATCCCGAATAATATCAGCCAATCACAATTCCTAAAAGGTAGTTTCCAATTGTATCTCCATGCAACCCTCTACGTAAACTTTTGTCTCACGTTTATTAGGACCCAATAATATGACGTCGTTCATCTTTACGTGTCAAGCTTTACCCATCTATGTTGAACCTTAATGGACGGTTGCCATGAGTTCCCTCAATAATATGAGCCAAAATCATGTGAGTTCCACGTAGTTCACATCACCAAGTCAATGGATGTCACAGCTTTCCGGTGTCCAAGGCCCCCCCAATTATATGAGCCGAGCCCTAAACACGGGTAGCGTTCATCATGCACCCATTGTCGATGGAAGACATGGAAATTATAAACACCTTTATAATTCTCCTTTTGGGCTTGATATTAATTTTGAATCTTATTCAAAATGAGGGTTTTTAATTTTGAAAGGTCTCATGATTAATTTTATTTTAAAAGCTCGCCATGTTTGATCGTGTGATTGTCGGATTCATGCAACTTTGTTATTATCATAATAATAACGCACATACTTATTATTTATAACATATCATGCATATATTATAAACAGTAAACAAAACAAGGATGATCAATCGCCCCAAAACTAATGGCCCGTGTGAGCTAAACACGGGTCTAGGTCCAATACTAGGGAAATGCATGGGATGCAAATGCAACTTTTACATAAGCTTCCAATATTTACATGTCTTCGATCTTCATAATCATCAAGGCCACCATCTTCCAATCTTGATCTTCCACTATACTAATATTTACAAATAAATATCCATGGCAAATAGGGATACATCTCATGGGGTGGGAACGGGCCATAAACCAAGCCCACTTTATAAATTTGATAATTATTACAATCATTCAACACAAAATATCCTAGCATACACCTAGCAAATTGGGCTTGGGCTTTTGATCATCCTTCATGCATAATATCACATATCATACACCATCAATTAATTATCACAATAATTAATTGATCCAATATTATATATCTTGATCCAATCACTAACCGCCACGATTATAAACTAAATTAACAAAGTATACAAACACNCACTTTGATAATCCAAAACACTTTTGGAAACCCTAGTCGTCATCGCCGTCGCCAGATTCCGTCCAACTTAAAAAAAAAATTTATTTAAAAACATAAGGCTGTTCGGGCAGCCCCTCGGCCTGCCCTTGCTGCCCAAAATGGGCAGCCCCTCGGGCAGCCCGAGCTGCCCAAAATGGGCAGCAACATGCTGCCCGAAATGTGCTTAAAAATCGGCCTTCGAAAAATTGTTTTAATTGTCTCATACGGTTAGAAATGGACCTCAACATAATATTATCTATATGCTACAAAAATAGTATCCATAGCTCTGATACCACTTGAAAGGGGATCGATTAAGGTGCCGGTTGCGCAACGGAAGTTTCAAAATTTGTTTCAACAAGAACATGAAAACCGAGCACCCACTAAGTGTGTAGCAAATACAAAAACACACAAATGTCATACATAGGGTGTTTAGAATTTTTATCTATCAATCACAAGGATTGATGTTTGGTTCCAACTAAGTTGTAAACAATTTAGCTCTTGAAGGAAGACAATCTACAAGCTTCTTCTTTGAGCACTCCTTGCTCAAAAATTAAGCCCACCACCGACTAGGTAGATCCCCTCTAATTTTGCACTAGAAAAATTAGATGATTTTTCTTTGAGAAGACCTTTCTTTCCTCAACAATTGAAGAAGAAAAATTGGAGAGAAAAAGGGATAGAAATTTCAGCCATCATGAATGGGGAGAGGAGGAGGAGTGTTTTCTTGGTTGTTGAAAAAGTTAGACTAGGCATGTGCATGCCATGCCTTGGATATTGAAAAAGTTGTCTCCCAACCCTTCACCTCCCATGCATTCATTCTATTTGGGTTTGTAACAATTACAGAGCCCATGGACTTTTATTTAAATATCTCAAATACATTTGAGACCATTTAAATTTTACTTGATTTAACTCAAGCCCACTATTTGAATAATTATTTACAATTGGGTTCTACACGGCCCAATGTTATTTACTTAATTCAACACTTGAATTAATTTAATTATTTGGACTCTACTAGGTCCACTAGTGTTTAATTAATTCAACACTTGAATTAATTTAATTTAGTTCATAATAATGTTTATGAAAATCACAATTTTCAAATACATTATTTGTTTGACCAACTTTTAATTTAGGAACATTTCCTCAAATTAAAAGTCACATTCCCCTTATAGAAGTCATAATGAAACATGGCACTCACATTGCAGATACTAGTCTCGAACTCGAGCGGCCTATATCCTTCTTAGCTGCGGCTGAATCGACTAGGAACTGTTTAGAATATACAATATTCCAAATATGAGTTTCATGATACTCATCTTATGAGCATCTCATATTCTTTCTACTATTTGTATATTCAAAGACTTTATCTATGCAACTAGCATGGGTATACAGATAAAGAAATGTCAAAACAATAATTTCAAGTATTATTAAAATAAAGACTGTTTATACATAGAGTTTCATTGTGAACACTAGGCCAACACTTGGCTCGACGTGCACCTACTCTAACAGTTTAGTTGTCTATTTACACGTTGCGACATGGAATAAGAAATTTTATGATTTTCATTCATGCTAGCTTTGTGCTGGAATTGGACATGATTAAGAATTTGGTTAATGGGTGTTAGGAAAGGTTGAAAATGATTTGACTCTACTGATTTTTGGATATTAGTACCGATGTTCTATTTTTTCGGTCATAAGTTAGTAATGAAGATCATGATTGATCTTGGGACATGTAGATTTCCTAAGAAAATACTGATGGTTCGTGGTTACTAGTTGAATAAACTTTTGAGGATTTCATAAAAGGAAAATGATTCGAAGACTATGACAATCTTTAGAATTATAAAAACGTATAATTTGGGATTTAGGTATTGATGCAATTGTAAGATTGGTTAGGAGAATTGAGTTTAATAAGCATAAGATGATTGAGCTTCTGGTTAAGGGAAACTTATAAAATGGAATTAAGAATGCCAAGAACTTATGGGTAATTGTGGAACATTTGTAATTAAAGACCAACTGTGTAACACCCTTATCCATTAAAAAAAAATAAACTCTATAATGCGGAAGCTTTAACATATATACTTGGGGGAAAGTATGAGCTTTAAAAATTTTGGCAGAGTTTTCCCATAAAAAGAACTTGCCACCTGTCTCAAGCAAAATATTTCAAATAATGTCAATAAGACCACATTCCATATAACAATCAAAATACTTACATTAATAATCAAAAGTAGCAAATGACGTTATCAAAAACCATTACAAATCAAGTTTGCACTCCAAAATAACTTTTCTATTTTTAATACAAAATATATTTCATTATCATTTCCTCCAAGATTGGCACTGGTTCTTCTTCTTCTGTTTTGTCACTCCGTCGTATCTATTCTTTGTTACCTGCATCTGCATCTCATGAACATAACTGAAATGAGTTATAAAAACTCAGCAAGTAGACCTTTAAATAACAAGTACATATACCATAGTGTAAAGAAGGAATCCATATCATTTCTTAACCACAATATGCCATCAATCAATAAAATCCATAAATAACAATTATAAGATGGCATCTATAGAACAATTCATTTCTTTTCATTTGTATGGCATTGATAGGTCATCCGTCGATGGTATACATGTACGTCTCAGTCAAAATCAGTCACAGTACATGTCATTATGTTGATCAACTTCCGTCGTGTGGGTTTAGAATTACTAAAGGTAATCTAGCCATAAAAACATTCATTGAAACATTTTATCAAACACGTGGTGTGCGTGCTAAAACCTTAGCTCCTTTACTTGGCCATTGGCATCAATTCCATTTCTTTTCAATATATCAATACATACAATATACATAATCAATGAATTAAAGGAGCTAACATCAATAGAAACTTCATTTGTCATATACATAGCTCATGAGATGCATTCAAAGGAAAAGTCTACTTACAATCCAATACACAAGTGGTTGCTAAGCTCTTGAGGGATTCCTACAACGAAATAATAATAATAATACCATCAATCATTAAAATAACAACCTTACCTCAACATTCAAGCCAAACACCCCAATATTTTCCTTTCAATCACTATCCCAAGGAAACAAGCTTTCTTACCTTGCTCCTAAACTCTTGAGGAGAAGAACTTCTATTCTCCAAGCAAAGATTAAGGTTTCAACCAAAGATTCATTTCTTGGAAGAAGTTGGATTGAAGAGAAATGAGAAACCCTAGCTTCCAAACCGATGGAGAGAAGAGAAGAAATGAGGAAAAGTGAGTAAAAAGTGATCCCATTCGATTTTATGCCATCCCAAACCTCAAAACACGCTTTTAAACTTGCTGGGCGCTCAGGCGGTCACATATTACCGCCCTAGAGCCGAACTTATTGCCCAAAACTCAAAATTTCAGAACGGGGCGTGCTCGGGCGGTCAAATCTTACCGCTCGGGCGCCGCTCTGCGCACAGCCACATCAAAGATCACTTCCGAAACGCCTCTTCCCTTCAGAATTAGGAAAAGTGGTAAACATGAAAGTTGTAGCCCTATGTCTTGGCTTGCATCTCCAATTGGCCCCATGTCATTTGAAGGTCTGAGTAAAAGGTTATGCTCAATCTTCCAACATGTGTAAGTACAGGAACGACGATACACACGACAACATTCGGGCCACTTTTGGCACATCTTCCCTAATGATTTGAACAAAACTCAAAACATGAAAGTTATAGCCTTATATCTTATATTTCTAATGGAAGTGGCCTCACATAATTTGGATCAAAATACAAAACATTATGCTAAAAACCACAACTACTGCCACAGTTTCATACCGTTTCAGCACTTCCATTACCTATTTGGCTCAGGATCAACTTTCTATTCTACCCATCCATTATCTATTTCATTTTATAACATTCATTACTATTCATATCATAATGTAAAGCCATAAACCATCACCATAAAATACCGTAATTCATAATAAATGAAATTAACGATCGGTTATTACAAACTGGATAATTTTCGAGGAAATTAGCAAGTCATGTTGCAATTGGTAAGAAATTTGGGGACTAGTTTAACAATAAGTGAGAATTGGATGGTTTAGATGATAGGAAATTTCGGTGATTTAGGCATGAAGGGATAATTAGAACCTTGTTATAACTGAGTTATAATATAATAAAGAATGACAGTCAAGGGCATTGTAGGATGATTCAATATTGGGCTTGAAAATTTAAGCGTTAGTGAAATAGTACTGTGGAAAATTAAGAATTTAGAGTGATAACGATTTAAGGTAAAGTTAATCAATCAGTCGAGTTATAAGGGTAGACATTTAGTTAACCTATTTTTGGGAACATAAGTTTGATGTACCATAAGTTTTAGTCACGGTCTTTAAGAGTTAAAATTATACCTTTGTTAGAGTTGAATTTTTTTTATTTATAAAAGTCGTGTACGATTGATGGTTATGTTACTTGAGAGACATATGTAAGAAGTGAGATAGACACCATGTCTAGGGGAAATTAAAATTTCGTTCTTAAGAGTATAGTAATATAGTGATATTTGGAAGTAAGTATATATGGTATACTTATGAACGTTTAGAAGTTATGCATTATAAGGAATAAAGACACTTGATGAAGTTTTGAAATTCATTAAGAGACTTTGGATTAAGCGGATATATGTGTTGGAATTATGTTATCTAAGATTATTTGGGTTGGGTAAGTTTGGATTTCAAGTTTATGAGATAGGTGTTCATATGAAAATTTTGCGGGAAATAAAAACAAAAAAGAATAAGTTGTGTTCAACATATGTTACCAATGAACGAATATTAAGATTTTTAGTCGAGTAAGTAATCTAAAATCTTGATATGTGGATTCTAGAATTATAGGGATTATAAATGAAGTCGAATTATTTGAGTTAGTATAACATTAAACATGGATAAGTTACTAAGTTTTATACACTAGTGGTAATTAAGCATTAAGGATACGTCAGAATGCGACATTCGTTCAATTGAGAAAAGTCCAAGTGTCTTGGGCATCAATTATATTGTAATTGGGAAGAAAATAGTTTAAGCATATAATTGATGCTAGAAGAGTTTTATTATATAGGTAGAAGGTCGATATTGTATATTAGTGTTTTATGGATTAAAGTTACTCGAAATTTAAGATTTGCAACAATTCTATATATGAGATGTACTTGTAAATTGTTAAGTTACGTAAGTTTGGTGCCATAAGATAAAGATTTAGTTAGGATTGGTTGGGTGTGACAAAGTGTTTAGAAGAGAGGTTGAATAAACACTTGATAATTTTCACAACTTTTCGATGGGTGAATCAGTTTAGTGATAAACTGAATTCGAAAATCTTGTTGTCAATGTCAATCAATTAACTAATGAAAGTGCGGAAATAAACCGAATGACAGATAGAATAAAACTGAGAATAAGGAACACATGATTTGTGGATGTTCGAAGACTTCAAACGCTCCTACGTCATCCCTTCTATCTCGAGGATATGATATTTAGTAAAAGACTTTGATCTATACAAGCTTCCAGCAGCCGCCCCCTTTTTCCTTCAAAATGTGATTTTCCAGCACCTACACGGACCCCGACACGGACCCGTACACCCTTTTAATTTTTTTTTTTTAAAATATGAATGTAAAATATACAATACAAAAAAAGCTCCTGTGGTTAAAGGGTGCGCTCAAAGACAACGGTTTTTAGCCGTTGTTGTAACTACAATTTGCGACGGTTTCTCAAACACCATCGCAAATAAAATTAGTTACGGATTAATTAAATCGTCGCTACTTAGCGACGGATTATGAAAACTGTCGCTAATATTTAGCGACGGTTTAATAAACTATCGCTAATAATTAGCGACAGTTGTTTCATAATTTCCGTCGCTAATTTTAGCGACGGTTATTACATGCTTTCCGTCGCTAATATTATCAGAAAAATAAAAAAAATTACTTATAATAATTTAATAAATCTAAAAAAAAACTTACAATCTTACAATGCTAACGATATTTTTGATCTTAACTAACAATTAAAAATTTACCAATTTGCTTTGACTTTTAGTCATCGATATCGCTTTGGAAGCTAGAGTCGGTATAATCTTCCAATTTCAGTTCTTCACCCCCATAGACCAAGAACAATTTATTGATATTTCTCAAATACTTGAGGATGTCTTTCACAGCTTTCCAGTGTGGAAGACCATGGTTCGATTGATATTTACTCACGTTAGGACGTGTAAATATCATCCCATACATGATACTACCAATTGCGGATGCATACGGAATGCGTGTCATCGTCGCTATCTCTGCATCAGTCTTTTGGGAGACATAGACTAGGACATGGACACGCCATGACACATTGGTAGATGTCTTCTCTTGAACTCATTCATCGAGAACCGCTTAACGATGGTATCAATGCATGTTGACTGGGTGAGACCAATCAATCTTCTTTTTTTATCTCGATATTTCAGTATTCCAAATACAAAAGATGCTTCACTCAAGTCCTGCATCGAGAACTAACTCGCTAACCATATTTTAGTTGATTGCAACATCTCTACATCATTCTCAATGAGTAGAATGTCATCAAAATAAAGCACCAGGAATCTCACAGCACTCCCACTGACCATCTTATACACACAGGGCTCCTCAAGATTCTTAGTAAAAGCAAACCCTTTGATTGAAGAATCAAATCTGAGGTTCAAACTACCAATCGCGCTTTGAAAGTCAATACCTTCCCATCCGCCCCAATTTTCCTCTTGTAAATCCATTTACACCCTATGGGAACAGTTCCCTCAGGTGGATCCTCAAGATTCCACAATTGGTTTGAATGCATGGAATTCTTCTCAGATTCCATAGCTTCAAGCCACTTGGATCAATCGGCATCAGATAACGCTTACTTGAAGGCCATTGGATCACATCCATGGTTAGGTTCATCATGGCCCTCTTCAAGAAGCAGATCATACCTCATAGTTGGTCTCGAGACTCTCTCGGATCTTCTAGGAGCTTGTATCTCCTCTCTTGGCTCTTCGGGTATGGGTTCTACCATGTGGGTGTCTCTCGAACCTCTTTGAGTTCTATCATCTCCCCTTTTCTATCCAATAGAATTCCTTTTCCAAAAAGGTTGCATTCCTAGAAACAAACACCTTTGTTTCTTGGGGATGATAGAAATAATATCCAACTGAATTCTTTGGATATCACACAAAGTAACATAAAATGGATCGACTATCGAATTTATCTCTCACTGCCTGCTTCACATAAGCAGGACATCCTTATATTCTAAGATAAGTATATTTGGGAGGCTTACCCATCCATATATCATATGGTGTCTTATCAACTGCCTTTGAATGGACATTGTTCAACAACAGTGCCGCTGTCTCAAGTGCATATCCCCAAAAGGATGGAGGCAACTCTGTGAACCCCATCATAGACCGAACCATGTCCATCAAAGTACAGTTACGATGCTCCGAAACACCATTCAACTTCGGTGTAGCTGGCAAGGTCCACTACGAGAGAATCACATTCTCCCTAAGATACTCTTGGAACTCGGCACTCAATTATTCATCACCTCGATCCGATCGAAGTGACTTGATGCTTCGTCCCAACTGTTTCTCTACTTCACTTCTGAATTCTTTGAACTTTTCAAAAGCTTCACATTTGTATTTCATCAAATACACATACCCATAACTCAAAAAATTATCGGTAAATGTGATGAAGTAGGCATGCCCATGCTTAGTGGTGATACTAAGTGGACCGCACACATCGGTATGGATCAAATCCAATAATCCTTTGGCTCGCTGCATGTTGCCCTTAAAGGTAATTTCGGTCATCTTTCTTTTTAGACAGGATTCACAAGTCGTGAGAGAATTAATATCAGACATGTCAAACATGCCTATTCCCACTAGCTTGTTCATCCTTCTTAGGGAAATATGTCCTAATCGAGCATGCCATAATTGTTCCGGATTTATAGTATCTTGTTTTCTCTTGTTTTCTGTTGTTATTGCTTGGACATTGTTTAGTGGAATATCTTTCAATTTTAATTTATATAGATTGTTTTCAAGTTCTCCCGTAACAATCAAACATTCATTCTTGTAAATGTTGCAAACATCTTTGCTAAATAAACAAGAATATCCATATTTATCAAGCATAGAAATGGAAACAATGTTTTTAACCAAATTAGATACAAACAAAACATCTCTTAAAATTAACTTAAAATCATTGTTAGAAAGTAAGTAAACATCTCCAATAGCCTTGGCAGCAACTCTTGCCCCATTACCCATCCTCAAGAAGGTTTCACCTTCCTTTAGTCTTCTACTTCTTTCCATCACCTGCAAATCATTACAGAGATGTGAGCCACAACCGGTATCTAATACCCAAAAATTAGAGTTGATTGAAATGTTTACTTCAATATAGAACATGCCGTTTCCAGAACCCTTCTGGGTAAGATATTCTCTGCAGTTACGCCTCCAATGTCCAGGCTTCTTTCAGTGATGAAAGACATCAGCAGTCTTGTCAGCCTTAACTGGTGTGGCTGCCACAACGGGATTCAGAGCTTACCTCTTCAAGGGCACATTCTTCTTGGGACGTTGTAAAGAATTCTTCTTTCCCTTCCCATGTGGTCCTTTATTCGTGCCAGATGGAGAACCCACATAAAGAACCGACTTCTCTTTCTTGATGGTGGATTCAAACGTAACAAGCATATTCACCAACTCTTCAAGGGTAGGATCTAGCTTGTTCATGTTGAAATTCAACACAAAAGGATCAAATGAGCTCGGCAGTGATAAGAGCAACACGTCAGTGGTCAACTTCGATGGCAACGTAAGATACATGCCAACGAGCTTGTCCACAAGCTCAATCATCTTTAGACCATGCTCATGGACCGAGGCCCCATCTCGCATACGTAAAGTGATTAGCTCCTTGACGGTAGCATGCCTAAGAGGTCGTGTTTGCTCACCAAAGAGCTCCTTGATATGCAAATGAATGTAGCAGCACTCTTTGAATCCTCAAAATGCCTCTGCAACTCATCATTCATAGAAGCCTGCATATAATACTTGGCTTTCAAGTCATGGTCACACCAATCCTTGTAAGTCTGGAATTCCTCAGGAGTGCAGCTAGTCGGGGCCTCAACAGGAGGAGACTCAGTCAGTGTATATGCTATCCTTTCCGAATTCAAGAAGGTTTTTTTGGTTTTTTTAGCCAATTGAGGTAATTAGGTTCAGTAAAAATGTGTTTGTCGAGTATTGCAGATAACAGATTGCGAATCGAAGACATTGTAAAATTTGTACTGAAACGTAAAAACAGATAAATGTTAATGACTATTTTAAAATATTTAGTAAGATATAAAGTATGGACTTTTACTTCATAAATTTTTACTTTCACTGTTTTTGACATTTTTCACTACCCTCTAGTGAAAACAGGAAATTCCTTTCCTCATTTGGTACTTAAGGTCCAATTAGAAAATTATGATCCCGAATAATATCAGCCAATCATAATTCCTAAAAGATAGTTTCTAATTGCATCTCCATGGAACCCTTTACGTAAACATTTGTCATACGTTTGATTAGGACCCAATTGTATGACGTTGTTCATCTTTACGTGTCAAGGCTTACCCATCGATATTGAACCTTAGTGGACGATCGTCATGAGTTCCCTAAATAATATGAACCGAAATCATGGGAGTTCCACGTAGTTCACATCATCATGTCAATGGATGTCACAGCTTTCCGGCGTCCAGGGCTCTCCCAATAATATGAGCCGAGCCCCGAGCATGGGTAGCGTTCATCATGCACCCATTGTCGATGGAAGACATGTAATTTATAAACACCTTTATAATTCTACTTTTTGGGTTAGATATTAATTTCGAATCTTATTAAAAAATGAGCGTTTTTTAATTTTGAAAGGTCTCATCATTATTTTTATTTAAAAGATCGCCATGTTTGATCGTATGTTTGCCGAATTCATGCAACTTAGTTATTATAAAAATAATAACACACATATTCATTATTTATAATATATCATGCATATATTATAAAACAGTAAACTAAACAAGGATGATCAATCGTCCCAAAAACTAATGGCTCGTGTGAGCCAAACACAAGCCTACGTCCAATCCTAGGGAATGCATGGGATGCAAATGCATAATTGCATAAGTTTCCAATATTTACATGTATTCGATCTTCATAATCATCAAGGCCCACCATCTTCCAATCTTGATCTTCCACTATACTAATATTTACTAATAAATATCCATGGCAAATAGGGATACATCTCATGGGGTGGGAACGGGCTATAAACCAAGCCCACTTATAAATTGATAATTATTATAATCATTCAACACAAAAATATCCTAACATACACCTAGCAAATTGGGCTTGGGCTTTTGATCATCCTTCTTGCATAATATCATACACCATACATCATCAATTAATCATCACAATAATCAATTGATCCAATATTATATATCTTGATCCAATCACTAACCGTCACAATTATAAATTAAATTAAAAGGTAAACAAACTCGTTTGTTCACTTTCTAATTAATTTATTTATAACCGAATTTCTTGTAAATAGTGCTATAAATAATTAAAGTCTGACTTCAATTATTTATTTTATGAGAAAATATATACAAATTTTGTAGATTTAAACTTAAGGGCCCAATAAGACATTTTCACTAAAAATATTTTGGCCCATTTAAATTTCACAAATTATGTTAACCATCTAATGGCCCAACAACTCAAGGCCCATGAGACTTTGATATTCCAAATCACTTTTGGAAATCCTAGTCGTCATCGTCGTTCCCAGAGCCATGTCGCCGGATTCCGGCCAACACGCACAAATTTTTTTTTTTATTAAAATAGGGGGCTGTTTCGGGCAGTCCATGGGGCTGCCCTTGCTATCCAAAATGGGTAGCAACATGGGGCCCAAGAACACCCCTCATTTGGCCTTCGATTTGTTGCGACAATTATCTCATGCGGTTAGAAATTGTCCTCAATATAATATCATGTATTTCCACACTATAAAGTAACCTTAGCTCATGATACCACTTGAAAGGGGATCGATTACGGTCTCCGGAAGCGCAACGGAAATTTCGAAAATCATATTTTGAAGAGGAAAAAACCAAGCACCCACTTTAATGTGTAGCAAATAGCAATACAAACAATATGTCATGCATAGTATGTTTAGTATTTTTTACCAATCAATCACAAAGATTGATGTTTTGGCTCCAACTAAGTTGTAAACAACTTAACTCTTGAGGATAGACAACCTACAAGATTTCCAAGATCACACCTTGCTCAAATGGACTTCTTCCTTCAAATTAGGTCCACCACTTACAAGGAATAGCCACTCTAATTTTGCACTAAAAAAATTAGAACATTTTTCTAAGAGAAGTGTATACTTTCCTCAACAATTGAAGAAGCAAAAATTGGAGAGAAAAATATGGGAAGTTTCAGACATAGCATGTGCAAGGAGGAGAGAAGAAAACTTTCTTGGTGCTTGAAAAAGTTAAAAAGTGCATGTGCATGTCATGCCTTGTTTATTGAAAAAGTTGCTTCCAACCCTTCACCTCCCAAACATGCAATTTATTTGGCTTGTTACAATTACAAAGTCCATGAACTTTTATTTAAATATCTCAAACACATTTAAGACCAATTAAACTTTGCTTGAATTTACTTAAGACAACTAGTTGAATAATTATTTTCAATTGAGCTCTACAAGACCCAATGTTATTTAATTAATTCAACACTTGAATTAATTTAATTATTTAGACTCTACTAGGTCCACTATTGTTTAATTAATTCAAAAGTTGAATTAATTTAATTTATTTCAGAATAATGTTTATGAAAATTATAATTTTCAAATACATTATTTATTTGAGAGCCATCTTTGAATTTAGGAACACTTCCATAAATTAAAAGTTACATTTCCCATAATCCTCTTAAATAAAGTATACTTCTAATTTTCTTTGTGCTTATAAACTCTTTTATAAGCCGTTCAACAAATTGAACTATTTTTCTTCTCAACGAGATATAGAAAGTTAGGACTTGTGTGACCCTCAATGGTTCAATGATACAACTAGCAGTGAGTTCACATCTCAATGTGACTCGGGACTAAACATGTCTTTATTCAAGCATACCACAGTTTCTCCATTCTTACTTATCAACTCTTTAATAATAAGAACGTCAGTCGAGTAGCGATCGAGGAACGGAGACCGAGGGCTGAAAAACGTAAAATGTTTTTATTAGATAATTGTTTTTAATTATTTAAAATATGAGTGTTGCTTTTTCATATTTTTGAAAATATGGGGTTTTGAGGTGATTTTATACGCCGAGGCGTAAATTTTATCGGTGTTGATTTTTCAACAAAAATACGAACTTTTTAGTAACCCGGCTATTAAATTCAGAAACTTATTTTATCAAAATCATTTTTATGATTTAATTAAATCCTAATTAAGACTAATGGGCTTAATTTGTTTGGCTAAATAGGCCTAAGCCAAGTTAGTAAGTTAATTAGTATTTAATTTGTTAAAACCCTACACCTTGCAACACTAACTCATGGCCACACATTCCACAAATTCTGAAACGCTCCCCACCACCCCTTACACGATACACACTTGCACACCACATAGTAGAAGGGTTTTCGAGAGGCACAAGGGGATTCAAAGCCAAGGTTCTTGCCCGTTCTTCGTCGTCAACGTTAATTCGTGCGTATAAAATGCAAAGGCACGTCATACATCTCATTTTCTCATTCATCATATCGTAATATTGTTTTAAATATTGGTGCATGAAGAACATGAACTTATTTTTATGTATTTTCGGATTATGGCACTTGTAGGTGATAAACTCATGATGTTTGGATCCAATAAATTGTTTCATGCATGTAAGAGGCTGCCATGATGTTAGGTTATTATCACGAGACGTTGTTACATGATTTTAAAAGGTCCTAAACTCACACAAATCGCTGCTCCACAAGCAAGCATGGAAATCGTTCCTTTTTCAGTCATGTGGCCTTGGGGTTCGGCTTTCAAGTTCTAAGAGGAGGGCTGGCCTGGGCTTGGGTTCGGGGCTGGCCTAGGGTCTGGTTGTGTCAAGGGGAGAGTCCTAGCCAAGCTATGACTTGGGTTAGAAGGGCTGGGAGGAGTTCTTGTAATCAAGGACTCCTACCCGAGAAGTTGCGCAGGAGGTTGTGCGGCTTGCAGGGGAGGGAAGGCTCGGTCCAAGGTTCATGGGCTGGGTTAGAGTGACTCATTAGGGACCTATGAAGGTGCACTAGGGGTTGGTTTGGGTGCTGAGCAGACGGCTAGGTCCCTAGGTGCACAAAACTAGAGTCCACTCAAGGTGCAACTCTCGGCCACTGCATGGGTGTGGTTTGGGGGTCATGATTTTGGGTTTGGGATGGTTTCTAAGGGATATAAGGGTCTAGTAGGGTACTCTAGTATGTTGGTCAGGGTTAGGATCAACTTGGTATGGGGGGGACTCGAGAAAATCGAAAGATGGCTCGGGGTCGAAGTTTATGTCATGTTAGGGTTTTCAAAGAAAAAATATTTGAAACATGGCTCACGGGAGTCAAGCCATGGTTCATAAGGGCTAAAATAATATCAAAAGTCTATGTTTTAAGTTTAGGAGTTTTATTCTAAAGTTTGGGATTTTTCGGAATTAAAACACCGTCAAAACGATTAATTGAAAAGCCTAGTTTTTAAGCTAAATAAAATTATGAGAATTTTGTTTTAAGCTTAAATAATTATTTGAGACATGTTAGAGTCAATGAATTCAAGAAAAAGTCAAAGTCGAGGAATTTTACGTCCAGGGGTAAACGGTCTTTTTACACTGAAAATTTAGTAAAAGTCATGGCAATGCTCTAAATGCTGTTTTTATGCTATTATGATTATTTTTAAACGTTTATGAAATTTTACATGTGGAATTATGATTTTAAATGTCCATGGATTTTTATGATTTTATAAAGTGATGAAAATATGAAAACATTGATGAAAGTGAAGTTCTAATGGCCCGAAAATTCGTGTTTGAAAATTTGCAGAAAAATTTAAAATTTTCTTTTTAAAGTAATTAAAATGCCTCATTCACAAAATAATCTGATAAATCAAATTTAATGTTAAAAATAGCAGCGGAAGAAATTATTGTTTGCAAAATAACAAGTTAAAGTAATCCAACAACTTATAAAAATGTTTGAGCATAAAAAAAATGGTAAATGCTGTAAATGAGGTCCTCGGGTCACACTACTGCCGACTCAAGCTGGCTCACTGGTCCTCGCCCTCGAACCCAACATCATCAGCACCTACAACAATCAAGTCTAGTGAGTCTAAAGACTCAGCATGCATATATTGTAAATAACGAGTAAATAATATAGTAAAATTTGCATGGGATAAAAATATCATGTCATGAGGCATACGTGAAAATAACTTATCATGATCAATTATAATACGTGCACAACTGACTGAAAATCATAAGTGAATTGCTTGCTCAATCGAGCTCTGTCATAAATAACATGTCATAAATTTTCTGTTGAGATTGTGTTCTACGCAAGTGGCCCCTGCACTGAACTGAACTGGCCGGTAACTGGCGACCCGGTGAAGTAATGTTTGTCTGATCAGACTAATGCCGCAGTATACTAGGTGAAACTGAACTAACCGGCAACTGGCGACCGGATAATACAATGCTCCCATGATAGTGAAATGGCCACAAGCAATATCACATAAATCTAAAAAAAATGAATATTTTATATTTTTATGCACGTAATATAATTAAATGGCATAATTAAATATCTTGTATTATTTTACCACATGGATTGGATCGTTCCCAGGCTCGCTGCGACCTAAATTTAACATGAAATATATGCAAATGATTTTCTTGACCAAACTTTGTAATTGAATTCGAAAACGAACCAATTACGCCCAACAACTTCGTATTTAATCATGACTCCGTGCCAACCCGAACCATCACCGAACCATCATTTAGTCATGATTAAAATACACTTAAAATGATGAAATAATGCTCCTAACATAGTGAGGGCCGAAATGTTGGTGAATGGGGCCAAAACCTGAAACGCTCTTTCGAGAGTCAATTTGGCACATCGCACCGTAAATTCTCGTACGACCTCTAAAATGATCCGAATCACAAACGGCCACAAACATGACCTTCCTAACTTGATGAGGCACTGTCCAGTCCAAGGCCATAGGCTAAAGGCCAACCGAGAACTCGAAACACGCATGTGAACAACAGCACGCTTGCTGTCAAAATTACAGCAGCAGTGCCTTCGCTTCTCTTGTGTCGTTTTCGAGGCTACCGGCCATTGGGGCTTGAACCACCGACCAGAGGCTCTTACCAACATCCCAAGGAATGATTTGAACCATGGCTAAGGGCCCTAGGCCAGCCACAATTTGCATCACACCAGCAACAAAACGAAAAGTCCCAACCGAGAGCACCCTTGTGTGCGCGTGTGGTGTTTTGCTTCGTTTACTGTCTCGTGTTGTTCCCGTGGCCAATGATTAACCATGGCACAATCGAGACATCTAGGGGTACGGTATGAACCGTGGCTAAGGGCCAGAGGCCAACCAAGATCCACACCATGCCGCCAAACTCGAAAGACACATGCAGAATTTTTAAAGGGGTCGAAGGGGAGGGGCTGTTCTTTCTTTTTGTTTTAAAAACCGATTCCGCCAGGGACCAAGCCTCAAAGGTACGACTTGGTCACGTCTTAGACATGATAGGGGAGTGTTCTAACCATGGCTATAGGCCCCTAGGGCAGCAAAGATCAAGAACTCTCCCCTGACAGCAAGTAACAAGAAAAATCGATGCACCATATGGCATCATGAGTGAGTTGCTGTCCAACTGAATTTCCAACGTGCGTGGGGCTGGAACCAATGTTCTTTCATGACCTTAACATGTCCTAGTACATGTCTATATGCAGCCTCAAGCCCCTGGAATGAGCCAACCTCCTGAAACCACAAAAGCACTACCAACCGTGAAGCATGAAGGAAGTAGAAAAATCTGTGCAGAATTTTGTTGTGTAGTTGCTACAATATTTCGGTTTTGCTCTTAAAAATCACGAACAAATATGGTTTAAAAACATGTATATGACTTGATTGAAGAGTCAAAGAAAGATATAAACATGCCTTAGATTTGTTTGAAATGAAAACAAATCGATTACGACGACGCGGCGCGGAGGAGACGGAGTTTCTTTTCTTCTTATTTTTCTTTCTTGTTCTCTCCCTAGCCTTACACGATTTTTCTCTCTGAAATTTGCTCTGAATTTTTCAAAAATGGTGAGGGAGAAATGGCTAGGGAAATGAGGGAAGTCTACTAATTAATTGGAGAGTTTGAATGGCAATTAAAAATTTTTCTATTCTTGTTGCTTGCTAGGTAGGAATGATATGATATAGTGGGATGATTTGATTTGATTGGGGAATGATATATCAAGGGGCCGATTTTTTTTTTTTTTGAATTCAAATGTGGTGGAAATATTGCTTATTTGTTTATTTATTTGGTGATTAAAAGAAGGGATTATCATATCAAGAAAGAGATTAAAGAATTGAATCAAGGTGGTGAGTTGTCAATCCATATCAAATCTTCAATGAGGTGGCCGATTTTTCTTGTTATTAGATGGAGGGAAAATTGCTTAAATAAATTATTTGTTGGTGATTTAAGAGTTGGGAGGATATCTACCTAGAAAAGATTAAGGGGAAGATAATAAAGAATTGCATTGTCCAACTAATAAAAATCTTTTAACAATAAAGGAGGGGCCGATTTTATTAGATAAAGTAGGGTAGGAAATAACTTAATTATTAATTAAATGAGGATTTAAAATTAAGAGATTATCTACCATGAAATGGATATGGAAAGGAATCAAAGTTGAGTTGTAAATCAAAATTAAATCCTTTGGAAATGGGGTGGCCGAAAATTTGGATAAAGGGGAGGGAAAATATTTCTTAAATATTGTATTTTAAATCTTTTAAAGTTTTATCTACCCATTAAGTATTTTAGTGAATTAATTAATTGGTTTAGTTTAGTAATTATTTTGCATGCATGGCTAAATATTTAAATCTTAAAGATAAATTTACTATCATGTTAAATTATAATTTCTTAATTAAAATAAGTCTAGATTAACTTATCTCAATTGGTCACATATTTTAATTTAGGCTATTAATTAAATTATTGGACATAAAGAATTTATTTGCTACTTATCTCAAGTTAATTAAATAAATCCCTAAACCTTCTTTTATTTTAAAATGACTTATTATTTATCTTAAATAAATTCTAAGAATATTTTCTTAATATTAAAATTTATCTCTTTACTCCAACTCCGGTCCGGCCTCACTTGTTTAACTGAAAAGGTAGTAACTAAACAACTGCGTAAAATAATTAAATTTAAAGAAAATAATTTAAACACTCATGCAATAAAAATCATTTTAATTTAAATACTATGAATTATGCATGACTTATACGTAGTCAAATTTACGGGTTCTACAATCCTTCCCCCCTTAAAAGAAATTTCGTTCTCGAAATTAAAACACACCGAATAACGCTGGGTACCGGCTCCTCATCTCTGGCTCAGACTCCCACGTAGCTTCCTCCTCTAAATGGTTAAGCCACTTGACTTTAACTCGCTTAACCAGCTTGTTCTGAAGTTTCTTCTCCTATCTGTCTAGGATCTGCACTGGTATCTCTTCATAAGACAGGTTCGGAGTAAGCTGCAACGGCTCAAAATTCAATACATGCGAAGGATTTGTCATATACTTCCTCAGCATGGAGACGTGGAACACATGTGTACTCCAGCCAGATTCGACGGAAGAGCAACACGATAAGCTAGCGTCCCAACCCTGTCGAGGATCTCAAATGGTCCAATGAATCTCGGACTGAGCTTCTCTTTCTTCCCAAATCGCATGACACCCTTCATAGGTGCCACTTTCACAAAGACCTGGTCGCCCACGGCGAACTCTAAATCTCTCCTCCGCTGGTCCGCATAACTCTTCTGTCGACTCTGAGCAGTCCTCATCCTTTCACGGATCAGGGCTACTATATCGACAGTCTGCTGAATAATCTCTGGACCCAACTCGGCTCTCTCTCCTACCTCATCCCAATGAACAGGAGATCTACACTTGCGATCATACAATGCTTCATACGGAGCCATTCCTATAGACGACTGAAAGCTGTTGTTATAGGTGAACTCCACTAATGGCAAGTTCGACTCCCAACTCCTGGAGAAATCGATAACACAAGCACGGAGAAGATCCTCCAAAATCTGAATGACTCGTTCTGACTGCCCATCTGTCTGAGGGTGGAAAGCTGTGCTGAACAGCAACTTCATACCCATCGTCGAATGCAAACTCTTCCAAAATGAGGAAGTGAATCTGGGGTCTCTGTCAGACACGATAGAAACTGGAATACCATGAAGTCGGACTATCTCCCGGATATACAAATCTGCATACTGAACCAGGGTGAAAGTCGTCTTAATAGACAAGAAGTGCGCTGATTTGGTAAGACGATCAACAATCACCCAGATAGCATTTGATCCTCTGACTGACTTTGGTAAACCGGTCACGAAGTCCATGGTAACATTCTCCCACTTCCACTCAGGAATAGGAAGAGGCTTGAGCAAACCTGCTGGTCTCTGATGCTCTGCCTTCACTAACTGACAAGTCAGACACTCGGATACAAAACGTCTGATATCCTTCTTCATTCCTGGCCACCAGTACAATAACTGCAGGTCTTTGTACATCTTCGTACTCCCTGGATGAATCGAGTACGGCGACATATGGGCCTCTGATAGAATATCTGATCGGATAGAATCACTGCTAGGAACCCATATCCTGTCTCGATATCTGACAATGCCGTCACTAACTGTATACAAGACACTGCCGTTGGCCTCATCTCGCTGCTTCCACTTTGCCAACTGCTCATCTGCTGGCTGACCACTGCGAATACGGTCAATGAGGGAAGATTGGATAGTCAAGGTGGATAGACGGGAAACTCTACCTTGAGGATATGCCTCTAGATCAAATCTCTGTATCTCAGACTGAAGAGGTCTTTGAATCGTCAAATGGGCCATCACTGCAACTTTGCTGCTCAGTGCATCCGCAACTACATTAGCTTTACCCGGGTGGTAGCTTATGTCACAATCATAGTCTTTCACAAGCTCCAACCAAGGCCTCTGACGCATATTCAGCTCTTTCTGCATAAAGAAGTACTTGAGGCTCTTATGGTCGGTAAAGATCTGTCACTTCTCTCCATACAAATAATGCCTCCAGATCTTCAAAGCAAATACAACGGCTGCCAACTCTAGATCATGGGTAGGGTAATTCTTCTCATGAGTCTTCAACTGTCCAGAAGCATATGCTATCACCTTCCCATGCTGCATCAATACTGTGCCAAGACCGCACTTTGAAGCATCGGTATATAGAACAAACTCACCGGGCCCTGATGGCATGGCCAAAACTGGTGCTGAGGTAAGAGCTTGCTTCAATGTATCGAAGCTCTTCTGACACTCCTCGCTCCACACAAATTTAGCATTCTTCTTGGTCAATGATGTGAGTGGAACGGCAATAGAGGAGAATCCCTTACTGAACTTCCGATAATATCCTGCTAGCCCAAGAAAACTGCGGATCTCTGATGCATTCTGCGGCACAACACAATCTCTGACTGCGGCAACTTTCACTGGGTCTGCCTCAATACCACTGCTAGAAACAATGTGGCCTAAGAACGCCACCTTCTCCAACCAGAATTCGCATTTACTGAACTTTGTGAATAATTTGTGCTTCTGCAAGGTCTGCAACACTGTGGTCAGATGTCTGCCGTGATCCTCCTGATTCTTCGAGTAGACGAGAATGTCGTCTATGAATACTATCACAAACTGATCAAGGTACGGCTGAAATACGCGATTCATGAGATCCATGAAGATCGCTGGCGCATTCGTCAAACCGAACGGCATCACAAGGAACTCGTAGTGGCCATAACGAGTCCTGAAAGTAGTCTTGGAAACATCAGCATCTCTCACCCTTAACTGGTGATAACCGGACCGCAGATCAATCTTGGAGAATACCGAAGCTCCCTGCAACTGATCGAATAGGTCTTCGATCCTCGGAAGTGGGTATTTATTCTTCACTGTAACCCTGTTCAACTCCCGATAATCAATGCAAAGTCTCATGGAGCCATCTTTCTTCTTCACAAACAAGACTGGCGTTCCCCATGGTGAAAGCTCGGGCGAATGAACTCCTTGTCAAGAAGTTCCTGAATCTGCTTCTTAAGTTCTGCCATCTCTGTCGGCGCTAGTCGGTACGGTGCTTTGGAGATCGGAGTCGTACCTGGCATAAGCTCGATAGCAAACTCAACCTCTCTCTCGGGTGGCATACCAGAGACATCCTCAGGAAAAACGTCTAAAAAGTCTCTAACAATCGGAACATCTGCGGCTGACTGACTGGGTGCCTCGGGGACAGATATAAAAGTTGTTAAAAATGCCCGACACCCTCTTCCTAGCCTTGACATAAGGAATAATGCACGGTAAGGGAAAGTACCTGTCCTACTCGAATAAGAACTGCGTCATTCCAAGCGGTCGGACTAGAACAGATCTCCGCTGGAAGTAAATCAAAACTCTGTTCCGCAATAGCCAATCCATCCCTAGTATGATGTCAAACTCTGGCATCGGCAACACAATCAGATCCGCATGAACGAGGTTGCCATGGAGCTCAAGATCTATGTCTCGGATCACATTGGTAGCTGCCATCTCCTCACCAGAAGGCAATACTACTGAATAGGCTACATCTAGCCCAACGGTCTGGACCTTGAGGAAATTAGCAAAGACCTCCGAAATAAATGAGTGGGTGGCCCTGAATCTATCAAGGCCTTCGTAGCGGAACCAGATATAAAAATTTTCCCTGAAAGATCGGAACTCTAAGTTGAACCCAATAGTTACAAGAGCTAAACTTATAGACATGCAAAGGCTAGAGTTCTTCTACCCTAATTCTCGAAAATAATACTGAGTAGAGCATGCAATCCTATCGCAATTCTAAGTTCAAAAATATTAACCTAGATTCCCAAAACATCGAATTTCAAATATAACTCAAAGCGTTAAGATACCTGTCATAAGCATGGTTTCTGGGTTCGTCTCCGTAGCATGGAGAGCGAAAACTCTGCCTTGGGTAGGCAGATTCCTCTGAGGGCATTGCAGAAGTAAGTGGTCTGGACTACCACACTTATAACACTTCCCTGAGCCAAACATACATGCTCCAGGATGGCGGCGTGAGCATTTAGGGCAAACTGGGTGCTCAACAGTTCTCGAGGCTGGGCGTCCCCGCTGCTGCTGCTGGCCTCTGTGTCTAGGCGGCCCGTGAAAGGCCTCTTGTTCTGCTGCTGAGGAGGAGGGCGGTGTGGTACCTGGACTGGGCTCTTGCCCTGGCGGTCTCTCTTGATATCACGCTGATCCTCCTCTGCGGCTAGAGCTTTGGAGACAGCGACCTCATAAGTAGTAGGGTCAGACACCATAATATCCCGGCGCAAGATCGGCCGTAGACCCACCAGGAAATGCATCAACTTATCTTTAGCATCATTCGCGATCAGGGGCACAAAATGACAACACCTCTCAAACTTACGGATGAAGTCCGTAACAGTCAGATCTCCCTGTCTCTGGCTCATGAACTCAGTTGTCAACATGGTGTGCACTTCTTCAGTAAAATATTTGGAGTAGAATACCTCCGTAAAGCGCGCCCACCTCAGCGTAGCCAAGTTCAGGGCTACTGATGCTCTTTCCCACCATAAGCGGGCATCTCCTCCGAATAAGTAGCTGGCCCATCGGACTCTGTCTGCATCTCCAAGCTCCATGAACTCGCAAATAACCTCGAGGGACTTGATCCAGCCCTCGGCAATCATGGGGTCCGTCGTCCCTGAAAACTCCTTAGGACGCATCTTCATGAATCTCTCGTAGACAGCCTCACGCCCTGTCGGCCTGGTCGCCACAGCATTGTTCCCCGCAAACTGTGCGAAGAACTGAGTCATCTCAGCTTGCATCTGGGCATTCATATTTGGTGGAGGGGGTGGAGGTCCGTTCCCCTCCTGTCTCTGCTCCTCCCTGTCCTCATGACGAGGCTCATCATCACCTCTCGGGCGTCCAACTTGGCGTCTAGGAGGCATACTGTTCCATATATAACCCATACGCAACCAACATGCATAATTCGATAATTTATTTAAATGTAAATAAATACTGAACGATTAAAATCTAAACGTAAAAATACTTCATGAGAACATGCAGTTAAAATAATTTCGGCTTTAAATAAAATGCATGAATGTAAAACTTACAGACCGAAGACGTGACTTCATGAGCTTCTCGAGGTCAGTAGTAGTGCAACCCTTTACAGAATCATTGCTCTGATACCAGCTCTAATGGCCCGAAAATTCGTGTTTGAAAATTTGCGGAAAAATTTAAAATTTCCTTTTTAAAGTAATTAAAATGCCTCATTCACAAAATAATCTGATAAATCAAATTTAATGTTCAAAATAGCAGCGGAAGAAATGATTGTTCGCAAAATAACAAGTTAAAGTAATCCAACAACTGATAAAAATGTTTGAGAATAAAAAAAATGGTAAATGCTGTAAATGAGGTCCTCAGGTCCCACTACTGCCGACTCGAGCTGGCTCACTGGTCCCCGGCCTAAAACCTGAAACGCTCTTTCGAGAGTCAATTTGGCACATTGCACCGTAAATTCTTGTACGACCTCTAAAATGATCCGAATCACAAACGGCCAAAAACATGACCTTCTTAACTCAATGAGGCACTGTCCAGTCTAAGGCCATAGGCTAAAGGCCAACCGAGAACTCGAAACACGCCTGTGAACAACAGCACGCTTGCTGTCAAAATTACAGCAGCAGTGCCTTCGCTTTTCTTGTGTCGTTTTCGTGACTACCGGCCATTGGGGCTTGAACCACCGACCAGAGGCTCTTACCAACATCTCAAGGAATGATTTGAACCGTGGATAAGGGCCCTAGGCCTGTCACAATTCGCATCACACCAGCAACAAACCGAAAAGTCCCAACCGAGAGCACCCTTGCGTGCGCGCGGGGTGTTTTGCTTTGTTTGCTGTCTCGTGTCATTCCCGTGGCCATTGATTGTCCATGGCACAATCTAGACATCTAGGGGTACGGTATGAACCGTGGCTAAGGGCCTGAGGCCAACCAAGATCCACACCATGCAGATGGACAAAAAAAGCAGTTCCAAAAAGCCCAATCCTGCAGAAAGGCTTTCATTCGTGGAAACTTGGAAGAAAGATATCGAAGACTTTGTCTTTGATAAAGTAATGTCCACCTGGACGAAGATTAATGATCTACAAACTATTCAGAGAGATAAATTGGTTGCCACTGATGAACAGAAGGCAACTGAAATCAAGTATAAGCGACGTCTCTCCATCATTCATACCTCATACCTTGCAAGTGATGAAGGTCTCTATTACCTGATGCTCAGCAAGGAGTATAGGATCTTGGACAAAATTTCCTTCACAGAAGATTTTAGGAAAATCTACGAGGAGATGTCCCTATGGTTATCTGATTGGCAAGATGCAGTATAAATAGAACTAAACCGTGTAATAGCAGTTAGGTATTATCAATGAGATTTTTTTTTTCAATTTATTGCTATTTATTAATTTCACTTCTATATTTTCTGCAATCTAATTGATACTAACTAAATGACCACTGATTGACAACATAATGCAACTAAGATTAAGACAAGTCAATTAAACAAAGAATATTGCAAAAGTAAGAAAACTTAGTCTCGGCTAATGGCTTGGTGAAGATATCAGTTGCTTGTTGTTCAATTGATATGTACTCCAGTCTGATTGCCTTCTTTAGAGCATGATCTCTGATGAAATGATGTTTGATATCAATGTGCTTGGTCCTTGAGTAATGAACTGTATTATATGTGATCGTAATTGTTCTTGTATTGTCACATGAGATTGGCGATTCTTCTGCTATGACTCCATAATCTTTCAGTTGTTGCTGAATCCAGAGCAGTTGAGCGCAACAACTTCCATCAGCTAGTTATTCTGCTTCAATTGTGGAAGTTGCTATGGATGTTTTGCTTTTTGTTGAACCATGAAATCAGTCTGTCTCCTAGAAACTGACATGATCCACTGGTGCTTTTACGATCAAGCTTACACCCTGCATAATCTGCATCTGAATAGTCAACTAAATTGAAAGATGAGTCCTTAGCATACCATAAGCCCAAATTTTGTGTGCCTTTAAGATATTTCAATATGCGTTTGGCAGCTGAATAATGCGATTGCTTAGGATCAGCTTGAAATCTAGTACACATGCAAACAACAAATACAATATCAGGACGACTAGCAGTTAGGCATAATAAATAACCTATTGAACTTCTGTAGAGTGCCGTCTCAACTGATATTCCCCCTTTATCTTTATCTAATTTAATTGATGTGCTTATGGGAGTGTGTGCTGTTGAACATGTTTTCATGCCAAATTTCTTAAGTAGTTCCTTCGTATATTTTATTTGACTGATAAAAATATCAGTTTCCAGTTGCTTCACTTGCAGACCAAGAAAGAACTTCAGTTCACCCATCATACTCATCTCAAAATTTTCATGCATGAACTTGACAAATTTCTCACATAATATGGGGTTATTTGACCCAAAAATAATATCATTAACATATATTTGCACAAGTAAAATATGATTGTTCTTAGAAAATTTGAATAAAGTCTTATCCACTGTTCCAACAGTGAAATCATGATCAGTTAAGAATTTTGATAAGGTCTCATACCAAGCTCTATGAGCTTATGAGACCATACAAAGCTTTGTTCAAATGATAAACATGGTCACGAAAGGAGTGATTAACAAAACCTGGTGGTTGTTCAACATACACTTCTTGCTGCAACTGACCATTCAGAAATGTACTCTTGACATTCATTTGGTAGACTTTGAAGTCTTTGAAAGAAGCATAGGCGAAGAATATTATGATTGCTTCCAGTCGTACAACTGGTGCATATGTCTCATCATAATCAATTCCTTCTTTTTGCCTATATCCATGTGCTACAAGCCTCGCTTTATTGCGCACAACTGAACCATCTTCGTTCAGTTTGTTTCTGTAAATTGACTTTGTACGTATAATCGTTTTAGAAACTGGTCTTGGAACTAAATTCCAGACATTGTTATGGGTAAACCGATTTAGCACTTTTTGCATCACATTTATCCAGTTAGGATCAGCAAGAGCTTCGTCAGTTTTCTTTGGTTCAATTTGAGAAACGAATGCTGAGTGAACAAATAAATTAAATATTTGATTTCTTGTTCTTATAGGATCAGGTGGATTACCTATCAGCAACTCACGTGCATGTGATTTCTTCCATCGTTATTCAGCATTGGTTGGATCGATTTCAGCAATTGTTTCAGTTGGTAACTGAACGTTTCATTCAGTTTCATTTTCTGCTGCTTCAATTGGTATTTGAATATCATCGTTTTGTTCCATCAACTTATTATCAGGAACAATTTCTTGTTCAACTGATTGATCTACTACTCTGGTTCAGGTGTTTGAAGAATATTTTGATTGATGTAATTCAGTCCCTCGATCAGACCTTATTCTGTCAATTCCAACTGATTTTTCAATTAATAATCTTTTGAAAAGTTTAATGAGTTGTGCAGCAGTTTGGTCTTTCGATTTAAGAAAGATAACCCAAGTAAATCTTGAAAAATCATCAACAATTACCAAGGTGTATTTCATTCCCCCTAAACTCATAACTGATATATGATCAAAAAGATCCATATGTAGTAGTTCTAAGCATTTGGAGGAAGATTTACTACCCTTGTTTGTAAATGAAGATCTTACTTGCTTACCAAACTGACATGGTGAACAAATTTTATCTTTTGAAAAATCTATTTTAGGTAGACCAGTTACAAGATCATGGTTACTCAGATGAGCAAAAGACTTAAAATTTAAGTGGTTCAACTTTTTATGTCACAACCAGTTTTTAGAAGATTTTGAAGCTACAAAACATACTGGTGCATTAGGTTGATCAGTCCAACTTACTTTGTAAGTATTGCCAGAACGATTGCAAGTTTTAACGATCTCATTAGTTGAGTTCTTAACTGTGCATGTGTGTTTATTAAACTTAACTGAAAAATTATTGTCGCATAACTTATTGATGCTAATCAAGTTATACTTCAAATTATCAACCAGTAAGACATCTATAATAATAATGTTATCATGGATAAACTTACCCTTACCCACAGTTCTACCTTTGGAATTGTATCCAAAAACTAATGTTTGGACCAGTGTATTTGATCAGTTGGGATAGCAAATTTGCATCTCCTATCATATGTCGTGAGTATCCACTTTCCAAATACCAGATTGATTCTTTTGTTGTACCTGTCACTGCAATCACACACAATAAATAATCTTGGTACCCATGTCTATTTGGATCTTAAACTCATTAGTCTTTTAAAAACCCAGACTTGGATCAGTCTAACTGACTTTCCAGTAGCTGTGTTCCAAATGGTTTTTCTCGATTTGTATGTAACTGGTGAGTTGTGTGCATGAGAAACAATATGAGTTTTAACCCTTTTCAACTTATTGTTCTTTCGATATCTATTCTGAACTGGCTTACAATTGTAATAATTGTAATAATCATTCCTAGAGTGTTGATTTTTGTAGTTGAGCCGTTTAGGTGACCAGATTTTTGAATAAGTTGGACTCTCAGGGGCTATATCCAATTCCATACCGTTTTGCCTTGTTCATATTTTCAGTTGGTTGAACAATAGGTTTACTTGGTTAAAAAATTTCCTGTACCATTATTGATTTCACAAAGTTAATGTATTTCCCTTTGTGTTCATTCAACTTTGGTAGTGTATCACTTGCAGAGATTTCATCAATGCTATTGAAGCCCAAACCAATTTTATCAGTAACTGATTTTTGCAAACTCTACATTTCAGTCAGAGTGACTGATGACTTGTTCCAAGCATGAATAAGATCAATTTGTTTTGAAATTTCGGTTTTTAACTGCTGAATCAAGGATTGGTTTTCTGTCATTTCAGATTTTTGCTTTGCAATCTCTCTTTTCAGACTTAACAATTCAACTGACTCATCAGTTACAGTTTTGTTGTCTTTGAGATCATTTTGCTTAGATTTGGCTTTTTCAAATGACAGAGCAAGTTTGTGATATTATTAACCATGTCATGCAGTGTGGTAATGAGTTCTTCTCATGTAAAGTCAGTAGAACTGAAGTCAAATACATGTTCACTTGTTGACTCTAGTTCTGTATCATTTGCCATTAAGCACTTAACTTCTTCTTCGTCATCACTGGAGTTGCTCAAGCTCTCAGGCTCTGACTCTTCACTGTAAGTCTCTGCCCATTTTGATTTGCTTTCTTCAGCTAGCAGGATTTTGGGTTTCTTCTTGAATGATCTTTTATCATTCCTATATCTTCTTTTGTATTCAACTGATTTCTTCCCTTTTTCAGTTGAATGTTTACTGTCCTTCTTTGGTTTTGGACAGTCAGCAATAAAGTGTCATTTCTTTCCACAGTTGAAGCACGATTTTAGTTGTAACGTCCAAAAAACAAACCTACGTAAACCACATGCATGCTTGGAAGAGTTTGCATGCAGCGATGGGGACCAAGTTATTGTTCAGTACAACATTCCATCCTCAAACCGACGGTCAGTCCGAAAGAGTTATACAGATTTTGGAAGATCTACTGCGAGCATGTGTTATTGATTTCCAAGGCAATTGGGAACCAAAATTAACTCTAGTGGAGTTCATCTACAATAATATTTTCCAATCATCTATCGGGATGGCTTCGTTTGAGGCACTTTATGGATGGAAATGTTGATCTCCTATTCATTGGGATGAGGTTGGTGAAAGAAGAAAGATTGGTCCGGATGTGATTGAAGAGACCGCCGAGCTTGTAGTCAAAATTCGTGAGAGAATGAAGACCACACAAAGTCGACAAAAGATTTATGCCGACAAGAGACGAAGAGACTTAGAGTTTGAAGTGAGAGACCATGTATTTGTGAAAATAGCACCTATGAAAGATGTTATGCGTTTTGGCAAGAAAGGCAAACTTAGTCCAAGATTTATTAGTCCATTTGAGATTTTGGAGAAGGTTGAGACACTAGGTTATAGAGTGGCATTGCCACCCATGCTTTCAGGAGTTCATAATGTGTTCCACATTTCGATGCTGCGGAAGTACATGTCAAATTCTTCACATGTGCTAAATTATGAACCATTTCAATTAACTCCAAATATGACATATGAAGAAAGACCTGCCCAAATCTTGGCAAGGCAAGAAAGAAGATTGCGAAACAAAGTCATTCCAATAGTCAAGGTCAAGTGGCTGAATCACTCGGAAGAAGAAGCTACTTGGAAAACCGAGAGGGACATGAGGAGTCGCTATCCAGAACTATCCGGTAAGTTCTAATTTCGAGGACAAAATTTATTTAAGGGGGGAGGACTAATGGGCCTAAATTACCTACTTGGTGGGCTTAAGCCTAATTAGGGAATAATTAACTATTTAATACTCAAATCTCCATTATCACAAATTCACGCCTCAAAAATCAGATTTCTCTGCCAAAATCACTTGCAAACACACAACAACACACTTAAAAATATTTGGTAGAGAATTTCGAAGGTGCTTCAAGAATTTCAGCCTAGGGATCTCCTCGTCGTTGTTCCTCAATCGCCATCGAATATTCGTGCGTTTAAAACGCAAAGGCACGCCATACATCTCCTTTTCTCGTCTATCATATCGTATTAGTGTTTTAAATTATGTGTACATGAAAATCTTGAAATTCATATGAAATTTTCGTATTATTGCATAACCATGTATAAAATTCATGATTTAAGGTTTCAAAAACATGTTTTTATGTGCTTCAAAGAGCTGCCATGATTAGGACATGATCAAGCCAAGTTTTTACATGATTTATAGTCTTAGAACCACACCCTATACACTGCATAATCGAAGGAAACATGCTGGTGGGAAAATCTGTCATTGGAGTCTTAAGGGTTTGGGATTCTTGTATGGGGGTTGGCTTGGTCTTGGCTTGGGCCAGGGCTAGGCCAGTGTCTGTCATGGATCAGGAGAAAAGTCCTAGCCATGCTAGGACTCGAGTTAAGGGCTGGGGAAGGAGTCCTAGCCATGCTAGGACACCCACCCGAAAATGCGCAAGAGTTGCGCATGTGTGCAGCAGCGCCCAAGGCAAGGGGCTTGGCCTGGGGGGCTTTGGGCTGGGCTAGGGCGACTCACTAGGGTCTTAGGTGGGTGCACAACATGCTGGTTCATGGGTTGGGTCGAAGGGTAGAGCCCTAAGCACCAAAACATAGAGTCCATGCATTCTAGGAGTCTCGACCATGCTGGTTGCTGGAGCTAAGCTTCGGTTTCAGGCTAGGGGGCTGGTTCATGGGGTCAAGTCGGTCCAGTAGGGTCCCTCAAAGATCTAGGAAGGGGCTGGCTTGGGGTGGCTCGAGTGTGGTCCGATGAAAAATCATGTTGGCTCATAAGGGGTTCAAACCGTAGGCTAGGGTTTTGTTCCTTGCCAAATTAACTGAAAAATTGTTCATGGGGGTTGAGTAATAGTTCACGAGAGCCAAATAAGTATTAAAAGTCTAAGTTTTAAGTTTAAGAATTTTATTCTAAAGTTTGGGATTTTTTGGGATTAAAACGCCTTCAAAACGATTAATTAAACACTACAAGAAAATTGTGCATGGCACGCTGCGACGCACGCAAGCCATCTTAAGTTTGAAACTATTGGCAGCGTGCGGTTTACGCTGCGGTTTACTCTAGTAACGGCGTGCGGAGTGTGCTATTGATAGTTATCTTTCGGCAGCGTGCCCCGCACGCTATGGTTAAAAGTTTCAACGTCGTGCAAAACATGCAGTTGAAAACTATTGGCAGCTTGCGGTTTACGCTGATAACGGCGTGCGGAGTGTGCTATTGATAGTTATCTTTCGGCAGCGTGCCCCGCACGCTATGGTTAAAAGTTTCAACGTTGTGCAAAACATGCCGTTGATATGTTGACCAATTGGTTAAAAGTATCCATGGCGTGCGCAAAACATGTTGTTGATATGTTGACCAATTGGCAGCGTGCATTGCACGCCGCAGTTAAAAGTATCCATGGTGTAACGCCCCGAAAATTTAAAGGTCCACACGAACCACATGCATACGAATTAATAAATTCTTTGTGTATTTTAATTAAATGTTTAAATTGCATAAATTAATTATGTTGTGCATATTTACATGTTTAAAATATATTTTTCTACATGATTGCATTAAAATGTATTTTTTAAGGTTATTCGAGTTGCGATCGAGGAACGGAGACCGAGGGCTGAAAAAATGTAAAATATTTTTATTAAATAATTGTTTTTAATTATTTAAAATATGGGTGATGCTTTTTCTTATTTTTGAAAATAAGTGGTTTTGAGGTGATTTTATACGTCAAGACGCAAATTTTATCGGTGTTAGTTTTTTCAACAAAATGCGAACGTTTTGGCAATCCGGCTAATAAATTCACAAAATTTATTAAACAAAATTATTTTTAATATTTTAATTAAACACTAATGGGCTAAATGGGCCCAATTAACATGGTTAATGGGCCAAAGATTTGATTAGTGTCTAATTAACTATTTAATGGGTAAAATAAATCCCATAACCTTCCATATGCACGCCTCCACCCAAGCACAAAAATTCAGAACTCTTTTCCACCCCAAAAACACACGGCACACACATATTAATTGGAGGAAAGTTCAAAAGTTTGAGGAAAATTCAGCAAGCCTCTCCGCCGTCGTCCCTCGAATCACCGCAGCGTTTTCGTGCGTTAAATACGCAAGGCATGCCATATTCTCCTTTTACTCATCATCACACCATAGTATTTATTTTATTATGTATTGCATGAAAAACAAGTAAAGCTTTCAAATAAATTCGTTCATGCATCAAAGGTTAATTTTTAAAGCATGTTGTAGATCCAAAAATCATGAAATTCATGCACCTAAGGGGCTGCCACGATTAGGAAGTAATATGAGATTGTTTTACACAAGTTTAAGAGGCTGGAAACACGCACAAACATGAACAATACAAAGCTGGAACCGTAGGAATTAATTATGAATAGATCCCCGAAGGTTGCTTGGCTTGTTGTGGTGCATAGGATCGGTGGCTTTGCATGGAGCCTTGGGGCTTGTCCAGGGCTGGCTGGGGCTTGAGGAGGGTCATGGGTGAGGGCCTGGTAGAGACCTAGGGGGGGCTAGAGCTCGCGCTTAGTTGGCTGGAAGAGTCCCTGCGTGAAGGGACTCTCCACGCGTGAATTCTGGTGGCCGAGAATTACAGGGGTTGCGGCTCGGTTTGGGCTGGGCTAGGTGGTCGGTAAAGGTCCCAAGGAGATGGTCCAGGGTTGGATTAGGGTCAGGAGTGGCTTGGGTCGCTGCTGGCTCGAGGGAAAAGAGGAACCCGTGAGGTTCAAGGAAGTGGCGCAGGTGTGTTTCTGATTCAGGAGACTTGTGCGTGCGTTCAGGGGTTGGGTTGGTCTGGGCGTGGTCCGGGCGTGGTTCAGGGATGGTGAGGGTCGTGTGGGGTAGCTCGGCTGGGAGAGTCCTAGTTGGGTTAGGAGTTCTAGAGTTTGCCAAGGAAACTCACGCACAGCATCAAGATTTTTGGCCAAGTTCCAGGAGTGATTGGGTGAGTTAAGGGCTTTTTTTCAGGCTGGGCTTGGTTGGTAGGGTCCCTAGGTGGGTTGGATAGGTTTTGGCTCAAGGTGGCTCGGGCGTGGCTCGAGTAAATTATGAGATGGCTCGGTGTGTTCGATAAGGTGTCAAAAACAAAAATAATAAAGCTAAAATTAAATCCAAGGGTCCACGAGGGTGGCTCATGACTTGGAAGGGTATAATAAATAATAAAAATGCTATGTTTAAAATTTGGGATCAAAATAATGAGTTTTAGATTTATTAGGGATTTAATCGCCGCACGAAACGCTAATTAACGGGTTAATTGAAACGCCTGGTTTTAAGCTTTATAAAATTATGAAAAATTATATTTAAGCTTAAATAATTATTAAAAGTCTAATTTTTTAATTTGGAAATTTTATATTAAGGTTTGGTTTAATTCGAGATTAAACGCATTAATACGTCACATTTAAATATTAATTTAAAAGTCCTCGATTTAAGCTAAATAAAAATACGAGAAAATTCATATAAGCTTAAATAATTATTTGGGACATGTTAGAGTCAATGAAATTAAGAAAATTTCAAAAACGAGAAATTTTACGTCTAGGGGTATAACGGTCTTTTTACACCTAAAAATTAGTAAACGTCATGGCAGTGTTCTGAATGCTGTTTTATGTGCTAATATGATGATTTTCTATAGTTATGGATGTTTATGGAATTTTATATGTTAAAATGATATTTTAAATGTTTAGGGAATTTTATATGTTAAAATTATATTTTAAACGTGTATGGGATGTAATATGTCAAAATATTATTTTAAATGTTTTGAGGTTAAAATGATTATTTTTAAATGTTTATGAAATGTTCATGATTAAATTACGATTTTTAAATGTCCATGGGATTTTTATGATTTAAGGAGAACATTTAAAAGACATGTTGCATGCTTGGTTTCAAAAACAAAATTATATGTTATGCATGATCTTTATAAAGTAATGAGAATATTAAACGTTGAAGGAAGTGAAGTAATTGTGACTAATTCGATAATGTTGGAGATATCGTGAGGGTTATGGTCCCAGTGGGAGCCCAACGATCGTGTTTCCATCATGACGAATATGTGGTAACGGTTATGTGGTAACGGATGTGTGGTAACGGTAAGAATGGGAATGTCGTGAGGGGAAAAGGCCCCTGAGGGAACCCATTTGTGGGAAAAGGCCCCAGAGAGAACCCCGACGATCGTATTTCTATTCGATGAGGATAGGCCAAGACCTAGTTGACCGGTGAGAGTGTCGCTGGAGTCCCCGCCGCCCAGTACTGTGGTTACATGTAGATGGATCCATCGACTTTTTGAGGTTTAAGGAAAGTCACAATTAACGATCTGAATTCAACAAAGGAAAAAGAAAAGGAAAAAGAAAAAAGTTTATGATCATGATAAAAGGATTTATGTTATAAAATGAGGAAAAAGGAAAAGTTGAGGTTTACGTTATGCATGTCATGAAAATGTTAATGTTTAAAGTTGATGCATCATTATGAAAATGTTTTTATTTAAAGTTCATGCATCATAAAAAGGTTTACGAAAATGTTCATTTTTAAAGTTTATGCATCTTAATGAAAGCGATATTTTAAGTACAAGTATTTTTCACTGTTGCTTGTGGTTTTATACGTATTACTTGTTATGAAGAATATGACGTGTTGAGTCTTTAGACTCACTAGGTGTGATTGATGCAGGTGTTTATGATATTTATGTTAGGAAGGTCTTGATGGTTGACTTTGCTGGACTGAAGGTGCACACGACCCGAGGACCAGCGCTTCTAGCTTTCCACAATTTTGTTTATGATTTATGTTAAAGATTTTTACGACTTTTTATTTCTGTTTTGAGTGATTTTTGAGAGATTATAGTATGGGCTGTATTTCTAAAATATATAGTTGGTTGTTTTAATTTTAAAATGGTTCTTAAATTTTTTTATGCAAATGTGTATGATTCGGCCGATGCTATGTAAGGTTTTAAAAAAAAAAAATTCTAGCACATTTTAAGAAAAAAAACGCAGACGTTTCAGTTGGTATCAGAGCGAAGGTCCTGTAAAGGGTTGTGCCACCATCAGCGCCGGAAAGATCAGTCGTCAAGCCTCAAATTTGTAAGTTTACATGCTTTATATGATTTATATGATGCTACCTACATGTTTACATGGTCTATAATTTAAGCTACATGTGCATATACGTTTTGAAGTTGATTGACGTTTATGTTTAAGGTTGCATGGCAAATGATATTTGTCCTGCATGGTTGCATGACTTTGTTATGCTAAAAGATTATATGATTCATGATTTTTATACGTGTTATGATATGAAATAAGAAATTATTTGATTTCAATGCATGTTGGTTTTGTGGTGTAATTGGACTATGTTGATTGTTTTTTGGGTTTTAGCATTGACGTTTTACTTTTGGGGCTATAAGTTAATCATGAATATTATTAATGCTTTGGGACACGTAGATTTTCTAAGAAAATATTTATAATTCATGGTTACTAGTCGAATTAATTTTTGGGAATTAGACATAAGGAATAATGATTTAAGGATTTGCAACGACTTGGGAGTAAGAAAATGTTTAAATTGGGATTTTAATTTTTGATGAAAGGTAAGATTGGTTATAGAAATTTATTTTTGGGTGAATAAGTTTAAATTATCGAAATTTATGTTATGGGAAACCCGTAAAAGGAAATTCAGAATGCCAAAAACTTATGGGTTAATGGTAGGAATTTTCGAAATTTTGGGACCAATGTGATATTTTTGGGAAAATTAAGAATTTATTTTGCAATGATTAAGGAATTTGGGGACTAGTTTAGCAATGAGCGATAATTTGATGGTTTAATTGCTAGGAATTTTCGATGATTTAGGCTTGTAGGAATATTTGGAACCTTGGGATATCTTGGTTATAGTGTTATAAGGAATGTTAATCAGGGGTTTTAAGAATGAATCGATATTAGGCTTGAAAAATCTAATCGTTAGCGGACGCGTTTGAGATTTTAAGATTGAAATTTGATAAGTTCATGAGAATTTTGGTTATAAAATAAGGAAAATAATATACGATAAGTGTGGTCATCCATCTTTTAATATTGAGAATTTTAAGAAAAATTGAAATTCGAGGTTACAATAGTAATAGCAATAAGTCATTATGGGTTTTTTTAAGTTGCAAATCGTAAATGAGGATTTAGAAGGAAAATTTTAATTGGGATCAAGGAGACGTAAGGATCTTCTAGAATCTAAGTTTTTCAGAGGAAGCGTGGATTTTTGGGACACTAGAACTAAATCTAAACTTCGTGTTATTAAGGATAAGCGAATTTCGAGGACGAAATTCAATTTAAGAGGGGAAGATTGTAACGCCCAGAAAATTTAAAGGTCCACGCGAACCACATGCATACGAATTAATAAATTCTTTGTGTATTTTAATTAAATGTTTTAATTGCATAAATTAATTATGTTGTGCATATTTACATGTTTAAAATATATTTTTCTACATGGTTGCATTAAAATGTATTTTTAAAGGTTATTCGAGTTGCGATCGAGGAACGGAGACCGATGGCTGAGAAAATGTAAAATATTTTTATTAAATAATTGTTTTTAATTATTTAAAATATGGGTGATGCTTTTTCTTATTTTTGAAAATAAGGGGTTTTGAGGTGATTTTATAAGTCAAGACGTAAATTTTATCGGTATTGGTTTTTTCTACAAAATGCGAACGTTTTGGCAACCCGACTAATAAATTCACAAAATTTATTAAACAAAATTATTTTTAATATTTTAATTAAACACTAATGGGCTAAATGGGCCTAATTAACATGGTTAATGGGCCAAAGATTTGATTAGTGTCTAATTAACTCTTTAATTAGTAAAATAAATCCCATAACCTTCCATATGCACGCCTCCACCCAAGCACAAAAATTCAGAACTCTTTTCCACCCCAAAAACACACGGCACACACATATTAATTGGAGGAAAGTTTAAAAGTTTGAGGAAAATTCAGCAAGCCTCTCCGCCGTCGTCTCTCGAATCGCCACAACGTTTTCGTGCGTTAAATACGCAAAGGCACGCTATATTCTCCTTTTACTCATCATCACACCATAGTATTTATTTTATTTATGTATTGCATGAAAAACAAGTAAAGCTTTCAAATAAATTCGTTCATTCATCAAAGGTTAATTTTTAAAGCATGTTGTTGATCCAAAAATCATGAAATTCATGTACCTAAGGGGCTACCATTATTAGGAAGTAATATGAGATTGTTTTACAGAAGTTGAAGAGGCTGGAAACACGCACAAACATGAACAATACAAAGCTAGAACCATAGGAATTAATTAAGAATAGATCACTGAAGGTTGCTTGGCTTGTTGTGGTGCATAGGATCGGTGGATTTGCATGGAGCCTTGGGGCTTGTCTAGGGTTGGCTGGGGCTCAAGGAGGGTCATGGGTGAGGGCCTGGTAGAGTCCTAGGGGGGGCTAGAGCTCGCGCTTAGTTGGCTGGAAGAGTCCCTGCGTGAAGGGACTCTCCACGCATGAATTCTGGTGGCCGAGAATTGCAGGGGTTGCGGCTCGAGGTGGGCTGGGCTAGGTGGTCGGTAAAGGTACCAAGGAGATGGTCCAGGGTTGGGTTAGGGTCTGGAATGGCTTGGGTCGCTGCTGGCTCGAGGGAAAAGAGGAACCCGTGAGGTTCAAGGAAGTGGCGCAGGAGTGCTTCTGATTCAGGAGACTTGTGCGTGCGTTCAGGGGTTGGGTTGGTCTGGGCGTAGTCCGGGCGTGGTGCAGGGATGGTGAGAGTCGTGTGGGGTAGCTCGGCTGGGAGAGTCCTAGTTGGGTTAGGAGTTCTAGAGTTTGCCAAGGAAACTCACGCACAGCATCAAGAGTTTTGGCCAAGTTCCAGGAGTGATTGGGTGAGTTAAGGGCTTTTTTTTCAGGCTGGGCTTGGTTGGTAGGGTCCCTAGGTGGGTTTGATAGGTTTTGGTTCAAGGTGGCTCGGGCGTGGCTCGAGTAAATTAGGAGATGGCTCGGTGTGTTCGATAAGGTGTCAAAAACAAAAATAATAAAGCTAAAATTAAATCCAAGGGTCCACGGGGGTGGTTCATGACTTGGAAGTGTAGAATAAATAATAAAAATGCTATGTTTAAAATTTGGGATCAAAATAATGAGTTTTAGATTTATTAGGGATTTAATCGCCGCACGAAACGCTAATTAACGGGTTAATTGAAACGCCTGGTTTTAAGCTTTATAAAATTATGAAAAATTATATTTAAGCTTAAATAATTATTAAAAGTCTAAATTTTTAATTTGGAAATTTTATATTAAGTTTTGGTTTAATTCGAGATTAAACGCATTAATACGTCACATTTAAATATTAATTTAAAAGTCCTCGATTTAATATAAATAAAAATACGAGAAAATTTATGTAAGCTTAAATAATTATTTGGGACAAGTTAGAGTCAATGAAATTAAGAAAATTTCAAAAACGATAAATTTTACGTCCAGGGGTATAACGGTCTTTTTACACCTAAAAATAGTAAACGTCATGGCAGTGCCCTGAATGCTGTTTTATGTGCTAATATGATTATTTTCTATAGTTATGGATGTTTATGGAATTTTATATGTTAAAATTATATTTTAAACGTTTATGGGATTTAATATGTCAAAATGTTATTTTAAATGTTTTGAGGTTAAAATGATTATTTTTAAATGTTTATGAAATGTTCATGATTAAATTATGATTTTTAAATGTCCATGGGATTTTTATGATTGAAGGAAAACATTTAAAAGACATGTTGCATGCTTGGTTTCAAAAACAAAATTATATGTTATGCATGATTTTTATAAAGTAATGAGAATGTTAAACGTTGAAGGAAGTGAAGTAATTGTGACTAATTCGATAATGTTGGAGATATCGTGAGGGTTATGGTTCCAATGGGAGCCCAACGATCGTGTTTCCATCATTACGAATATGTGGTAATGGTTTTGTGGTAACGGTAAGAATGAGAATGTCGTGAAGGAACAAGGCCCCCGAGGGAGCCCATTTGTGGGAAAAGGCCCAGAGGGAACCCCGACGATCGTATTTCTATTCGATGAGGATAGGCCAAGGCCCAGTTGACCGGTGAGAGTGTCGCTGGAATTCCCGCCGCCCAGTACTGTGGTTACATGTAGATGGATCTATCCATCGACTTTTTGAGGTTTAAGGAAAGTCACAATTAACGATCTGAATTCAACAAAGGAAAAAGAAAAGGAAAAGGAAAAATGTTTATGATCATGATAAAAGGATTTGTGTTATAAAATGAGGAAAAAGGAAAAGTTGAGGTTTACGTTATGCATGTCTGATGAAACTTAAAATTAATAATTTATTATATGTTAAACCTATATTTTAAAATTTAAGTTTCATTAAAATTATAAAACTATGTTATCTTAGTATTGTGTGTTTATATTTAAATGTCTTACTAAATATGTTTTATTTTTAGGTTTTCTACGTATTGATAAAATAATGATAACTCAAGCTAGAAAATTCAAATGGAGGTGATTCAAATATTTTTGGAATCCTTGAGAAATTATCTACAACTTTGTAGAAGACATGATTGCCTAAAAAGTTGGTTAAGATGATCAAATTGTGAAAATATCAAAAGGAGGACAAATTTATTTTCACCATGACCAGCATATAATAAAAAAATCATAACTATTTCAATATTTAACCAAATGAGGTGCACCTATTAGCCAAATTCATCTACAGACAATTCCCCACATGTTTACTGTTTTGAGCTGAGTCAAATTCGGTGATTAAAGTAGTGGAACAAAGCATTGAAAGAAGGGGCATGGAATTGAAGTTGGAGGAGACAAAGACTACTATTACAACTACATTGCATTAATAGAATTTTTGACACTTTCTCTCATTTGGCCTATAAATAGAGGCCTTGTGCTAGCTTGAGAATCATTCTATCTCATTGTAAAATATAGTGTGAGTGTGTATAAAAGTTCTAAGTTCCAATATATTTTCTATTTTCCAATTTACGAGTGATGTTTTTAGTGTTGATCTAAAGTGAGTTCATGGAAAGCTAAATCTATTATGTCAAGGTGAAGA
>NC_133307.1:12297577-12341649 GCF_012295235.1 Primulina huaijiensis
AAATGTGTATGATTCGGCCGATGCTATGTAAGGTTTAGAAAAAAAAATTCTAGCACATTTTAAGAAAAAAAGGCAGACGTTTCACATGGCGTGCACAATATGTTGTTGATGATTCAATGTCCGTGTGTACTGCACGCTGCGGTTAAAAGTAACCATGGCATGTGCAATATGCTATTGATAAGGTGAGCTATTGACAGCGTGCAGCACGCTGCAATTAAAAAGAGTGATATGTTTGTAGGGTGCAATGCAAGCTGTAATTGATATATTATAGTACGCTGTCGATTTCGTTATCAGCAACGTGCAGCACATTAACGTTATTTATATTATTATGAACCAAAATTTAAACAATAATATCGAAAATCAAAAGATTTATCACACCACATCCAACCAATCACCGGAATTAACGCAAAATAATAAGATAACATAAAAACTTATAAGTAATTAATGTCAATTCTCCTTTCTCCAATAAGACAAAAAACTTGATAAACTAGACAAAATACTCAGTAATATAATGGTTTGATGCAACAGTGTCTCTAACCCTAGAACCAATAGGATCTGTATCAGTCACACAAAACGATAAATTTAGAAAACCATGCTATTGTGCTTCCTACTGCATCATCCAGAAAAATCATTTCAGAATTCGGTCGAATTAAGTCTACCTGCTCCACAAGAACTCTATCAACCCAAACTTTCCAACAAGATCCACTAAGAGGAACATGATGCACTTTTACTGTTGGATCTGTGGATGCAATTCGACCTTCAGCAACAACTCCATCACCACACCAATGAAGCAACTTACATTTAGTATTTTCAGGGCTATCTCCATGACTCACATTCTTTACATTTGACTGCATATAAACAATACAAAGTGTTAATTATGCCATATCTATTTTTATTACAAATGTGGTTTAGATAACACAAACTTTTAAGATAGTTACCTGAGATGCAACTTGATGTTGGTTCACATTATCAACAGTACAACTTTTTTTGAGACGATTAATATCACAACCACTACCAATATCATTCTCAATCCCAATGCTACCACCACTACCAACCTACATATTGAGATAAAGCAAAAAATACGCCAAACAACAAATCTCCAATGTAAGAAGCTTCATTAGATTACTTCTATTGTGAGGTCACTGGAAAATATACTGTGTTGAAGAAGCTCTTCCAAATAATTTGTATATTGGCTTCCTTACTAAATAATGAAAATATAATGAAGCTTCTTCCACATCCATGAGTCCTATTATTACTCATTTTAGTTTCATTTTTATAATCTAACAATCTAAAAATGACCATAAAAACACAACTAAATTAAAAATACTCTGAAATCACAAGAGGTGCACCAATCGAATGTTGTTTACTCAAATACAATCAAATGTTTCTTATAAGTGACTTTCAATATTTAATTAGACAAGAAAAAGTTTAATCAGCTAGACAATATATCATTTAATATATTTTAGTCTAGAGGTATGAGTTCTTATGGTGAAATTATACATCATCCAAATAAATTCAGCTAGGAAATATGGTAAGGAAGCCAATACACTAAATTTTAGTCCAGAGGAAGCCAATATACTAATTTTTTTTTATCTCAAACAACAAATCTCTAATGTAAAAAGCTTCATTATAATTTCATTATTTAGTAAGGAAGCCAATATACAAATTATTATGACCACATCTGTAACGAACCGTATCTGAAAATACTAATACTTTAACATTTGCGGAAAAATTTAAAATTTTCTTATTAAATGATTTATTAAAAGTATAGCTCTTAAAATAACTTAACGGTCACCACTCATACTAAAATAAAATTAATATTAAAATTCCATCATTTAAAATAAATCACCAACATCCAATTAATTCTAAAATCCAAAAAAATATACTAATTTAATTTAAAAATAGTCTAACAAAATTATAAATTTAATTTTCTTATTACCAATCCTACTAAATCAAAAGTCAGAGTAAATAATTTTAAAAAAACGTGCGTAATAATATAATTTAAACTAAAAAGTCCTCGGGTTTGCACTGCCACTGGCCCGAGCCTGTTCAATGGTCACCGCCTCCTGTCTCCTCAAATACATCATCTGCATCGATCAAGTCTAGTTAGTCTAAAGACTCAGCATGCATAAACCGTGAATAACGAATAATACGTAATAAAAATCCATGCAATTTAAACTTAGCTTGTACATAAAATATTATAGGCATAAATATGTATAACGTGACTTCTTTGCATAAACAATTTCATAAAAATCATAAAATCATATTTTCATACTTGTTATGCAGAATCATTTACGTAAATAATTTTGCGTAGAGTTCTGTTCAATGCAAGTAGCACATACACATAAATCGTTTGATCAAACTTAAACCACAGTATTGGGCCGGCAGGGATCACCACAACCTTTCTACTAGATGTCCACTCCCACATACATAAATCCTCGGTCATACTTTACTGAGTGGAGAGGTCTCCGGTCATACTTTACCGCTTTCCAATCCCGTAACATAATTTGCCACAAGACAAATCGCATAGCTCAAAAATAATTATTTTGCACGTGATACATATTTACAAACATCATGACTTCGTTGGAACACCCTGGACTTGCTGCTGTAACTTTAAAATTTAAATCGCTAAACTTAGCACAAAACCCAAACGTACACATGCGACTCCAAAATTAATTAAAATAGCCTAAGACTTATCGAACGACTCGGGACTCGAACCATACTTAGACGACATCCTAACCTACTGTCCAATAGCCTAAACTATCCCCAAACAATAATTGAAACAACTTAACACAACCTACAACCCATAGAAACCAAGCTGCCCAAAGGAAACACGCTACGACCTTTATACGCTTCTAACGACTTCAAGCTTAAACCGACTCGAATCGAACCCGAACCAGGCCCTAGGCTCGACCCTTAGACATAACTTAAGACCATGGTTAAGCCCTTTTTAACTCAGGACCAGCGCCCAAGACTCAAAACATCAGAATCTTGACAGCAGCTACATGAGACTCAAACTGTGCAGCTTTCATGTTTCTGGTCCTACAGCTTTCTCTAGCCAACCAGGCCACAAAACACCTTAATTAGGCTCATCCTAGGACCCTTAGAGGCTGCCTAAACCATAGCCAAGAGCCCCAACCAGCCCCTGACCGAAACCATAAGGTCAAACACCTACAGCCCCTACATGCACCCCAATTATGTGCAGCTGTATTTTTTTTTCCTAGTTCCAGGAACCTAGCTGCCACTCCGGCCATGAACCATCCTAACAAGACTCATCTTAGGACCCTAAGACATGTCCCAAACCGTAGCCAAGAGCCCTGGTCCAGCCCCTGACTGAAACCCAAGGCCGAACAGCTACAGCCCTTCCATGAGACCACTTCTGTACAGCTATTTGTTTCTGGTTTTAGTGCTCTACCCGACCATCCAGCCCATGAACTGTTGGATCTCGGTTTTCTACACGCCCAAACGCAGCGGAAGTTTAAAATTTTTATTTATTTTGACAGTCAAAATATATATTGCTTTGGACGCTCGTATGATTTTAACAAAACCATTCATAGGATGTTAGAAATTTATACCTTTGGTGATTAAATCACGTGGCTCCAACTAATCCGGTATAATCGGATTAGCTCTTGATGAATCCCTACCAACTTTCTTCAGGGACTCCTTTCTTCTAATCAGGTCCACGACTAGATGGTTTGATCCTCTTCTAATTTGCACTAGAAAAATAGAAGAGATTTTACGTAGGAGATTGAAATTTGAGAGGCGGCTCAAACTATGAAAAGAAATCAAGGAGGCCGAAATTTTGGAGGAGGAAGAGGCTGAATTTCGAAAATTGCTTATTGTGGTGGCTTGGGTTTTGACTCTCCATCCCTATTTATAATAATCCATGACCTAATTATTATAGTATAATAATTGGGCCCTTCAATTAACATTAATGGGCTTGATTAATTAATTGGATTAGCCCAACTAATTTAATCAATTAATCAAGGTCCATTAACAACTTTATCTATTTAATATGTTGGACTTGTACTCTTACAAGCCCATTAAACATATTACCCACCATATTTAATTTATTAATTAATAAGCTCAACCTTTGAGTTTAATAAATTAAATAATTTATAAATTCAACATTTGAATTTATTATTCAAATTATAAATTCAACTCCTTAAAATTATATCACCTCCAAAATTTAATATCTAATAAACCCAACATTTTGAGTTTAATAAATTAAATTCTCAAATTTTATAAATTCAACTCTTTGAATTTATTCTCTCAAAATTTAATTATCATAAATTCAACTTCTTGAATTTACTATATAATATAAATTTAACTTCTTGAATTTATTCCCTCAACGGGAACAAACGATCCAGTACATTTGTGACCCTCAATGGTTCAGGGATACAGCTAGCCGTGGGTTCACAACTCTTTGTGATTCAGGACATAATCCTTTATTCGGGCTTACCCTAGTTAGCCCCATTCTTTTCATCAACACCTTGATCAAGAATGTCAGAACTCATTTCTGATCGCACCCATCGGATCATGGTAAGAGCGTCTAGTAGCATCACCCCATGATCCCCTAGGTATCGCTGATAGTGCCTGCAGGAACCAGTCGATTATGATTAACGTACATTACGGTCCCTTCATCTCATATATCCCGATCGAATCTGCAACCATTGGTTCATCGAGGGTTGCATATTAATTCGATAACTATGTGATAACTATAAATAGTGGCATCGCATGTACCGTTCGAGAACTCCTTCTCTAACGTACATCTCATACTCTGGCCAGAGATTCCATGCACTATAATTTCATCAGATCACATAGGATATCCACACCCGCAGGTGAGCGGTGAATCCCCGACTACAATGCACTGGCTCCTATATGTTTTGCAACTGTACCCAACCTCGCCACCTGATGACTCTCCTGGAGCCAGTAAACGAGTCAAAGCACAGCCCTAGCATATAGAGCCTCAGTGTTGTCCCGGGTTGTAAGGACTAATGGTGTACAATCATAACCACGGACTTATCCTCTCGATGAATGATAACCACTTGGAAAGTCCGAGGGAGGGTTGTTCGGTATAATCATCATATGACTACCCATCTGCATGTTTGGACATCTCTATGCCCTTACCAAGAAACGCAGTACACAACATCACAGATGCTAGTCTCGAGCTCAAGCGACCTTTATCCATGTTTTAGGCGGCTGAATCGACTAGGAACGAATTTAGATCATACAGTGTTTACAAATGAGTTTCAACATCGAATTACGATTCATTTGTATTAAAGTATAATCAAGGTCTTTATCTATGTTTGAAATCATGGGTATACAGATAAAGAAATAACAAACCATGAAATAATGAATTATATTAAAATAAAGATTGTTCTTTACAACTGAGTCAATAAAATCCCTAGTCAACAGTTGACTTGCAGGGCATCTACTCTAACAATCTCCCACTTGCCCTAGAGCCAACTACCCATAAACTTTAATCCCATTGCTTCGCGATGCTTCTCAAACAATGGTCCTGGCAAGGGCTTTGTAAGTGGATCAGCAACGTTATCTGTAGAGGGGACTCTTTCGACTGATATATCTCCTCTTCCCACAATCTCCCGGATGATGTGGAACTACCTCAGTACATGTTTGGATCGCTGATGAGACCTTGGTTCCTTTGCTTGCGCAACGGCACCAGTGTTGTCGGAGTACACCGGGACTGGATCAACTCCATTAGGAATAACGCCCAACTCTTGGACAAAATTCCTCATCCAAACTGCGTCTTTGGCTGCAGCAGACGCAGCAATGTACTCAGCTTCAGTGGTGGAATCCGCAACGGTGTCTTGTTTGGAACTCTTCCAAGAGACAGCCGCACCATTAAGCATGAATACAAAATCAGAGGTCGATTTCGAATCATCTACATCACATTGGAAGCTAGAATCAGTGTAGCCTTCAAATTTTAATTCTCCACCCCCATAGACCATGAACAAGCTCTTAGTCCTTCTCAAGTACTTAAGAATATCTTTCACGGGCTTCCAATGCATTGGACCAGGGTTCGCCTGATATCTGCTTGGAACACTCAGAGCTTAAGCAACATCAGGACGTGTTGATATCATACCATACATGATACTAACAATGGCTGACGCATATGGAATACGTGTCATCATCTCTATCTCTTCATCAGTTTTAGGACACATAGCTTTAGATAGAGTAACACCATGACACATTGGTAAGTATCCTCTCTTGGACTCTTCCATAGAGAATCTCTTAAGAATGGTATCGATATAAGTGGCTTGGGTGAGTCCTAGCATCCTTTTTGATCTATCTCTATAGATCTGTATTCCCAATACATATGATGCTTCACCCATGTCTTTCATGGAGAATTTACTTGCTAACCATACTTTAGTTGATTGCAGTAATCCTACATCATTCCCAATGAGTAGGATGTCATCAACATAAAGTATAAGGAATGTCACTGCACTTCCACTAACTTTCTTGTACACACATGGTTCCTCGGGATTCTTAGCAAAACCAAACTCTTTGATTGTGCTATCAAATCTGAGGTTCCAACTCCTTGACGCCTGCTTGAGACCATATATAGATCTCTGAAGTTTGCATACCTTATGCTCACTTCCTACTGATGTGTATCCCTCAGGTTGAGACATATAAATTTCTTCTTTGATGTCTCCATTGAGGAATGCAGTCTTTACATCCATTTGCCATATTTCATAGTCATACCATGCTGCTATGGCCAGTAGTATTCTAATGGACTTAAACATAGCAACTGGTGAAAAAGTTTCCTCATAGTCAATTCCTTGCCTTTGAGTATAACCTTTTGCAACCAGTCTTGCTTTGAAGGTCACTACCTTCCCATCCGCCCCAAGCTTTCTTTTGTAGATCCATTTGCATCCTATGGGAACGATTCCCTCAGGTGGATCCACTAATGTCCAGACTTGGTTTGAATACATTGAGTCCATTTCTGACTGCATGGCTTCAAGCCATTTGGTTGAATCAGTATCAGATATTGCTTCTTTGAAATTCATTGGATCACATCCAACACAAGGCTCATCATGGCCTTGTTCATGAAGAAGTGTATATCTTGCAGGTGGTCTAATAACCCTATCAGACCTTCTAAGATCTTGTACTTCAACTACTGGTTGTTGAGGATTAGGTTCAACTACTATAGTTGAGGGAGTATCTTGAATTTCTTCAAGTTCTATCATCTTACCTTTTCTATCTAATAGAAACTCCCTTTCCAAAAAGGTGGCATTTCTTGAAACAAACACTTTTGCTTCATTGGGATGATAGAAATAATATCCAACAGAATTCTTTGGATATCCTACAAAATAGCACAAAGTGGATCTACTATCCAATTTGTCTCCCACTGTTTGCTTCACGTAAGCAGGACATCCCCATAATCTCAATTAAGAATATTTGGGAGGTTTTCCCATCCATATCTCATATGGTGTTTTATCCACTGCTTTGGTATGGACATTATTCTACAACATTGCCGCAGTTTCAAGCGCGAAGCCCCAAAACGATGTAGGCAATTCAGTGAATCCCATCCTGGATCGAACCATGTCCATCAGGGTTCGATTTCGACGTTCAGAAACACCATTCAATTGTGGTGTTGTTGGTGGAGTCCATTGTGAGAGAATCCCTGTAGCGCCCTTACCCGAGCCACTACTAAACAGACTAATAAGCATGCAACAATAAAACTTAATAACAACAATTAAACAGCGGAAACCAAATAACTTAATCATCTTAAAACCCAAACGAAAACAGAACAAACAACAGCAGTCTTAAACATTAATACAACCATATCGAAAACATAATTCTGAACGAGAAAACGATAAACCACACATAAAACCTCCACTGGATCACCACCGAAAACCCAACTGCTCTAGCCACTGCCCTGGTCGTCCGCACCGTCTAACCTAAAACCTGCCCCGTGGAATGGGGTGCCCAAGATGAAAACAAGGACGTGAGCGACAATCGCCCAATACGAGAATATACGAGTATACAAACTGATATGATGCATGTGAAATGCAATATGCTCGGATATCAAGGATCAAGTCAAGAATCTCATGCTCAGTCTAGAGGCGCCTGAGTGTGTAGTCTCTGATCTGCCCTAGGCATGTTTTGGCTCCCACACTCATCATCAAGACGTGGACCTACAATGTCCAGGTCATCAGAGCCCGCGGGTCCCGTCGGACACTGTAGCTCTCGATGCCCCATCGTCCACAATACAGAATATGGCTGAGCGGCCCCAACAAACGAGGTATATCTCAAAAGATATCAGGCTCAACATGATATGTCATGCATAATATGCCAAAGCAGTAAAACATGTATAATGCAACACATAAATATGCAGCATATAAGTGTGTATACTACGCTTGGATATCTCAGTCGGTACATCACGTACCTAACTAAAACAATCTGACAGAAAGATCTTAACGTAGACAATACCAACAATATGAAATCACTATCAAACCAGATTCTGAATTACCAAACATGCTGTAAAGTTCTTCCTAAAGACTTTAGGATTATACCTGCGTCCGTCATCAGCCCGCTGATGATGTCTCGATCTCTGTTCACCGACCCCCCCTCTAGTCGAGACTAGCTCCGAAACTTCCCGACACCAAAGTGCCCTAGAAACTGGCTAGAAAACCTAAGGTAAAAGACTAGAACTCTCTCTGAAGGATGCAGTGTAGGAAACAAAATAATTCGGCTTCCATTTATAGGCTGCATCTGGACTAGTTCGGAAATCCGAATCAATCTTATCTGCCACGTGTCAGAATCTCATTCGTATGGTTGGATTTCTCGAGATAACGTAATCGGAAGTAGATCGGGTTATCCATTTAAAATTCGGTGGATCCAACAGATTAATCCCAAATTATCAATTCGTTAATAATACTTAATTAACACCTCTTTAATTATCTCTTAATTAATACTTCATTCAAAATACGAATTCGGGTCATTACAATCCCATTCTCTTTTAGATAACCCAAAAATTCAGCACTCAAGTATTCTCCACCTCGATCAGATCGAAGTGCTTTAATACTTCTTTGTAGCTGATTTTCTACTTCAGATCGGAATTCTTTGAACTTTTCAAATGCTTCAGATTTGTGTTTCATCAAATAAACGTACCCATACTTCGAATGGTCATCAGTAAAGTTAATGAAGTAGTAATGCCCAAATTTTGTGCTAACACTTAGCGGGCCACAAACGTCCGTGTGGATCAAATCCAGTAGACCATGCGCACGTTCCACGTTTCCACTGAATGGAGTTTTAGTCATTTTTCCTTTTAGACAGGACTCACAATTTGGTAGAGAATTTATGTCTGACAGGTCAAACATGTCTTCTCCCACTAGCTTGTGCATCCTTCTTTGGGAAATATGACCTAGTCTAGCGTGACATATTTGTGCGGGATTTGGATCTTCTATTTTTCTTTTGTTTGTTGTTGTTTTAGTTCGCGCTTGGATATTGTTCAACGGAATATCTTTTAATTTTAAGTTATAGAGATCGTTTGTTAATTCTCCAGTTCCAGTCAAACATTCATTCTTGTATAAATTGCAAATACCTTTAGCAAAAACACAAGAATAACCATCCCTATCAAGCATAGAAATAGAAATAATGTTTTTAACCAATTCAGGAACAAATAAAACATCTCTCAAAAACAACTTAAAATTATTGTCCAAAATTAAAGTAACGTCTCCAATGGCAGTGGCAGCAACTCTTGCTCCATTTCCCAGTCTTAGAAAGGTCTCACCATCTTTAAGCCTCTTGCTTCTTTCCATCACCTGCAAATCATTGCATAGATGAGAACCACACCCGGTAACCAATACCCAAGAAGAGGAATTAATAGAAACATTAACTTCAATATAAAACATACCATGGCCAGAACGCTTCTGGGCAAGATACTCCGCGCAATTACGCCTCCAATGTCCAGGCTTGTTGCAGTGGAAACAGATTTGTTCTGACTTGTCAGGCTTTGTGGGCCCCGGATTTGGTTTCTTGTATGGCTTCTTGTTGGGCTTGTTCTTCTTTGGAGGGGCAGAACGTTTCTTGCCTTTATTTGGGGCTCCCTTTTTCGTACCATACGAAGAACCCACCAGAAGAACATGCTTTTCCTTTTTAATTGTGGCCTCATAATTAGTGAGCATATTGACCAACTCTTCAAGGGTGGCCTCAAGCTTATTCATATTAAAATTAACCACAAATCCATCGAACGAGGCAGGTAAAGACAGCAATAGAATATCAGTCGAGAGCTCACTAGGCATAACCAAGTCGAGTCCCACCAACTTCTCGATGAGCCCAATCATCCTAACACCATGCTCATGGACCGAAGCCCCTTCACGCAAGCGTGTAGTCATGAGTTCTTTAACAGTAGCATGTCTCTCTGAACGAGTTTGTACAGCATACAATTCTTTCAGATGAAGGTGAATGTCAGCAGCATTCACCGCCTCCTCGAACCTTCTCTGCAGTTCATTCGACATAGAAGCCAACATGTAGCTCTTAGCCTGAAGATCATGGTCCCACCATTTCTCAAGCTTAGCTAACTCAGTCCTACCGATATCAGGAGAGGCCTCCTTTGGTGGCTTTTTATCAAGCACATACGCAATCCTCTCGGAGTTCAGAACAATCTTTAAATTTTGGAACCAGTCGTGATAGTTAGGGCCAGTCAATTTGTTTTGATCGAGAATGATTGAAAGCGGGTTACGAGTAGACATCGTAAATATACTGAAAATGAAACCAGATAATAGTTACTGATAATTTTAAAATAATTCTAAGATATAAAATATGGATTTTCATTTTATAAATTTCCCTCCCACTATTTTGACATTTCCACCACCCTCTGATGAAAAAGGGAAATCGTATTTCCTTAGTAGGCACGTAGAGTCCAATTAGCCAATTATAATCCCGAATAATATCAACAAATTATAATTTCTAAAAGGTAGAATCCAATTGCATCTCTATGCAACCTCTGCGTGTTTTGCCTCACATTTAATAAGGACCCAATAATATGACGCCGTTTATTTTCACGTGTCAAACCAACCCATCAATATTGAATTATAGTGGACGGTCGCCATGAGTTCCCCCAATAATATGAGACGAAGTCATGTGAGTTCCACTCAATTGACATCATATGTCCAGTGGAAGTCACAGCTTTCCGGCGTACAGGTCTCCCCAATAATATGAGCCAGGCACAGTCCGCGGGTAGCGATCAACATGCAACCACGGTTGATGGAAGGCAAGGAAAAATTAAACTCTTTTAATTTTAAAATTGTCTCATCATTTTAATTTTAAAAAACGCGTGCCATGAGTTTGTATGTTTGCCGGATTCATGCAACTATATTATTTAATAATATACATACATGCATACCACTATATATCACATATATCATAATATGACATTCAACAATAAATAAGGATGATCGATCGCCAACACTATTAGATCCATATGAGCCATACATGGATCCAGGTCCAAACCTAGGTGAATGCAGGGATGCAAATGCAACTTATTACAAAAGCTTCCAATATTTTACATGTCTTCATCTTGTGCATCGGGCCCACCATCTTCCAGTCTTTATCTCCCACTATTTCAAATGATTACATTTAAATAGCCATGACACATAAGGGATACATCTCATGGGGGTGGGAACGGGTCATAAATCAGGCCCACTTTAATAATATCAAATATTAACAAAATGAATAAAAACAGTAAAATATCCTAACATACACCTAACACATTGGTCAAGGCTATCGATCATCCTTCATGCATTTAATATCAAATATTAACAACAATTAATTAAACAAATTTAATTAACTGATAAATCATATCTAATAATTTTATCACTAACCACCACAATTATTAAAGAATTTAATAAATTAAATAAACACCTTTATTTAATTTCCAATTAAATCAATAATAATTGATTTCTTGTAAAAACTCATTTTTACCATAAATAATTAAAATCATATTCTAATTATTTATTATACAAGAAAATTATTAATTTTAAAAATTAATTTTCAAAATAAAAATTGAATCAATTTTCAAAAATATCAATTTTGCCCAAAAATTTGAAAAATCAGAAAATTGCACCTTAGGCCCAAAGAGTTCAAGCCCATCATCCAGCACGCTTCTCGAGACGATCCCGGGCAGCCGCCCTCGCAGCTCGCCCACTGCCCGAACATTTCGGGCAGTGGCGGCACCCTTGAGCGAGCGGGGCGCCGCGCGCTGCGCGCTGGCGTCCATGCGCGCACGGACTGCCCGGAACAGTTCCGGGCAGATTAAAAAAAATTTTTTTTTTTATTTGTTTTCTAAAAAAAAAATAATTTTGATGGGGCATCTATTTTCTGATAATTTTCTTGTGTGGTTAGAAAAAAATTATTCAATATCAAAACCATACGATTTAGAAAAAAAAACCTGGCTCTAATACCACTGTTGGATCTCGATTTTCTACACGACCAAATGCAGCGGAAGTTTAAAATTTTTATTTATCTTGACAGTCAAAATATATATTGCTTTGGACGCTCGTATGATTTTAACAAAACCATTCATAGAATGTTAGAAATTTATACATTTGGTGATTAAATCACGTGGCTCCAACTAATCCGGTATAATCGGATTAGCTCTTGATGAATCTCTACGAACTTTCTTCAGGGACTCCTTTCTTCTAATCAAGTCCACGACTAGATGGTTTTATCCTCTTCTAATTTGCACTAGAAAAATAAAAAAGATTTTACGTAGGAGATTGAAATTTGAGAGGCGGCTCAAACTATGAAAAGAAATCAAGGAGGCCGAAATTTTCGAGGAGGAAGAGGCTGAATTTCGAAAATTGCTTATTGTGGTGGCTAGGGTTTTGACTCTCCATCCCTATTTATAATAATCCATGACCTAATTATTATAGTATAATAATTGGGCCATTCAATTAACATTAATGGGCTTGATTAATTAATTGGACTAGTCCAACTAATTTAATCAATTAATCAAGGTCCATTAACAACTTTAATTATTTAATATGTTGGACTTGTACTCTTACAAGCCCATTAAACATATTACCTACCATATTTAATTTATTAATTAATAAGCTCAACCTTTGAGTTTAATAAATTAAATTCTCAAATTTTATAAATTCAACTCTTTGAATTTATTCTGTCAAAATTTAATTATCATAAACTCAACTTCTTGAATTTCTTCTCTCAACGGGCACAAATGATCCAGTACTTGTGTAACACTCAATGGTTCAGGGATACAGCTAGCCGTGGGTTCACAACTCTTTGTGATTCAGGACATAATCCTTTATTCGGGCTTACCCTAGTTAGCCCCATTCTTTTCATCAACACCTTGATCAAGAATGTCATAACTCATTTCTGATCGCACCCATCGGATCATGGTAAGAGCGTCAAGTAGCATCGCCCCATGATCCCCTAGGTATCGCTGATAGTGTTTGCAAGAACCAGTCGATTATGATTAACGTACATTACGGTCCCTTCATCTCATATATCCCGATCAAATCTGCAACCATTGGTTCATCGAGGGTTGCATATTAATTCGATAACTATGTGATAACTATAAATAGTGGCATCGCATGTACCATTTGAGAACTTCTTCTCTAACGTACATCTCATACTCTGGCCAGAGATTCCACACACTATAATTTCATCATATCACATAGGATATCCACACCCGCAGGTGAGCAGTGAATCTCCGACTACAATGCACTGGCTCCTATATGTTTCGCAACTGTACCCAACCTTGCCACCTGATGACTCTCCTGGAGCCAGTAAACGAGTCAAAGCACAGCCCTAGCATATAAAGCCTCAGTGTTGTCCCGGGTCGTAAGGACTAATGGTGTACAATCATAACCACGGACTTATCCTCTCGATGAATGATAACCACTTGGAAAGTCCGAGGGAGGGTTGTTCGGTATAATCATCATATGACTACCCATCTGCATGTTTGGACATCTCTATGCCCTTACCAAGAAACGCAGTACACAACATCACAGATGCTAGTCTCGAGCTCAAGCGACCTTTATCCCTGTTTTAGGCGGCTGAATCGACTAGGAACGAATTTAGATCATACAGTGTTTACAAATGAGTTTCAACATCGAATTACGATTCATTTGTATTAAAGTATAATCAAGGTCTTTATCTATGTTTGATATCATGGGTATACAGATAAAGAAATAACAAACCATGAAATAATGAATTATATTAAAATAAAGATTGTTCTTTACAACTGAGTCAATAAAATCCCTAGTCAACAGTTGACTTGCAGGGCATCTACTCTAACAATCTCCCACTTGCCCTAGAGCCAACTACCCATAAACTTTAATCCCATTGCTTCGCGATGCTTCTCAAACAATGGTCCTGGCAAGGGCTTTGTAAGTGGATCAGCAACGTTATCTGTAGAGGGGACTCTTTCGGCTGATATATCTCCTCTTCCCACAATCTCCCGGATGATGTGGAACTTCCTCAGTACATGTTTGGATCGCTGATGAGACCTTGGTTCTTTTGCTTGCGCAACGGCACCAGTGTTGTCGCAGTACACCGGGACTGGATCAACTCCATTAGGAATAACGCCCAACTCTTGGACAAAATTCCTCATCCAAACTGCCTTTTTGGCTGCAGCAGACGCAGCAATGTACTCAGCTTCTGTGGTGGAATCCGCAACGGTGTCTTGTTTGGGACTCTTCCAAGAGACAGCCGCACCATTAAGCATGAATACAAAATCAGAGGTCGATTTCGAATCATCTACATCACATTGGAAGCTAGAATCAGTGTAGCCTTCCAATTTTAATTCTCCACCACCATAGACCATGAACAAGTTCTTAGTCCTTCTCAAGTACTTAAGAATATCTATCACGGCCTTCCAATGCATTGGACCAGGGTTCGCCTGATATCTGCTTGTAACACTCAGAGCGTAAGCAACATCGGGACGGGTCGATATCATACCATACATGATACTACCAATTGCTGACGCATATGGAATACGTGTCATCATCTCTATCTCTTCATCAGTTTAGGACACATAGCTTTTGATAGAGTAACACCATGACACATTGGTAAGTATCCTCTCTTGGACTCTTCCATAGAGAATCTCTTCAGACTGGTATCGATATAAGTGCCTTGGGTGAGTCCTAGCATCCTTTTTGATCTATCTCTATAGATCTGTATTCCCAATACATATGATGCTTCACCTATGTTTTTCATGGAGAATTTACTTGCTAACCATACTTTAGTTGATTGCAGTAATCCTACATCATTCGCAATGAGTAGGATGTCATCAACATAAAGTATAAGGAATGTCACTGCACTTCCACTAACTTTCTTGTACACACATGGTTCCTCGGGATTCTTAGCAATACCAAACTCTTTCATTGTGCTATCAAATTTGAGGTTCCAACTCCTTGACGCCTGCTTGAGACCATCTATAGATCTCTGAAGTTTGCATACCTTATGCTCACTTCTTACTGATGTGTATCCCTCAGGTTGAGACATATAAATTTCGTCTTTGATGTCTCCATTGAGGAATACAGTCTTTACATCCATTTGCCATATTTCATAGTCATACCATGCTGCTATGGCCAGTATCTATATGTCCAGGAGATCTTATGTTATAGTCTGGGGAGGTACAAACTCCAGTGCCTTGGCTGGAGGAGTCATTGAGTAATGGGCCATGGGATAACCGACTCCCGCCAGTTGGATCGGGAACAGCCCATGGGCATTACACTTTCAGCAACACGTACCAGTTTGATTCGTCATTGTCTCTAGAATAGAATACTCGTTTTGCTTGTGATGCTAAAATGAAAGAATCGACTTCAAAAGTTCTTATACCTTGGTGTAAGTTGACCAGTGTAAAACCATCTTCCATTTTGATTCCAGTTTCATGATTTTCCCAATCACACCTAAAAACAGGAACTTTGAAAGAATAGTAGTCTAGTAAAACAATATCTCGTATAACTCCATAGTATAATACTCTTCTAACAGTATGTGAATAATCATTCGCACTAGACTGACAAACAGTATCTGCTTCAATCAAAACACCACTATCTTGTGTCGACCATTCAACATCAATTGTACGGAATCGATACCCATTTATAATATAACCCATATAAGATATGACATGTTTTCTTGGACCATGTGCTAGCTATTGAATTCTGTCTGATGAGTTATCACAAACATGTTTTGATAATCATTGAGCAAATGTTTCCATATGTCGCTTCTGTAACAATGTTTCATTAATTAAGAAACGACGATCTGTTTGTTTCAGCTCCTCAATGTGCATCCTATTTAAAATCATTAAAGGGTGATTATTAGAATATATGAATTATGTAATAGACAAAGGCTAACACATATCGATGTGCAGCTTGCAACACATGGTCCTCTAAAATTTTTTCTTTTCCTTGAGAAATTGTGCGACCTTCCACTAATCCATTCTCCAAATCTTGATTCCGATTAGAACGGATACCAATACCAGCCGCTTTTTCTATATATGCATTACAAAATCGTATTCGTTCTTCTGCAAGGTAACACTCAGCTATGCAACCCTCTGGCCTTGCTCGGTTCTTCACATACTCTTTAAGTGTTTTCATAAATCAAATTTCACATTAAACTAGTGTTTGTAGTAAATTTAAATTATTTGTATAACATAATATTGTTCTAAAAAAAATTAATATCTATTACCTTTCAAATGGATACATCCAACGGAATTGGACTGGCCTGCACAAGCGAGCCTCTCTTGCTAAATGAGTTGTCAAATGAACCGAGATAGTGAAGAAAGCGGGTGGAAAGTACCTTTCCAACATGCAGAGTTTCAGAAATATTCTCCTCGAGTTGTTCTAAACGGTTCCTGTCTAACACTCTTTGACATAATTCATTGTAAAATGCACACAATAGAAATAGAGCACTACGTGGACCTTTAGGTAAAAGACTTCTCAATGCTACTGATAGCAATTGTTGCATTAGAACATAAGAAACACAGTTACCAATATTTGAGCTATACCATCGGGTAACTTTATTTTCTTCAATCTAGAGCAAAATACATTCATCTCTTTTTTAGACAATGTGTAAGGTGCAGCTGGCAAGTGATACATATTTTCCCCTTTCTCTTGAGGATGTAATGCTTTTCTAATGTTTAAGTGCGTCAAATCTTTGCGAGCATTCACACCATCTTTGGATTTTTTCTTCACGTTTAACAATATGCCTATGATATTTTCGCAGACATTCTTTTCAACATGCATCACATCTAAGTTATGGTGTAGCAGCAGTCCCTGCACGTAACAATTAACACATTTCATAGTATTAGTTAATGATTCATAAAAATTTATGAACAAAAAAACAAATTTATAAAACTTGATGAATATAGTGCAAAATAACTCACACTCCAGTATGGCAAATTGAAAAAATTGACTTCTTCTTCCACATTTGATCTGATTTTTGTACATTTTTTGAACTATCATGCGTCTTTCTCTTTCTCTTTGCATTAATTATATTCTGACTCATTTTTTTCCCTAGTCATTTTCAATAACTTTTACCGCATTGAGAATTTCTAAACCAGTCAAAGGCCTCGGTTTTAATTTTCTCTCTTTTTTCCCATTAAACCACTTCTTTTTCTCACAAAATGGATGATCAGGAGTAAAAAATCTTCGGTGGCCTAAGTATGAAAAATTGTTGGATCTCGGTTTTCTATGTGCCCAAACGCAGCGGAAGTTTAAAATTTTTATTTTATTTTGAAAACAAAATAATTCTTTTGGACACTCGTATGGTTTTCAGGAATTAAACATGCATAGGATGTTTAAAAATTATACCTTTGTGAATTAAATCACTGGACTCCAACTAATCCGGTATAAACGGATTAGCTCTTGTTGATTCCCTACGAACTTTCTTCAAGAAATCCTCCTATCAAGTCCACGACTAGATAGTGTGTTCCTCTTACAATTTACACTAGAAAATATGGAAGATATTTTGCGTAGAAGAGAAAATAATTGAGAGATGGCTCAAATTTTCCTTCAAAAATAGTGGCCAATTTTTTTTTTCTCTTTGGAAGTGAAAGTCTCGTAAATCATGTGGTGGAGGCTAGGGTTTTTTTTCTAAACATGTGTTATTTATAATTAAATAATAGCCTAATGACATAATTAACATTAATGGGCTTGATTTAATTAATTGGGCTAGTCCAACTAGTTTAATTAATTTAATCAAGGCCTATTAAAACTTTAATTATTTATTATGATGGACTTGTACTCTTACAAGCCCATTAAACATACCCACCTTATTTAATTTATTAATAAACTCAACTTTTGAGCTTAATAGATTAAATACATTATAAATTCAACATTTGAATTTATCATTTAAATTATAAATTCAACTCCTTGAATTTTTTTTTATCACTTCCAAAATTTAATATTTAATAAACACAACATTGGAGTTTAATAAATCATATTCTCAAATTTTATAAATTCAACTCCTTGAATTTATTCTCTCAAAATTTAATTATCATAAATTCAACTCCTTGAATTTACTATATAATATAAATTCAAGTTCTTGAATTTATTCTCTCAACGGGAACAAACAATCCAGTACTTGTGTGACCCTCAATGGTTCAGGGATACAGCTAGCCGTGGGTTCACAACTCTTTGTGATTCAGGACATAATCCTTTATTCGGGCTTACCCTATTTAGCCTCATTCTTTTCATCAACACCTTGATTAAGAATGTCAGAACTCATTTCTGATTGCACCCATCGGATCATGGTAAGAGCGTCTAGTAGCATCGCCCCATGATCCCCTAGGTATCACTGATAGTGCCTGCAAGAACCAGTCGATTATGATTAACGTACAGTACGGTCCCTTCATCTCATATATCCCGATCGAATCTGCAACCATTGGTTCATCGAGGGTTGCATATTAATTCGATAACTATGTGATAACTTTAATAGTGGCATCGCGTGTACTATTGGAGAACTCTTTCTCTAACGTACATCTCATACTCTGGCCAGAGATTCCATGCACTATTATTACATCAGATCACATAGGATATCCACACCCGTAGGTGCGCGGTGAATCCCCGACTACAATGCACTGGCTCCTATATGTGTCACAACTATACCCAACCTCGCCACCTGATGACTCTCATGGAGTCGGTAAACTAGTCAAAGCACAGCCCTAGCATATAGAGGCTCAGTGTTGTCCCGGGTCGTAAGGACTAATGGTGTACAATCATAACCAGGGACTTATCCTCTCGATGAATGATAACCACTTGGAAAGTCCGAGGGAGGGTTGTTCGGTATATTCATCATATGACTACCCATATGCATGTTTGGACATCTCTATGCCCATACCAAGAAACTCAGTACACAACATCACAGATGCTAGTCTCGAGCTCAAGCGACCTTTATCCATGTTTTAGGCGGCTGAATCGACTAGGAACGAATTTAGATCATACAGTGTTTACAAATGAGTTTCAACATCGAATTACGATTCATTTGTATTAAAGTATAATCAAGGTCTTTATCTTTGTTTGAAATCATGGGTATACAGATAAAGAAATAACAAACCATGAAATAATGAATTATATTAAAATAAAGATTGTTCTTTACAACTGAGTCAATAAAATCCCTAGTCAACAGTTGACTTGCAGGGCATCTACTCTAACAATCTCCCACTTGCCCTAGAGCCAACTACCCATAAACTTTAATCCCATTGCTTCGCGATGCTTCTCAAACAATGGTCCTGGCAAGGGCTTCGTAAGTGCATCGGCAACGTTATCTGCAGAGGGGACTCTTTGGACTGATATGTCTCACCTTCCCACAATCTCCCGGATGATGTGGAATTTCCTCAGTACATGTTTGGATCGCTGATGAGACCTTGGTTCCTTTGCTTGCGCAAGGTACCAGTGTTGTCGCAGTACACCGGGACTGGATCAACTCCGTTAGGAATAACGCCCAACTCTTGGACAAAATTTCTCATCCAAACTGCCTCTTTAGCTGCAGCAGATGCAGCAATGTACTCAGCTTCAGTGGTGGAATCTGCAACGGTGTCTTGCTTGGAACTTTTCCAAGAGACAACCGCACCATTAAGCATGAATACAAAACCAGAGGCCGATTGCGAATCATCTACATCACATTGGAAGCTAGAATCAGTGTAGCCTTCCAATTTTAATTCTCCACCCCCATAGACGATGAACAAGTTCTTAGTTCTTCTCAAGTACTTAAGAATATCTTTCAAGGCCTTCCAATGCATTGGACCAGGATTCTCCTGATATCTGCTTGTAACACTCAAAGCCTAAGCAACATCAGGACGTGTCGATATCATACCATACATGATACTACCAATAGCTGACGCATATGGAACACGTGTCATCATCTCTATCTCTTCTTCACTTTTGGGACACATTGCTTTAGATAGAGTAACACCCTGACACATTGGTAAGTATCCTCTCTTGGACTCTTCCATAGAGAATCGCTTAAGAATGGTATCGATATAAGTGGCTTGGGTGAGTCCCAGCATCCTCTTCGATCTATCTCTATAGATCTGTATTCCCAATACATAAAATGCTTCACCCATGTCCTTCATGGAGAATCTACTGGCCAACCATACTTTAGTTGATTGCAGTAATCCTACATCATTCCCAATGAGCAGGATATCATCAATATAAAGTATTAGGAATGTCACTGCACTCCCACTAGCTTTCTTGTACACACATGGTTCCTCGGGATTCTTAGCAAAACCAAACTCTATGATAGTGCTATCAAATCTGAGGTTCCAACTCCTTGACGCCTGCTTGAGACCATAAATTGATCTTTGAAGTTTGCATACCTTATGTTCACTTCCTACTGATGTGTATCCCTCAGGTTGAGACATATAAATTTCTTCTTTGATGTCTCCATTGAGAAATGCAGTCTTTACATCCATCTGCCATATCTCATAGTCATACCATGCTGCTATGGCTAGTAGTATTCTAATGGACTTAAACATAGCAACTGGTGAAAAAGTTTCCTCATAGTCAACCCCTTGCCTTTGAGTATAACCTTTTGCAACCAGTCTTGCTTTGAAGGTCACTACCTTTTCATCCGCCCCAAGCTTTCTCTTGTAAATCCATTTGCATCCTATGGGAACAATGCCCTCAGGTGGATCCTCTAATGTCCAGACTTGGTTTGAATACATAGAGTCCATTTCTGACTGCATGGCTTCAAGCCATTTGGTTGAATCAGTATCAGATATTGCTTCTTTGAAATTCATTGGATCACATCCAACACAAGGCTCATCATGGCCTTGTTCATGAAGAAGTGTATATCTTGCAGGTGGTCTAATAACCCTATCAGACCTTCTAGGAGCTTGTACTTCAACTACTGGTTCTAGGGGATTAGGTTCAACTACTATAGTTGAGGGAGAATCTTGAATTTCTTCAAGTTCTATCATCTTGCCTTTTCTATCTAATAGAAACTCCCTTTCCAAAAAGGTGGCATTTCTTGAAACAAACACTTTTGCTTCATTGGGATGATAGAAATAATATCCAACAGAATTCTTTGGATATCCTACAAAGTAGCACAGAGTGGATCTACTATCCAATTTGTCTCCCACTGTCTGCTTCACATACGCAGGACATCCCCATATTCTCAAGTAAGAATACTTGGGAGGTTTCTCCATCCATATCTCATATGGTGTTTTATCCACTGCTTTAGTATGGACATTATTCAACAACGTTGCCGCAGTTTCAAGCGCAAAGCCCCAAAACGATGTAGGCAATTCAGTGAATCCCATCATAGATCGAACCATGTCCATCAAAGTTAGATTTCGACGTTCAGAAACACCATGCAATTGTGGTGTTGCTGGTGGAGTCCACTGTGAGAGAATCCCATTCTCTTTTAGATAACCCAAAAATTCAGCACTCAAGTATTCTCCACCTCGATCAGATCGAAGTGCTTTAATACTTCTTTGTAGCTGATTTTCTACTTCAGATCTGAATTCTTTGAACTTTTCAAACGCTTCAGATTTGTGTTTCATCAAATAAACATACCCATACCTCGAATGGTCATCAGTAAAGGTAATGAAGTAGTAATGCCCAAATTTTGTGCTAACACTTAGCGGGCCACAAACGTCCGTGTGGATCAAATCCAGTAGACCATGTGCACGTTCCACGTTTCCACTGAATGGAGTTTTAGTCATTTTTCCTTTTAGACAGGACTCACAAGTTGGTAGAGAATTTATGTCTGACAGGTCAAACATGCCTTCTCCCACTAGCTTGTGCATCCTTCTTTGGGAAATATGACCTAGTCTAGCGTGCCATATTTGTGCGGGATTTGGATCTTCTATTTTTCTTTTGTTTGTTGTTGTTTTCGTACGCGCTTGGATATTGTTCAACGGAATATCTTTTAATTTTAAGTTATAGAGATCGTTTGTTAATTCTCCAGTTCCAATCAAACATTCATTCTTGTATAAATTGCAAACACCTTTAGCAAAAACACAAGAATAACCATCCCTATCAAGCATAGAAATAGAAATAATGTTTTTAACCAATTCAGGAACAAATAAAACATCTCTCAAAAACAACTTAAAATTATTGTCCAAAATTAAAGTAACGTCTCCAATGGCAGTGGCAGCAACTCTTGCTCCATTTCCCAGTCTTAGAAAGGTCTCACCATCTCTAAGCCTCTTGCTTCTTCCCATCACCTGCAAATCATTGCATAGATGAGAACCACATCCGGTATCCAATACCCAAGAAGAGGAATTAATAGAAACATTAACTTCAATATAAAACATACCATGGCCAGAACGCTTCTGGGCAAGATACTCCGCGCAATTACGCCTCCAATGTCCAGGCTTGTTGCAGTGGAAACAGATTTGTTCTGACTTGTCAGGCTTTGTGGGCCCCGGATTTGGTTTCTTGTATGGCTTCTTGTTGGGCTTGTTCTTCTTTGGAGGGGCAGAACGTTTCTTGCCTTTATTTGGGGCTCCCTTTTTCGTACCATACGAAGAACCCACCAGAAGAACAGGCTTTTCCTTTTTAATTGTGGCCTCATAATTAGTGAGCATATTGACCAACTCTTCAAGGGTGGCCTCAAGCTTATTCATATTAAAATTAACCACAAATCCATCGAACGAGGCAGGTAAAGACAGCAATAGAATATCAGTCGAGAGCTCACTAGGCATAACCAAGTCGAGTCCCACCAACTTCTCGATGAGCCCAATCATCCTAACACCATGCTCATGGACCGAAGCCCCCTCTCGCAAGCGTGTAGTCATGAGTTCTTTAACAGTAGCATGTCTCTCTGAACGAGTTTGTACAGCATACAATTCTTTCAGATGAAGGTGAATGTCAGCAGCATTCACCGCCTCCTCGAACCTCCTCTGAAGTTCATTCGACATAGAAGCCAACATGTAGCTCTTAGCTTGGAGATCATGATCCCAATGTTTCTCAAGCTTAGCTAATTCAGTCCTACTGATATCAGGAGCCGCCTCCTTAGGTGGCTTCTTATCAAGCACATACGCAATCCTTTCGGAGTTCAGAACAATCTTTAAGTTTCGAAACCAGTCATGATAGTTAGGGCCAGTCAATTTGTTTTGATCGAGAATGATTGAAAGCGGGTTACGAGTAGTCATCGTAAATATACTGAAAATGGAAAAACAGATAATGGTTACTGATAATTTTAAAATAATTCTAAGATATAAAATATGGATTTTTATTTTATAAATTTCCTCCCACTATTTTGACATTTCCACCACCCTCTGATGAAAAAGGGAAATCGTATTTCCTTAGTAGGCACGTAGAGTCCAATTAGCCAATTATAATCCCGAATAATATCAGCCAATTATAATTTCTAAAAGGTAGAATCCAATTGCATCCCCATGCAACCTCCGCGTGTTTTGCCTCACGTTTAATAAGGACCCAATAATATGACGCCGTTTATTTTCACGTGTCAAACCAACCCATCAATATTGAATTGTAGTAGACGGTCGCCATGAGTTCCCCCAATAATATGAGCCGAAGTCATGGGAGTTCCACTCAATTCACATCATATGTCCGGTGGAAGTCACAGCTTTCCGGCGTACAGGTCTCCCCAATAATATGAGCCAGACACTGTCCGCGGGTAGCGATCAACATGCAACCACGGTTGATGGAAGGCAAGGAAAAATTAAACTCTTTTAATTTTTACTTTTTCGGTTTGATATAAATTTTGAATCTTATTCAAAATGAGGGATTTTAATTTTAAAATTGTCTCATCATTTTAATTTAAAAATCGCGTGCCACGAGTTTGTATGTTTGCCGGATTCATGCAACTATATTATTTAATAATATACATACATGCATACTACTATATATCACATATATCATAATATGACATTCAACAATAAATAAGGATGATCGATCGCCAACACTATTAGATCCATGTGAGCCATACATGGATCCAGGTCCAAAACCTAGGTGAATGCAGGGATGCAAATGCAACTATTACAAAAGCTTCCAATATTTTACATGTCTTCATCTTGATCATCGGGCCCACCATCTTCCAGTCTTGATCTCCCACTATTTCTAATAATTACATTTGAATAGCCATGGCACATAAGGGATACATCTCATGGGGGTGGGAACGGGCCATAAACCAGGCCCACTTTAATAATATCAAATATTATAAAAATGAATAAAAACAGTAAAATATCCTAACATACACCTAACACATTGGTCAAGGCTCTCGATCATCCTTCATGCATTTAATATCAAATATTAACATCAATTTAATTAAACAATTTAATTAATTGATAAATCATATATCTAATAATTTATCACAAACCACCACAATTATTAAAGAATTTAATAAATTAAATAAACCCCTTTATTTAATTTCCAATTAAATCAATAATAATTGATTTCTTGTAAAAACTCATTTTTACCATAAATAATTAAAATCATATTCTAATTATTTATTTCATAAGAAAATTATTAATTTTCCAAAAATTAATTTTTAAAAAGAAAAATTGAACCAATTTTCAAAAAATATCAATTTTACCCAAAATTTTGAAAAATCAGAAAATCGCACCCTAGGCCCAAACAATTCAAGCCCATTATTCAACGCGCTTCCCGAGACACTCCCGGGCAGCCGCCCGCGCTGCCCGCCCGCTGCCCGAACGTTTCGGGCAGTGGCGGCAGCCCTTGTGCGCGCTGGGCGCACAGGTGCGCGCGGCGCCTGCGGACGTTCCGCACGCCGCGCTAGCGCGGCCGCCGAGCGCTGTGCGGACGTTCCGCACAGCGCGCTAGCGCGGCCGCCGAGCGCTGTGCGGACGCTCCGCACAGCGCGCGCCAGCGCGGCCGCCGAGCGCTGTGCGGACGCTCCGCACAGCGCGCGCCAGCGCGGCCGCCGAGCGCTGTGCGGACGCTCCGCACAGCGCGCGCGGCCGCTGCGCGCCCCCGTGCGCGGCCCTGCGCGCACGGGCTGCCCGGAACAGTTCCTGGCAGAAACGAATTTTTTTTTTTTTCGAAAATCTGGAAAAATAAATTTTCATGGTGCCATAATTTTCTAAAAAATTTTCTTGTGTGGTTAGAAATAAATTATTCAATATCAAAACCATACGATCTAGAAAAACCTTGGCTCTGATACCACTGTTGGATCTCGGTTTTCTACGTGCCCAAACGCAGCGGAAGTTTAAAATTTTTATTTTATTTTGAAAACAAAATAATTCTTTTGGACACTCGTATGGTTTTCAGGAATTAAACATGCATAGGATGTTTAAAGAATTATACCTTTGTGAATTAAATCACTGGACTCCAACTAATCCGGTATAAACGGATTAGCTCTTGTTGATTCCCTACGAACTTTCTTCGATGAAATCCTCCTATCAAGTCCACGACTGGATGGTATGTTCCTCTTCCAAATTGCACTAGAAAATTTGGAAGAGATTTTACGTTGGAGACTAAAACGAGAGGCGGCTCAACCTTGGAAAGAAAAACCAAAGAGGCCAATTTTTTTTTCTTTTTGAAAGTGGGAGACGTAAATCATGTGGTGGGGTGGGCTAGGGTTTTGTAATCAACATGTATTATTTATAATTAAATAATAGCCTAATGACATAATTAACATTAATGGGCTTGATTTAATTAATTGGGCTAGTCCAACTAGTTTAATTAATTTAATCAAGGCCTATTAAAACTTTAATTATTTATTATGATGGACTTGTACTCTTACAAGCCCATTAAACATACCCACCTTATTTAATTTATTAATTAATAAACTCAACTTTTGAGCTTAATAAATTAAATACATTATAAATTCAACATTTGAATTTATTATTTAAATTATAAATTCAACTCATTGAATTTTTATCACTTCCAAAATTTAATATTTAATAAACCCAACATTTGAGTTTAATAAATCAAATTCTCAAATTTTATAAATTCAACTACTTGAATTTATTCTCTCAAAATTTAATTATCATAAATTCAACTCCTTGAATTTACTATATAATATAAATTCAACTTCTTGAATTTATTCTCTCAACGGGAACAAACAATCCAGTACTTGTGTGACCCTCAATGGTTCAGGGATACAGCTAGCCGTGGGTTCACAACTCTTTGTGATTCAGGACATAATCCTTTATTCGGGCTTACCCTATTTAGCCCCATTCTTTTCATCAACACCTTGATTAAGAATGTCAGAACTCATTTCTGATTGCACCCATCGGATCATGGTAAGAGCGTCTAGTAGCATCGCCCCATGATCCCCTAGGTATCACTGATAGTGCCTGCAAGAACCAGTCGATTATGATTAACGTACAGTACGGTCCCTTCATCTCATATATCCCGATCGAATCTGCAACCATTGGTTCATCGAGGGTTGCATATTAATTCGATAACTATGTGATAACTATAACAGTGGCATCGCGTGTACTATTGGAGAACTCCTTCTTCAATGTACATCTCATACTCTGGCCAGAGATTCCATGCACTATTATTACATTAGATCACATAGGATATCCACACCCGTAGGTGAGCGGTGAATCCCCGACTACAATGCACTGGCTCCTATATGTGTCGCAACTATACCCAACCTCGCCACCTGATGACTCTCCTGGAGTCGGTAAACGAGTCAAAGCACAGCCCTAGCATATAGAGCCTCAGTGTTGTCCCGGGTCGTAAGGACTAATGGTGTACAATCATAACCACGGACTTATCCTCTCGATGAATGATAACCACTTGGAAAGTCCGAGGGAGGGTTGTTCGGTATAATCATCATATGACTACCCATCTGCATGTTTGGACATCTCTATGCCCATACCAAGAAACGCAGTACACAACATCACAGATGCTAGTCTCGAGCTCAAGCGACCTTTATCCATGTTTTAGGCGGCTGGATCGACTAGGAACGAATTTAGATCATACAGTGTTTACAAATGAGTTTCAACATCGAATTACGATTCATTTGTATTAAAGTATAATCAAGGTCTTTATCTATGTTTGAAATCATGGGTATACAGATAAAGAAATAACAAACCATGAAATAATGAATTATATTAAAATAAAGATTGTTCTTTACAACTGAGTCAATAAAATCCCTAGTCAACAGTTGACTTGCAGGGCATCTAATCTAACAAAAATTTCTACTGTAATTAAGCCACATAGAACATACGTCTTCACCACATATTGGGCAACCAAATTTTCCTTTTGTGGCACATCCAGCTAGGTTTCCATAAGCTGGAAAATCATTGATTGTCCACATCAAGATAGCCTTCAGATTGAACATTGACTTGCTAAATGCATCAAATGCCTCTACACCTATGTCCCACAACTCCTTCAAATCTTCCACAAGAGGTTCCAAGTACACATCTATATCATTTCCCGGTTGCTTTGGACCTGGTATTAGTAATGTTAACATAAGACTTTCCTTCGACTTGCACTTCAATGGAGGAAGATTGTAATTGACCAAGATAACCGGCCAACAACTATATCTGGAACTAAGGTCACCAAAAGGGTTAAATCCATCTGTTGCAAGACCAAGACGAAGATTTCTAGGATATGATGTAAAAGCAGGCCACTTGTGATTTATTGTATCCCAAGCTACTGAATCAACTGGATGAAGCATCATATGATCTTGACTTTTGTGATTGGAGTGCCAAATCAAATCTTCAGCCATTTCTTCTTATTTAAACAACCTTTTAAATCTTGGTATCACAGGAAAATTACCTTTTCAGGAGCTGCTTTACGAACTTTGAAGGTAACTTTGTCCACCTTCCATCTGGAGGAACCACACTTTGGACATGAGTCTAATTCTTTGAGCTCCTTTCTAATTAGACAACAATCGTTTGGGCAAGCATGAATCTTCTCATATCCTAAATCAAATGGTTTCAACAACTTTTTCATCGAGTAAACACTTTGTGGAAGTGTGGTTTTTTCTGGTAGCATGTCACCTAAGATCTTAAGGAGCTCATTGAAACTACTGTCAGTGTGACCATTGGTAGACTTGTAATTGTATAATGTGACAGATGTTGACAACTTTGTATAAGTCGTACATCCGGGGAAGAGAGGAGTTTTTGCATCTTCTAATTAATCAGTAAACTCATAATCTCTTGCTTCAGACGTAGTGTGTCCAACCTCTTCATCTGAGACAAATGCATCCCTATATAAGTGAAATGCCTCTCTACTTTCATCATCCGCTTCTTGAACTCCTCCTAAACTACCTTCACCTTCAAATGGTGAGGTATCAGTTTCACCATGGAAAAACCAAATCGCGTAAGAAAGATCGAACCCCTTGAATATTAAGTGCTCATACACTTTGTCAAATGTCATATACTTCTTATTTTTACAACGTATGCAAGGACATAATATTACATCACTTGTTTTGGCGTAGTCCTTGGCTTGTGCAAGAAATTTTTGAATCCCTTCTTCATACTCGGGTAGAAGTCTTGAAGGCAAATGAATCCATTCTTTATCTATTTCGTAAATGACCCAAACCTTAACATTCAAATTAATATATGAATTCAAATAATTTTCATTACTTAATAAATAAAATCAGAAAATGAATAAAAATATAACTTCAACTTCTGCCATAAATATTAAAAACTAGCCACAAAATTGTTAAAGTAGATTTAATTCAAATCCAAAAAAAAGTACTTGTCATCTAGCTCTAATATTAGCCACATAAATTCAAGACCAATAATGCAAAATTTAGAACCTAAAGATTCATCAAGCAATACACTTAATATATGGAAAACGAATAGCACCAACACCAAGAAATGTGATTTTTCAAAAGGACAATTAATATTGCGAATCAAAAAAATGAAAGGAATGCTTCTTTTTTATTTGTCTTTATTTTTATTTTTTTATGATAAGAAAGATAAATTCTTTCAATAACATGCATCATTAATTGGCCCATAGGTTGTGGAGGTAGGGGATGGGAAGTGCATGCTTTTATGATTAGGAAATCTATTTTTTTCTACTTCATTAACTTACGTGAAAAAGAATGCATGCTATTTTAACAGTAAAACCAAATCTAGGAATCTAATGTTGTCCGAAATATTTTTTCTCTTTTACTATAATAAATTTCATTTACACCACAAAAGTTAATTAAATAATCATAAATCAGCGAAAAGTAAGCAATAAAAAAGAATGGAATCTGTGTTTCTGGGAGAGCAGCTTGTTCCCGTTGATCTTATGCGCTGCCACGAGTTGAACTAGAACTATAATGCAAGCAAACATAGCAATTGATCGAAAAGCCATAATTTTTGTGTCACTTGAGAAAAAAAGAAGAGAAACACACAAATTAAGGGATGCTTAAGAAATTTGTTTTTGCTTAAGAAATATGTGTTAAAACCACGTAGTCATGGATATTAATATGCAATTTTTGTGTCACTTCTAGATAATTTCCAAACCTCTCTATAGCCTCACATGTAACTTAAGAAATATCTTGAAAGAGGAAACAACATTTAGGATATAATTATGATTTTTAAATCTAAACCACTCGACACTTGTTTAAAATTGTAGACATGGGGGCTCCACCCGACCCACCAAAATAGACGTTATAATTATGATTTGTAAAATCTTGATTCTTGATAGGTGATTGTCTCCAATTTCAATATTAATTAAGTGGATGAGATTTAAATTAATTTTTTTTGTATTTTCAAAAAAACAAAATACATCTTTGATGTAAAAAGTAATGTTAAATATTATCGTGGAAGGATACTATTATGATCAAGAATTAAGAATTTTCTTGATCGAACTAACAACTCATACAAATGTAACTACATCAATGAATCTAGGCAATAATTAATCATTTTTCATAGTTATATTTCACCCCTATTCAACAACCCCAACAACCACGTTTAAAGATGATATTTAAAAATTTTCCCAATTATTATCATGTAAAATATCTACGTGACACACAAGTGATGCAAATATGTGGCAGAGGGAAGGAGTCTAGATTGGCTGGCAAATATTTTTGTGAGGATTACATTAAAATGGGAGGGGACAAAAACATATAACGATATGAAATTATCTACGTGACACACAAGCGATACAAATAACAATAGAGCCCCAGGTAAAGATCACTGGGCCAATCTTGGATAATCCTTGTCGCAAAAGAGCTTCAACTGGTATATTCGCCCTTCATGTACAGACTAACAGGAAAAAGATTTCAACACATTCGAGTTATTGGGATGGATTAAGTGAAAATATTTAACAAACTACAGTCAGCTCAACATTTAATGGGGCCAATATGCATTAGAAAACTTGTATTCTCTCGAGAATTGAAAGCACACTTGCTGAAATTAGAGCCATTCTACTGAAATATGATCACAATCTACAACTAAAGGGATTACAGTGCAAAATATTTTTTTAAGGAGTATAAAAGTTTGTAAGATGAACGTCAAGTACTAGCGCAGCGCTGTCATCTAATGTAGCATTAAACTTTTAGTGTGATTCATCCCAACACAAACGGATGAATTCATATCCACTGAACAATCGCCACGGGCAATGGCTTCTAGCATTACTAACTAACAGAACTTAAACCTAAAAACTAATCCACTTAGCATTACTAACTAACAGAACTTAAACATAAAAACTAATCCACTTAGCATGTTCAACCATGTTTGAACATAAAACTGAAGGATCTATGATTTTTGACCACATCTAAAAAGAAAATCTTCTAAACAAAAAACAACAATCTTGCACACAAGGATTCAAGAGAAAAACAAACATTTTCTGGGAAACGGCTAAAGAACCTGAGAGAAAGCGAGATTCTGAGCGAAATCGATATGATTAATTGTGAAAAAAAATAAACATAAACGACACACAGCTGAATGATTGTAAGAAGCAAAGTACTTGGAAAGGCGTAACCAGGGCAAACACACGACCATGGAGGGTCGCGGCGAGTGGCTCGAGGTTGCAGCTTGGGCAGCGTCTGATGGGATAGCAGATGGAGCAGCGACAGAGTTTGGATGGGTCGTGTAAACAGAAGTGAAGAGGCTGGCCGTAGGCGGACGGTGAGACGGCGACGGTAGAAGGAGCCGACGATGACTGAAGCTAGGTAGAGGAGTGATGAAAAATTACGAAGAAGTTTGTTAAAATTCTGACGATGAAATTGTGGATTTGAATGCAAAGGTTCAAAAATTAGAATTTTAACATAAGAGAAACACACAAATTAAGGGACGACGATTGAGAATTTGGCGATGAACGATGGGAATAAGAGAAGAAGATTGGAGGGTTTTGATCGAGAAAAAAAAGAAAATCGCGATTATTTGGCGATTTGGCGCCTCAATTGTAAAGAATTAATTTTATTGCCAATATTCACAGCATGCATTGTGTGCCGTAAATATGATTTTTAACAGCTTACTAAATGCACGTCGTTGAAATAAAATACTTTAACAGCACACTTTCCGGTACGTCGTTGATAAATATATTTACAGCGTTTTTGTTCTGCACGTCGTGGTTGGTGTAAGGTGCAACCACATTAACGGCGTGCATTTTAAAGCACGCCTTTAAAAATTATATTAACGACGTGCTTTTAATGAACGCCGTTAATGTCGTGCCGCAAAAAACCAGTTTTCTTGTAGTGAAAAAGTCTAGTGTTTAAGCTAAATAAAATTATGAAAATTTTAATTTAGGATTAAATAATTATTTGGGACATGTTAGAGTCAAGGAAATCAAGGAAAAGTCGAAAACGTGAAATTTTACGTGTAGGGTAAAACAGTCATTTTACACCTAATAATTAGTAAACGTCATGGTTGTACTCTGAATGCTGGTTTATATGTTAATATGTTTATTTTAAGCATTTAAGAATTTTTACATGTTAAATTATGATTTTTAATGTCCATAGAAGGTCATGATTATGTATGGAATTTGATGATAAAATTAAAAGTCATGTTGCAGGCTTGTTTTTAAAAAGAAAATGAAATTAAATGCATGATTTTTATAAAGTAATGAAAATGTAAAACGTTGAAAGAGGTGAAGTAATTGTGATTATGAGGATATGAGGATAAGAGTGACGATGTCATGAGGGGATAAGGCCCTAGAGGGAGTCCATTTATGGGAAAAAGCCCAGAGGGAGCCCCGACGATCGTATTTCTATTAGATGAGGATAGGCCAAGGCCCAATTGACCGGTGAGAGTGTTGCTGGTCTCTCCGCCGTCCAGTACTGTGGTTACATATAGATGGATCCATCGACTTTTTGAAGATTGAGGAAAGTCACAATTAACGATCTGAATTCAATAATAAGGAAAATGTTTATGTCATGATAAAAAGGTTTATGTTATGAATGAGGAAAAAGAAAATGTTAAGGTTTACGTTATGCATGTCATGAAAATGTTATTTTTACGTAAAAGTACTTTCACTGTTGCATGTGATTTTATACGTATTATTTGATATCAAGATGATGGTGTGTTGAGTCTTTAGACTCACTAGGTGTGATGGATGCAGGTAATGATGATTTTAATATTACTGGAGGTCTTGATGGTTGATTTTGCTGGGCTGTCGGTGCACATAACCCGAGTACCAGCGCTTCTACTTTTCCGCACTTATGATTTATGTTTACGATTTATGTTAAAAGATTTTTAAGACCATTTATTTACGCTTTTGAGTGGTTTTTGAGATGATATTACTTTTTAAGTTTATTGCCTTTTAGGTTTGGTAAAATATTTGACGATTTTATGTTTTGACTAATTCCTTTGAGTTTTCAAATACTAGTTGGTTGATGTTTCATTTTAGAACAGTGCAAAATATTTTATAAAAAAAATATATTCATGTATGTGTGAGGGTTCGGCCAAGTGTGCTTAGGTTTAAAAAAAAAATTCTAGTACTTTTTAAGCAATAAAAAGGCCAAACGTTGCATTTGTCCTACAAACTAGATGAAGTGGCCGATTGATTCATGATTCTTAATCTCGATTTTGTGTAATTATTGATTCTCAATCAATAATTAAGTGAGTCTAAATTGGGTTTTCAAAAAATATTTTGCCAAGACCTTTTTTGTGTGGCCGTGGGTTTACTTCCAAAAGATGGGAAGAATTTGTTAATTTGCTTATTGATTCTTAAAGTGGTCCTTACCCCTTTTTGTGAAATTGGGAAAGATTTTCATTATATTTTAAATTTCAATATTATTAAAATATAATATATTTAAAATTTTTTGATAATACATTATATATTAATACCATATATATACACATATTTTATATCACCATATAAAATATAAATGTATATCGATTAAATTAAATAACTATTATTTAATTTATATAATTGACTCATAAGTTAATTTAATTCTAGATTACTCTAGAACATTTACGTGAATTTGTACATGTTAATAGTCATCACTACTAGTACAATCATTTAATCAGTAAATTCTCAATTCACTAAATAAATGATTCTGAACTCATTATAACCTCTATCGACGATCCGAGAGCGCTGATGTACTAATAATAGAAATCTTGTTCATATAATGAAAAATGAAAATTTCGAAGATCAAAATTTTCACTTACCATGTTGAGCAGCAGTCAGTTTTAGCGAACTCCTTCACAAAACAGGCAGTTCCACTCTCCTTCCTTATTAGCAATCATACTAACTTATTCCATGTCTTCCATCCCATGAAATCAGCTTATAAACTCTTTTATAAGCTTCCTGTTTGATCTCCATCAAACTATAGTCGCCAAATTCCAAATCCTTGAAATCTGACTATCTCAACGGGAACACAGAATTCGATACTTTGGTGACCCTCAATAGTTCAGAGATACAGCTAGCTGTAAGTTAACATCTCCATGTGATTCAGAATAACATTTATTTTTATTCGGGCGTACCCTAGTTAGCCCCATTCTTTTCATCAACACCTTTATCAACAATGTCAGAACTTATTTCTGATTGCACCCATCGAATAATGGTAAGAGCGTCTATTAGCACCGTCCCATGATCCCCTAGGTATCACTGATAGTGCCGGCAAAAACCTTTAGTCATGGTGACCGTAGTCCCTTTAACACATATATCACGATCGAATCTGCAACCATTGGTATATCTAGATTTGCATATGAATTCGATAACGATGCAATTTATCTTTGAGTGCTAATAATGGCATGGTATGTGCAACTAGGAAAACACCTTTCCCTAAAGCACATTTCTTGCTTTGGCCAGAGACTCCTTGCACTATTAGCTCATCAGATCACATATGATATCTTCACCCGTAGGCGAACGGTGAATCACTGACTACAATGCATTTGCTCCTACGTATTTTGAAACTACACCCAACCTCGCCACCTGATGACCCTCGATGGAGTCCGTAACCGGATCAAAGTACATGCTAGTATGTATAGCCTCTACATTGTCTAGGGTCATAGGACTAATGGTGTACAACCATAACTACGGACTATTCCACTTGATAAATGAGAACCACTTTGATAGTCCGAGGGAGGGTTGTTCAGTACATCATCATATGATAACCCATCCATCTCCATGCCCTTGGCAATGAAATATGGCGTTTACATCACAGATGCTAGTCTCAAGCTTGATCGACTTTTATCCTATTTTTAGGCGGCTGATTCAATTAGTAACCTATTTAGAATATACGGTACACTTTCTAATGAGTTTCATGATCTTACGTTGCGACGCAGACCTCGTGATTCCTATCGTATATTGAATGACTTTATCTGTGCATCTTGCATGCGTATACAGATAAAGTACAATGCCATAATCGAATAAAATCGTAAAATATTATTAAAAAAAATTGTATTATATCAGAGTCAATAAAAGCCCGAGCCACAAGTTGGCTTACTGTGCACCTACTCTAACAATCTCCCACTTGACCTATAGCCAAGTACTCATAGATCTGGGACCCATTGCTTCACGACGATTCTCAAACAATGGTCCTGGCAGGGGCTTCGTCAGTGGATCAGCAACGTTATCTGCGGAGGCGATTCTCTCTACCGAATGTCTCCTCTTCCCACAATCTCCCGGATTCTGTGGAACTTCCTCAATATTTGTTTGGATCACTAATAAGACCTCGGTTCCTTTGTTTGCACAAGGGCACCGGTTTTGTCACAGTAGACCGGGATTGGATCAACTGTTTAAAGAATGACACCCAACCCTTGGACGAAACTTCTTATCTAAACACCCTCTTTTGCTGCAGTCGATGCAGCTATATATTTGGCATCAGTTGTTGAATCCGCTGTGGTATCATGCTTGGAACTCTTCCAAGAGACAGCACCATCATTGAGCTTGAATATAAATCCAGAGGTCGATTTCGAATCGTCCACATCTTATTGGAAGCTAGAATCATTATAGCTTTCTAATTTTAGTTCTCCACTCCCGTATACAAAGAACAAATTCTTAGTTCTTCTCAAGTACTTAAGAATGTACTTCACTGCTTTCCAATGCAGTGGACTGGGATTCGACTGATATCGGCTTGAAAAACTTAGTGCATATGCAATATCAAGTCGAGAAGATATCATACCATACATAATACTGCCTATGGCAGACGCATATGGAATGCGGCTCATGGTTTCCATCTCTTCATCATTATCAGGGCACACAGACTTGGATAGATTCACACCATGAGACATTAGGAGATATCCTCTCTTGTACTCCTCCCTAGAGAATCTCCTCAGTATGGTATCGATATATGTGGATTGGGTGAGACCTAGCATCCTCTTTGATCTATCTCTGTAGATCTGTATTCCTAATACATATGATGCTTCACTATCCTTCATGGATATCTTACCAGCTAACCATACTTTAGTTGACTGCAACATCCCTGAATCATTCCCAACGAGTAGTATGTCATCAACATAAAACAATGGGAATGTCACTACGCTCCCACTAACCTTCTAGTATACACAAGGTTCCTCAGGATTTTTGGCAAAATCAAACTCTTTGACAGTGTTGTCAAATACGAGGTTCCAGCTCCTTGATGCCTGTTTCAGTAAATAAATAGATCTCTGAAGTTTGCATACTTTATGCTCACTTCTTACCTTCGCATATACTCCAAGTTTCCTTTTGTAAATCCATTTGCATCCTATGGGAACAATTCCCTCATATGGACCTACTAAGGACCATACTTGGTTTTGAATACATGGGTTTCATCTCGGACTGCATGGCATCAAGCTATTGATATGAATCGGCATCAGACAATGCTTCCTCGAAATTTCTAGGATCACTTCCAGGAATGGCTCACCTTGGCCCTCTTCAAGAAGCAGGCTCAACCTGTTAGAGGCGGTCTTGAGATCCTTTCGGATCTCATAGGATCTTGTGTTTCTTTGATTGGCTGTTGGGGTGTGGGTTCTACTACTTGTGTAGTGGGTAGTTCTCAAACCTCATCGAGTTCTATCATCCGGCTTTTTCTGTCTAATAGAAACTCCTTCTACAAAAAAGTGGCATTCCTTGAAACAAACACCTTTGTTTCACTAGGATAATAATATCCAACAGAGTTCTTTTGATATCCCGCAAAGTAGCACAAATTGGTACTACTATCCAATTTGTCTCCCACTGTCTGCTACACGTAAGCAGGACATCCCTATATTCTTAGGTAAGAATATTTGGGCGGCTTTTCCATCAATATCTCATATGGAGTTTTATCAATTGCCTTTGTATGGACTTGGTTCAACAACCTTGCCACTGTTTCAAGCGTATATCCCAAAAAGGATGGCGGCAACTCAGTGAATCCCATCATAGATCGAACCATGTCCATCAATGTCCTATTACTACGTTCTGACACATCATTCAATTGGGGTGTGACAGGCGGAGTCCCCTGTGAGAGAATCTCATTCTCTTTAAAGTAGTCTTGAAATTCAGCAATCAAGTATTCTCCACCTCGATCTAATCGTAGTGTTTTAATACTCTTTCTTAACTGTTTTTCAACTTCTGCTCTAAATTCTTTGAACTTTTCAAAGGTTTCAGATTTTTATTTCATTAAATACACATACCCAAACCTCAAATGGTCATCGATAAAGGTAATGAAGTAGGAATGGCCAAATCTCGGGCTAACTCTTAACGGGCCACACACATATGTATGGATCAAATTCAATAGATCATGTGTACATTCCACTTTCTCTAGGAAAGGGGCCTTGGTAATTTTTCCTTTCAGACATGACTCACATGTCTCTAGAGAGTTTATGTCTGAAGAGTCAATCATGCCCTCTCCCATTAGCTTGTGCATCATTCTTTGGAAATATGTCCTAGCCTAACGTGCCACAAATGTGCTTTATTTAGACTATCTTGTTATGTTTCGTTTGTTGTTGAATTCGTGTTTACTTGGACATTCACTTATCATCGCCGAAACATTTCTGGCCCAGATAATTTCTTATGTTCAGGCTTCTTGCAGTGAAGCAAACATGTTCTGACTTATCGGGCTTTGTCAAATTCCAGGCCCACCACCTTCTCAATAGACTCGATAATACTTAAAACATGCTCATTGGCAAGAGCCCCATCTTGCATGCGTGTAGTCATGAGCTTCTTGAAATTTGTGTGCATCATTATACGAGTTTCATGCACCAAGCAACTCTTGCATGTGTATTCGAATGTCAGCCGCATTCAACATTTCCTCAAACTGTCTCTACAGTTCATTTGACATAGAAGTGAGCACAATTTGTAAGGTCCAAAACGAAGACGACGTAATCCAACTGCATGCAGCTAGGAAATATGAAAAAGGACTAATTAAATGATTTTAATTTCATAAATTGTTATGTGACATACATGATTATATGTTAAATATGATTTATGTGTCATGATGCATAAAATTGTATTTTTAAGGGATATTCAAGTTGTGATCGAAGAATGGAGACCGAGGGCTGAAAAACGTAAAATGTTTTTATTAAATAATTATTTTTAATTGTTTAAAATATGGTTGATGGTTGTTCATATTTTTGAAAATAAGGGGTTTTGAGGTGATTTTATACGTCGAGACGTAAATTTTATCGGTGTTGGTTTTTCAACAAAAATAAGAACTCTTTGGCAACCCGGCAAATAAATTCACAAACTTACTAGTACAAAACTATTTTAAGATTTTAATTAAATCCTAATTAAGCAATAATGGGCCTAAAGTTTTGCTTAATAGTCCTAAGCCTTAATTAGTGATTTGATTAGTGTTTAAATTAATTTAAACCTTCCCCAAACCATCACACCTACACGCCTCAATTTCAGAATTTTGGCACACACAAATTATCCCTAAAACCTGATGGCACACACTCAATAATTGAAGGAAATTTCGAAGCTCAAAGAAAAAGTGCAAGCCAAGGTCTTGCCCCGTTCTTCGTCGTCAACGCATATTCGTGTGTTTAAAACGCAAAAGCACACCATACATCTCATTTTCTCATCTATCACATCATATTATCGTTTTAATTATCATTTGTATGAGAAGCATGATATCCTTGTTATTATTTTCGATATATGGCATAGGCTTGTGACGAATTCATGGTTTGATGTTCCAAAAACCTTGTTTAATTTATCTAATGAGGAAGCCATGACTAGGACACGTTAAGGCAAGTTTTTATACGAATTAGAGTCCTAAAAATGCACCAAACCCACGGCAATCACCAAGGAAATAAGCTTGAGTCGGTTTTTCTGTCATGGGGCTTGGGGGTGATCGGGTTCCTTGTTGAGGGGGCTGGGGGGTTACGGCTTGGGGCAAGGGCTCGGTCAGGGGAGGGTTCAGTTGAGGGGAGAGTCCTAGCCAAGCTAGGACTCGAGATAAGGGCTGGGGAAGGAGCCCTAGCCACGCTAGGACTCCCACCCGAGAAAGTGTTGCTGCACGCCTTGGTGCAGCAGCGCGCAGGCGTAGCCACGGTGCAGCCAGGGGTCACAGGCTGGGCTAGGCTATCTCACTAGGGTCCTAAGAAGGTGTACGACAGGTTGGTCCAAGGGCTTGCTCGGTTGGTTAGAGTCCTAGCAAGTTGGGAGTGTCCTATGCCAAGTATAATTCTCCGCCGAAGATTGCAGCTGGAGTAGGGACTTTTTCTTCGAGCCAGGGCTTGGTTCAAGGTGTCATGTGGGTCCTGGAGGGTCCATAGAGGGGTTAAGAATGGGTTGGCTCAAGGTGGCTTGGGCGTGGCTCGACAAAATCGAGACATGGCTCGGGTAGGACTTGAATAGGTCACATTAGGGTTTTCAAAGCTAAAATAAATCGAAACATGGCTCACGGGAGTCGAGTCATGGTTCACGAGGGCTAAAATAATATAAAAAGACTAAGTTTTGAATTTAGAAATTTTATATAAAAGTTTGAAATTTTTCGGGATTAAAACGTCTTCAAAACGACTAATTACGAATTAATTAAAAAGTCAAGTTTTTAAGCCAAATAAAATTATGAGAATTTTAATTTAAGCTTAAATATTTATTTGGGACATGTTAGAGTCAATGAAATAAAGAAAAAGTCAAAAACGTAAAATGTCACGTCCATGGGTAAAAAAGTCTTTTTACACCTAAAAAAATTAGTAAACGTCATGACAGTGCTCTAAATGCTGTCTCTAAGATATTATGATTATTTTTAAATGTTTATGAAATTTTACATGATTAAATAATGAGTTTTAAATGTCTATGGGATTTGTATGATTTAATGAAGACATTTAAAATATATGTTGCTGCTTGGTTTAAAAAACAAAAAAAGTTATGTTATGCATGATTTTTTTTTATAAAGTACTGAGAACGTAAAACATTGAAGGAATTGAAATAATTGTGACTATTGAGATTATGAGGTTTGAGGTAAGAATGAGAATATCTTGAGGGAAAAAGCCATAGAGGGAGCCCATTTATGGAAAAAGGCCCCAGAGGTAGCCTGACGATCGTATTTTTATTCGATGAGGATAGGCCAGGGCCCAGTTGACCGCTGAGAGTGTTGTTGGTGACTCCCGCCGCCCAATACTGCAATTTCATGTCGATGGATCCATCGACTTTTTGAAGTTTTGAGGAAAGCCACAATTGGCGATCTGAATTCAATAAAGGAAAAGGAAAATGTTTATGATCATGATAAAAGGTTTTATGTCATGTTACGTTAAGGAATAAACGAAAAGATTAAGGTTTATGTTTGCATGTCATGAAAATGTTATCTTTACGTAAAAGTATTTTCACTGTTGCTTGTGATTTTATACGTATTATTTGTTATAAAGATTATGGTGTGTTGAGTGTTTAGACTAACTAGGTGTGATGGATGCAGATGAGTTTGATGGAGGTCTTGATGATTGACCTGACTGGACTGAAGGTGCACACAATCCGAGGACCAGAGCTTCTACTTTTCCGCATTTACAATTTATGATAAATGATTTACGTTAAAGATTTTAAGACTATTTATTTGTGATTTTGAGAGGTTTTGAGAGGTTTAGTATGAGCTATACTTTTCAAATTTATTGTTTTTTAGGTTTGGTAAAACATTTGAAGATTTTATGTTTTGACGGATTCTTTTGGATTTCTAAATATTAGTGCTTGATGTTTTATTTTAATGGGTAAAATATTTTATAAAAATATTAGGTTAGCTTGTTTTAGTAATTGAAATGGATTACATGAAGAAATCATAAAAATACTAATATGGAAACAGAACAAAATGTTATCGACTATTTTAAAATATTTTGTAAGACGTAAAATATGGAATTTTTTTTTACTAATTGTCTTCTATTATTTTGACAATTTCACCACCTTCTGATGACAAACAGGAAATCCAATTTCCTTAGTGAGTACGCAAGGCCCAATTGCGAAATTATAATCCCGAATAATATCAACCAATTAATCATAACATCCAAAAGGTAGAGCCCAATTGCAACTCCTTGCAACCCTTACGTAATTTTGTCTCATGTTTGAGGAGGGTCCAATAATAAGATCCCATTTCTCTTTACGTACCGAGCTTGACCCTTCAATGTTGAACTTTAGTGGGCGGTCGCCATTAGATCCCCCAATAATATGAGCCAAAGTTATGGGAGTTCCACGTAGTTCACATCAAATATGTCAGTGGAAGTCACAGCTTTTCGGCATCCAGGCCTCCCCAATAATATGAATCAGACACTGACCGCGGGTAGCGTTCATCATTCAACCACCGTTCATGGAAGGCAATGAATTATTAAATTTCTTTTAATTATCCTTTTATGGGCTTGATTTAAATTTTGGATCTCATTCAAAATGAAGGATTTTAATTTTGAAAATTTGTCTCATCATTAATTTTAAAACTCGTGCAATGATTGTTTGTATTATTGTCGGATTCATGCAACTCTTGTTATTATATTAATAATAGCTCACATACTGATTATTTATACTATATCACATACATCATAAATAATAAAGGATGATCGATAACCGAGAGCCAATTAATCCGTACGAGCCATATACGGATCTATGTTCATAAACTAAGTAAATGCAGGGATGCAAATGCAATATTACATAAGTTTCCAATATTTTACATGTCTTCGATATTCAAAACTCCGTCCGAGGAACGGGCCCACCGTCTTCAAATTTTGATCTCCGACTAATTCTAATATTTACATTTAATATCCATGGCACATTGGGATACAAATTAAGGAGGTGGGAACGGACCACAGACCAGGTCCACTTTTAATTATCAAATAATCAAAAATTACAACAAGTAAAATATCCTAACATACACCTAGCACATTGGTCATGGTTCTCGATCATCTTTTTACGATGTAATATCATATATTATATAAATCCGATAATATAACATATTATCAATAAATCTTGTATCTCGTAAATTATCACTAACCGCCATAATTATCAAATTAAATAAACATTTTTATTTAATTTCAAATAATTAAATTTCTTGCAAAGAACCTTTTACGATAAATAATTAAAATCATATTTCAGTTATTTATTTTGTAAAAAATAATTTTATCAAAATTATTGAAGGGGTAAAATTGTGCGTATTTTCACAAAATATCAATTTTACCCGAAATTTTGAAAAATTAGAAAACCGCCCCTAGGCCCGAACAATTCATGACCACGACCCATCGCGGTGCCTGAGACGTTCCCGGACACCTACCCGCCCGCTGCCAAATCCGATCGAGCGCTGTCGGGCGCGCTATGAGCTGGTCGTGGCGCCCTGCACGTGCACTGTGCGCAAGCCGTGCGGCATCCCGTGCGCGCCCAACACAATTTATTTTTAAATATGGTTTTTGAAAAATAATTTTGAGGGGCGTTTTTCTTAGAAATTCTTACGCGGTTAGAAATAATAAACTCAACACAATTTAATTTAAAACACACGATTGAGAAAAACCGGCTCTGATACCACTTTTGGGACATCGTATTCTCGCACCGAAGATGTAGCGAAAAAAAGTTTAAAATTTTTTTCTAGGGTGTTGTGTGTTCAAAAACATTCATAGGGTGTTTAGAGTTAAACCTTTGCGTTTATTACACTGGACTCCTAACAATTCCAGTTTGAGGCGTATATAGCCCTTCTTGTATATCCCTAAGAACGACTCTTCTCCTTTGATCACCTAATTAGGTCTACGATCGAAGGCTTTGGTCCTTGCTTGGATTGCACTAGAAATCACAAAAAATTTCTTCGTTGAGACTGAAACGTCCAATATTTCTAAATCCGGAGTCGGTGTAGCGACGACATGGCGCAACACAAAAAATAAACTTGTGGCCAATTTTTTCTTCATTTTTTCATCTTGGCCGAATGTTTGTCCTACAAACTAGATGAAGTGGCCGAATGATTCATGATTCTTAATCATGAATTTGTGTAATTATTAGTTCTCATTTAATAATTAAGTGAGTCTAAATTGGGTTTTCAAAAAATCTTTTGCCAAGACCTTTTTGTGTGCCCGTGGGTTTGCTTCCAAAAGATGGGAAGAATTTGTTAATTTGCTTATTGATTCTTAATCCATAATTAAGCAAATCTTATTTGCTTTTTGGCCAAAATTTTCTTCCACCTTTCCTTAAAGTGGTCGTGACACCTTTTTGTGAAATTGGGAAGGATTTTCATTATATTTTAAATTCCCATATTATGAATATATAATATATTTATCAACTTTTGATAATACATGATATATTAATACCATATATGTGAGGCCCGGGGCCGAAGAGGGCGGGGGGTGATCGCCGGTGCCATCAATTACACGGACAATGAGCGGCTCCTGGCAGGCTTCTAGGTGGAGGGAACATGAATGAACCGATCCCACACGGGAATGAGAGGGATTCCGAGACTGTTCAATGTAATGGACTGTACAGTTGAAGAGGGCTTAAAAGATTTGATTTGTACTACTCATATCACAAAGGTGCATCTTCTTTTCGGTAGCTCATCACATAAGAACTTCAAAGTTAAGCGTGCTTGACTTGGGGCAATTCTGGGATGAGTGATGAGTGAGGACATAAGCACGCTGGAAAGACTCGTCTTAGTACAGTGAGGACAGTCGTCGAATCTGGAGCGTTACAGTTGGTATCAGAGCCTACCTCTCTTAGTACGGTGTGGTTCGGGGACGAACCAAGCGGAAGCTGGTGGGCATGTGAGGCCCGGGGCCGAAGAGGGCGGGGGGTGATCGCCGGTGCCATCAGTTGCACGGACAATGAGCGGCTCCTGGCAGGCTTCTAGGTGGAGGGAACATGAATGAACCGATCCCACACGGGAATGAGAGGGATTCCGAGACTGTTCAATGTAATGGACTGTACAGTTGAAGAGGGCTTAAAAGATTTGAT
>NC_133307.1:12343313-12399005 GCF_012295235.1 Primulina huaijiensis
GATCCCTAGAGTTAGAGTCAAGTCGAGTCAAGATATGATTGCGATTTCATTTGCATGCTGATATTGATTTGGTTTCATAGATTATGGAACTTATTGCCATTGATTCTATTCCAGATAGCATGCTTCATGATTTATATTGTGTAAATGCATGTGTACCATGTTTTATACTGGGATTTGTTCTCACCGGAGTATCCGGCTGTTGTTGTGTCTGTATGTGTGCATAACAACAGGTGGGGCAGGATCAGGGTCGAGATGAGGATGATTGAGAGGTGATAGCGTGGTGATCACGGGCGTAGCAGAAGAAACTAGTTGTTGTATTAGACATGTATTAATACTTTTAAACACTAGTTTGATTGTATGAACGAAACGAGACATGTATTTGCTTTTAATGAAATGAAATAAATTTTATGTATGTGTGTTATGTTAAAAGAAAATTTTTGACCCACATTTTCTAGCAAAGATCCATTTAATCCCAATGATAATCGAGTTAGAGCCCGGGTCCCCACAACAGGTGGTATCAGAGCAGTAGGTTCTGTATAGACTGAGATAGAAGAGAGTGAGCGGGGTAGATCGAGTCGTCTTCCTTGCTTATATCATGCTAGCACACGTCATGATTTATTTCTTTCCCTATGATATGTTGTATTGTTATCTGAATTATTACAGCATCTACTTGTCAATACTGAATCAGAACCGATTCTGGATCAGAGGTATATGATCAGAGGAGGACTGAGACAGATTGTATAGACTGTATACTAATCCGTTTGATAATCAGATATGCCTCCTCGACGAGTACCGCAACCAGTAGCAGGTCGGGCACCAGAACAGGGCAGTACTTCCAATGATCCGATGGATGTGACCGCTACACCGATGGAGACCTTGTTAAAGAGGTTTCAGTCATTCCCACCACCGACACTAAAGGGTACAGAAAATTCAGTTGAGTGTGAAAGCTGGTTAGATGACATCGAGATGTTATTTGATTCTCTTGACTACACCGATGAACGACGAGTTAAACTGATTGGGCATCAACTGCAAGAAGTTGCCAAGAATTGGTGGCTTACCACAAAGAGGGCCTTGGAGCATCGTGGTACAGAGGTCACTTGGTAGGTGTTCAAGACAGAGTTCTGTCAGCGATTCTTTCCCGTCTCCTACCGAAAAGACAAAGGTGCTGAATTTGCCAACCTGAGACAGGGACAGCTGAACATCGAGGAATATGTGGCTATGTTCTCCACATTGTTCAGATTTGCTCCCCACGTTGCTGAGAACGACGAGGCTGTTGCGGATCAGTTTATCAATGGCTTGAATCCGGAGATATTCACCTTGGCGAACACGGGACGACCCAAAAATTTTTCTGATGCCTTGAACAGGGCGAAGGGAGCAGAAGCCGGGTTGCTTAGGCAACGAAGCACTTCTTATACCACTCAGACTCCTAGACCACCCCAGCCCTCGGGTCAGTGTCAGCAACCACCTCCCAGATTCGAGAGTGGTGGTAGCAGCAGCGGGTGGAAAGACAGTTTGAAAGTGAAAAGGAAGCAGTTCAAGAAATCAGGGAGCAGTTCGTCGAGCTCCAATGGGCCGAGACAGACAGGGTCGGGCCAGAGATCAGAGTATACAGGGGTTTACTGTAGTTCTTGTGGAGGTAGACATGCCACTGAGCAGTGTCAGGGCGAGATGGGTCGCTGCAACATTTGCAGACAGCAGGGCCACTTCGCCAAGGTCTGTCCACAGAGAGGTGCACGGCAGACTCAGAGTGTAGGAGCATCTGGCTTTGTAGCTCAGCCTGAGAGTCAAGCTTCATCTGTTCATTCATTCCAGCCAGCCCCTGCATCTACACAGCCCAGAGCTCGAGGTGGCCAGACAGTGAGCCAACCTCCCAGACAGCAGGCTCGAGTGTTTGCGCTGACAGAAGAGCAGGCTCAGGATGCCCCTGATGACATGATAGCAGGTAATTGTTCGCTTTGCGGTTATCCTGCTTATGTTCTGATAGACACAGGTGCATCACATACATTCTTATCTGAGCGTTTTGCATTGACATATGCATTGCCTATTGAGTCGTTGTCTACTGTAGTGTCTATCTCTTCTCCTTTGGGGACATGGTTGATATCAGTGACATCTGTTAGATCATGTTTACTACAGTATGATGGGCATGAGATAGATTTAGACTGTATTGTACTTGGGTTATCTGATTTTGATTGCATTATTGGTATCGACATGCTAACCAAGTACAGAGCGACAGTAGACTGTTTCCACAAAATTGTTAGATTCAGACCAGAGATGGCTGAAGAGTGGAAGTTCTACGGAAAAGTGTCCAGAGCTAGGATTCCTTTGATTTCAGTATTGTCTATGACTCGATTAATCCAGAAAGGAGCAGAAGGATTCCTGGTCTATTCAGTAGATTTACTGAAATCGAGCCCAGCATTGGCAGATCTGCCAGTGGTTTGCGAGTTTGCAGATGTGTTCCCCGATGAGATTCCGGGATTGCCTCCAGTCAGAGAGGTAGATTTTAGCATCGACCTAGTACCAGGTACGGTTCCTATTTCTCGAGCTCCTTATAGAATGGCACCGATAGAGTTGAAAGAATTGAAAGAACAGCTTGAAGATTTGCTGGCCAAGGGATATATCAGACCGAGTGTATCTCCTTGGGGCGCACCAGTGCTATTCGTGCGAAAGAAAGACGGTTCGATGAGATTGTGTATCGATTACCGGCAACTGAACAAGGCAACAGTAAAGAACAAGTACCCATTGCCTCGCATCGACGATTTGTTTGATCAGTTGCAGGGATCCTCTGTCTATTCCAAGATCGACTTGCGATCTGGATATCATCAGCTGCGAGTCAGAGATTCAGATATACCGAAGACTGCATTCCGAACCAGGTATGGACATTTCGAGTTTATTGTCATGCCTTTTGGTTTAACGAATGCGCCAGCGGTGTTTATGAGTCTGATGAACCGTGTCTTTCAGAGGTATCTGGATGAGTTTGTGATTGTTTTTATAGATGATATTTTGGTTTACTCGAGAAATGAGACTGATCATGCTGAGCATTTGAGAATTGTATTGCAGATGTTAAGAAATGAGCAACTGTATGCTAAACTGTCAAAGTGTGAGTTTTGGCTGAGACAGGTTGTCTTCTTGGGTCATATCATATCTGGAGACGGTATTTCTGTTCATCCGAGCAAAGTCGAGGCAGTGATTAGTTGGCCTAGACCAACTTCTGTGCCAGAGATACGCAGTTTCATGGGTCTAGCAGGGTACTATCGACGATTTATTAAAGATTTCTCCAGTATTGCGAAGCCAATCACTCAGTTGACTCAGAAGAATGCGCCTTTTATCTGGTCAGAAGCATGTGAGTCGAGCTTCTTAGAGTTGAAGAAGAGATTGACTAGTGCTCCAGTCCTGACGATACCTTCAGGTACAGGTGATTTCGTTGTATATTGCGATGCATCTCACAGGGGGTTAGGGTGTGTTCTTATGCAGCGACATCATGTTATTGCCTATGCTTCGAGACAGTTGAAGCCATACGAGACTCGATACCCAATTCATGATCTTGAATTGGCGGCTATCGTATTTGCACTGAAGATATGGCGACACTATCTGTATGGCGAGAAATTTGAGATCTACTCTGATCACAAAAGCCTGAAGTATCTATTTTCTCAGTCAGAGCTGAACATGAGACAGCGTAGATGGCTCGATTTATTGAAAGATTTCGATTGTGAAATCAAATACTATCCAGGGAAATCGAATGCAGCAGCGGATGCTTTGAGTCGAAAGGTATGTTCCTTATCCTTGTCGTCGATAGGTGTTTCGAATATGATAGAAGATTGTTGCTTTTCTGGATTAGCATTTGATACAGATAGTAGGCCGTTGCGACTTGCCACTATTCAGTGTGAACCGGATTTGATTATTCGCATCAAAGAGGCACAAAAAACCGATCAGAGGGTTCAGAAGTCGATTGATATGGTCAGATCAGGACTTATTTCTGAGTATCAGTACGTGATCATGTGTTGTATGTGAATAATCGTCTTGTAGTGCCAGATGTTTCAGATTTGAAACAATAGATACTGTCAGAAGCGCACTGTAGTCGGTTCAGTATTCATCCTGGTGGCAGGAAGATGTACAATGATCTGAAGACACAGTTCTGGTGGAAACAGATGAAGACAGATATTGCAGAGTTTGTGTCTAAGTGCTTGAATTGCCAACAGGTGAAGGCCGAAAGAAAGAAGCCCGGAGGGTTACTTCAGAGTTTAGCTATTCCTGAATGGAAATGGGATCACATTTCCATGGATTTCGTCACGAAGTTACCACGATCATCCCGAGGCTGCGATGCGATTTGGGTTGTGATAGATAGATTGACCAAATCCGCATGCTTCATTCCGTACAAGATGACGTACAGATATGATCAAATGGCCGAGATATATGTCCGAGAGGTTGTCAGATTACATGGTGTGCCGAAGTCGATCGTATCAGATCGTGATCCACGATTCACTTCACACTTTTGGCACAGTTTACAGCAGGCTCTAGGTACGACTTTACACTTGAGTATGCTTACCATCTCCAGACAGACGGACAGTCAGAGCGGACTATCCAGACTTTAGAAGATATGCTGAGAGCGGTAGTACTAGATTTTGGTACTAGTTGGCAAGATTCACTAGCTCTTTGTGAATTCTCGTACAACAACAGCTATCAAACGAGCATTGAGATGGCACCGTTTGAGGCATTATACGGGAAGAAGTGCATATCTCCGCTGTATTGGGATGACATCTCAGAGGTACCAGACTTAGGGCCAGATATGATTCGTGAGATGACTGAAAAAGTAAAGATAATTCAGAAGCGAATGAAGACGGCACAAGATAGACAAGCGAAGTACGCGAACATCGGACGTAGACCGTTAGTGTTTGAGCAGGGAGACAGAGTATTCTTAAAGATATCTCCTTTTAGAGGCGTGGTCAGATTTGGCAAGCTTGGAAAGTTGTCTCCTCAATACGTCGGTCCGTACGAGATTCTTGAAAAGATTGGCGATCGAGCATATCGACTTGCTCTTCCTATTTCTCTATCTGAGATACATGACGTCTTTCATGTATCGATGTTACGTACATATATTCCAGATCGTTCTCATGTCATTCAGCCTGAAGAAACCGAGATAGATCAGACTTTGAGTTACGTTGAGCAGCCGATTCAGATTCTTGATCGGAAAGAGAACCAGCTCAGAACGAAGACTATTCCATTAGTGAAAGTTCAGTGGAGTCATCATGGTACTGAAGAAGCGACTTGGGAAACAGAATCACAGATGAGACAGAGATATCCAGAAATGTTTGCATGATGTGAGTATTTATTCAGTTTACTTATCTTGCTTTTATACACGCTTTGATTGATTTCCTGAGATTTCGGGGACGAAATCATATCTTAGAGGGGAATAAATGTAATGCCCGAGATTTTTATCCTGTTACTCTGAGACTATTTATTGATTCATTGATATGATTATAGATAGAGCACGTCGAAATTGGAATGGAGTTATTGAGTTGTAATTATGTGCGAGGACAGAAGGTCTCGCGCATATGCGCGGTTGGTGGGCGCGCATATGCGCGAGCTGTGTGATTCCAAAATGTGCCGAGACGAAGGTCTCACGCATATGCGCGACAAGAGGCGGGCATATGCGCGAGTTGTCGAGAGTAGTGGGCGCATATGCGCCGAGAAGGGGCACGCATATGCGCCATCAGATTAAATTGTTAAGTGCCGAGACAGTAGGTCTCGCGCATATGCGCCGGTTGAGGTCGTGCATATGCGCGAGACGTGTAGACCAAAGAATAATCCAAGTGTCCTTGCCATGCATATATAATGTGTATTGTTTCATTTCCTTCGAGATTTCAGCAGGAAAGTGAGAGAGAGAAAGTTCAGAAATTCCCTCAAGCTTCATCTTACTTTAAATTGTTGATTTTGAAGAATCCAACCATCCGATTATCGATCTGAGTTGAGATTCTTACTCCTCTCGACAAGGGCTTTGAAAGGGCATAGATTTTATTACTTTCCAGCATGTTTTGATATTTTTGGGTTGGAAAAATCAATATATGTTTGATAATATATGTTGTTGAGATGATGGGGCACATTTTTTTTGACACCGGAGCGAAGAACGGATATGTTATGCGATTTTGTGTAAATTCCAGCATTGTCTTTAGTTGAATTATGTAAATGTTGAGGTGATGGAATATCTTTGGGAGGATTATGAGTTATTGATATTGATTATTGATGTTTGAGTTGATCGGTATCGTGAAATTACGCCGTTATGCCGTCGAAACGTACCGAGATTGCATATTGATCCGTATATGTATTCCTTTGAGTTAAAGGTTGACATGGGACATTTTATACATGTCATTCCAGATTTGTATGGACTGATTAGTATCAAGATTTCAAGATTTCGACTTGTTCAGACCGGGATTACGACAAGAAAGGTATAATTCATGTTGATTCGGGGAGATATATCTCGAATTAGATTTGATTTGAGTTTCCCAAAATCATATACTAGATTGTTATCTTTTTATATGTGGATGCATTGTTTATAGATTTGTATTCAAGCATTTAAGATAGGAAAGATATTGGCAGACTTTCCAAGCTAGACATTCGGTGATATCGACGCATAGGAGCAGAATTGACTCCGATTGTAGATATTCGATACATAAGACGTACCGTCACCCCGATTGGGAGGGTAGGTGGCAGACTGTGATGTCTTATTCACACCGAGATCCCTAGAGTTAGAGTCAAGTCGAGTCAAGATATGATTGCGATTTCATTTGCATGCTGATATTGATTTGGTTTCATAGATTATGGAACTTATTGCCATTGATTCTATTCCAGATAGCATGCTTCATGATTTATATTGTGTAAATGCATGTGTACCATGTTTTATACTGGGATTTGTTATCACCGGAGTATCCGGCTGTTGTTGTGTCTGTATGTGTGCATAACAACAGGTGGGGCAGGATCAGGGTCGAGACGAGGATGATTGAGAGGTGATAGCGTGGTGATCACGGGCGTAGCAGAAGAAACTAGTTGTTGTATTAGACATGTATTAATACTTTTAAACACTAGTTTGATTGTATGAACGAAACGACACATGTATTTGCTTTTAATGAAATGAAATAAATTTTATGTATGTGTGTTATGTTTAAAAGCAAATTTTTGACCCACATTTTCTAGCAAAGATCCATTTAATCCCAATGATAATCGAGTTAGAGCTAGAGCTCGGGTCCCCACAACTAATACAATCATTTAATCAGTAAATTCTTAATTCACTAAATAAATGATTCTGAACTCATTATAATCTTTATCGACGATCCGAGAGCACCGATGTACTAAGGATACAAATCTTGTTCATATAATGAAAAATGAAAATTTCGAAGATCAAAATTTTCATTTACCATGTTGGGCAATTTTCAGTTTTAGCGAACTCCTTCACGAAACGGGCAGTTTTACTCTCCTTCCATATTTAACAATCATGCTAATTTTCATGTCTTCCATCCTATGGAATCAGCTTATAAACTCCTTTATAAGCTTCCTGTTTGATATCCGTCAAACTATAGCCGCCAAATTCCAACTTGTTTGAAACTTAATTTCGGTTCTTTCACAAACTAAGTGTTTAATTTATTGGACTAAACTGTTCAAGAATTTTGACGTAACTGAACTACATAAATCAACTGACAGTTGCCTAACTGAAAATTAATGCGCAATTTATCGAAGGCAACTGAAATCAGCTGAACTGAACTTATGAAATCAACTAACTGATCAGTTGGAAACTGATCAGTTGATATATTCAGTTGTGAGCTTACCAACGATTGCTTGTTCAGCTGTATACGTCATTAGTTGGAGAAAAGGACATCCAACTGACAACAGTACAAAGCAGACTGCAACTCATAGTGGAACGCTGCATTTCAGAGCATACAGTGTACGAATGTCAGAGAAATATTGACGTGGCAATCAACAGGTATAAAGATTCAGATTATATTTAATGTTACCGTTGAAGAGAAGCCTATAAATAGGTGAGAAGAGCAGTTGAGAAATATATCTCTATCGATCGATCTATCTATTCTCTTAAGCTTGCTGTTACCCTGCTGAAGTTATCGCTCTTAATCAAGAATAAAAAAGCTCACACTTATCAGATATATTTGTAGCATTTGAGGCTACCTTTCGAGCATATAAGCAGAAACTGTTTTGTTGTTTATATGATCTTTACATAGGTTAGTTGTGCTAAGTTCAGTCGAAGAACTGTGAGATATTTCGTGCACTAAGAGTTTCAGTTTTGGCAGTTTTAAGTACAAACTGAAGTGGGTCTGTACAAGTTTTGTATCTATCAAAGTCTTTTAGTACATATCCTATTCTTGTGATAGAAGGGGTGACGTAGGAGAATTTGAAGTCTCCGAACATCCATAAATCTTTGTGTGTTCTTACTTCAGTTATTTATTCTATCTTTCAGTCAGTTTATTTCCGCAACTGTTATCAGTTAAACTGATCGTCATTGACTGACGAGATTCCTAGTTTCAGTTTGTCAAAAAACTGACACTTCATTCGAAAAGATTATAAAATCGTGAGTGTTTATTCAACCCCCTTCTAAACACATCTCAACCAATCAACCGATCCTAACAAGTGGTATCAGAGCAGTTGAATCTTATCTCAGAATACTCTTATTCACAAAACTGATCAACATGTCTTCATTCAATAAAATACCGATTTTTTCTAGAGAAGACTTTGACGACTGGAAAATCAGAATGCAGGCTCATTTAGCTGCACAAGATGACGACATGTGGTATGTCATTATTGAAGGTCCCATGAAGATCCTAAAAGCAAATACAGCAGTTGCGATTACTGATGGGGTACCTCATCGCATAGAAAAGCCCAGAGAGGAATGGACAACTGAGGATAAGAGGAAAGTCAACCTAGACAATGTGGCAAAGGATATTTTATACAAAACACTGGATAAAGTCACTTTCAGCAAAATCAAAATGTGCAAAACTGCCAAAGAGATATGGGAGAAACCGATCCAGCTGTGTGAAGGAAACGAGCAAACAAAAGAGAACAAACTATCAGTTGCTGTTCAGAAATTTGACAACATCAAGATGAAGGCTGGAGAATCCAAGCACGAATATGATAGGGGGATCAGTACCATGGCAACGAGAGAGTCAAAGGATCTTAACAAGATCGAATTTCATGACTTGTTTGCTGATTTAAAGGCTTAACAGTTTGAACTACAAGCCAGAGAAGGAGAACCTTCAACACCAGCTACCACAACTGCTTTAACTACTGTCAGACTGGAACCAACTGGTGTTGTCACTTTGATTGTTGCACTCCCAAGAGCAGGTTGTCCACAAGTAGTATAATTCGGTGAGTCCGATATCGTATCCACTGGGAAGCTAAGGTAATTACAAGTCTACTACAATGTCTTTTTGTTTTGTTTTTGTTTTTGTTTCTTTTTAAATTTAACTGTTTGAATCTTTAATGGGTAAATTTTAATTGTTCAAATTTTAATTTAAGTAGTTGAGATTAAAGGATCCACTCTTGGTATTTTAATAAAGTTAACATTAACGAACAATATTGAAATCCACTTAATAAAATGGTTCCAATATATTAAATAATCATATTTATATTATGTTATAAATTATTATCTTATAAGTATATAATATATACCAAAACTTATAAATGTGGTCAAGTATTTATTGTGCTATATATATTTGTAAACACTAAATCAAGGTTCCCACTTTAAATGGTTGGTAAAATCAAACTAACATTTAAATGGTACCAAGAAATTAATATTATAATATATTCATTTATAATAAATCAGGGCATCCACTTTAAATGGTTGTAAAACCAAACAAACATTTAAAGGGTTCCAAGAATTTAATATTATAATATATTCATATATAATAAATCAAGGCATCCACTTTAAATGGTTGGTAATACAAAACAACATTTAAATGGTTCCAAGAATTTCGTGTAACATATAGCAACAATAAATCAAAACTCCCACTTATAATTAGGGTATAAAAATGCTTAAAGAAATAAATATAACATAAACAATAAATAATGATTAAATAATATAAAACATAGATTCTTATCTTTTAATAACCTTATTATCATGCCAAGAGTTTCACCTTATCATCTCAACTTTAGGAAGTTAGCTATTCATTATTCAAAGTGTAAAACTTTGAATATGAAATTAACATGCTAATTGTATTTAAATGAAGAAATAAAGAAAAAATATAGAGAAAAATATTATGAACTCAAAGGTTTGTTCATAGAATCAGGGATATCTCAATACATTACAATGCACCCCTATTTATAGCCAAATTTGGGGAGACAACCACAAATAAAATATTATTTTTTTACAGATAAGTCTTCATTGGTGTTCCAAGATATTATATTATATTACACATCACTTTTGAAAATCTTCTTCTCCGAATTTGCTTCTTCTTATAAAAAGAAACATGTGGATAATTGAGTTGTCTAGTTGTGGTATTTTTTCAAATCATTTGACCAAGTAATTTGAGAGATATGGTCAAAATACTGGAGCATGGTAAAACTGCCACTCTTTTGGTAACTTTATTTGTTGCTTAATTTGATCCCAATTGTGAGATGATTTTTATCTCATGCTTGTCAACAATATTGTAGATATTATAATCAACTTTCTACAGGTCCAAGAATCATCTTAATCCCATTTGCAACGCCAAGTTTATTCTTGTTTTATCGAACCTGTAAAAATTAGTAAAAACTTGTAATTACACAACAACTTATATTTTATACAATTTATTATAAAACATATAATATTTAAATATTTAATAAAACAAAAACTAAATATTTATATTATAAAACATTTAATTAATGTACAATTTTTATATTTATCAACTGGTTTAGTTGACAAATCTACTGATCAACTGAGCAATGATGCTATGTCATTGTTTGTCAAGAAATTTGGAAGGTTTATGAGGAAGAATCATGGAAACTTCCAAAAGCAATATCAGAAAAATCAGTCCAAAGAAGAATCCTATGCTCGCTACAACTGTGGCAAATCTGGTCATTTCATAGCAGACTGTCCTAAGTCAAAGAAGGACAGTTGAGGATCAACTTAAAAGGGAAAGAAGCCCTATGAGCACAGAAGGACCAAAGATGACAAGAAATCATCCAAAAAGAAACATGAAGTGCTTTTGGCTGAAGAGAGCAAATCTAAGTGGGCAGAAACTGACAGTGACGAGTCAGAACCAAAAATCCCAATCAGTTCAAGTGAAGATGAGGAGGAAGTCAAGTGCTTAGTGGCAAATGATGCTGAACTGGAGTCAGCAAGTAAACATGTATTTGACTTCAGCTCTACTGATTTCACTCGTGAGAAACTCATTACCACATTGCATGACATGGTAAATTAGTATCACGAACTTGCTCGATCATTTCAGAAGGTTAGAACTGAGCAAATTGATCCTAATGACAACAAAACAGAAACTGATGAGTCAGTTGAACTGTTGAGTCTAAAAGGGAGATTGCACAGCAAAAAGCTGAAATGATTGAAAATCAAGATTTGATATGTCAGTTAAAAACATAAATTTCAAAACATACTGAACTGATTCAAGCTTGGAACAAGTCTTCAGTTGCATTGACTGAAATGCAGAATTCACAAAAATCAGTTACTGATAAAACTGATTTAAGCTTTAACAGTCATGATGAAAATTCTACAAGTGATACACAGCCAAGGTTGAATGAAAACAAAGAAAAGTACATTACCTTTGTAAAACATCAACTATGGTAAATGAATTCTTAGAACCAGGTAAACCTGCTGTTCAATTGACTGAAAGTAAGAACAAATGCAAACGATATGGAATTGGATATAGCTCTGAGAGTTCAACTTATTCAAGAAACTGGTCACCTAAACGATTCAGTCGCAAAAATCAGTAATCAAGGAATGGCTATTACAATTACTACAACTGTAAGCCAGTTCAGAAACGATATCAAAAGAACATTCATTTGAAAAAGGATACAAATAATACTCTTTTATCCTCACATCACACACATATTGCCAAGAATTCAAGAAAAACCATTTGGAACATAGGAACTGGGAAGTCAGTTAGACTTGTCCAAGTCTAGGTTCCTAAAGGACTAATCTGTTTAGGACCCAAATGAATATGGGTACCAAAATTATATATTGTGTGTGATTGAAGGTAACAGGTACAAGAAAAGAATCAACTTGGTATTTAGACAGCGGCTGTTCACGACATATGAAAGGAGATGCAAATTTGCTATCTCAACTGATCAAATATACTGGACCAAACATTAGTTTTGGAAACAACTCCAAAGGTAAAACTGTGGGTAAGGGTAAGCTTATCCATGATAACTTTACAATTAAAGAAGTTTTGATAGTTGAGAATTTGAAGTATAACTAGATAAGCATCAGTCAGTTATGCGACAATAATTTCTCAATTCAGTTTGACAGACACACTTGTTCGGTTAGAGACTCAACTGATGAGGTCATCCTAACTTGAAATCGTTGTGGAAACACTTACAAAGTCAGTTGGACTGAACAACCTTATGCACCATTTTGTTTCATTGCTTCCAAGTCTTCTAAAAACTAGTTATGGCATAGGAGGTTGAACCACTTAAACTTTAAATCTATTGCCTATTTGAGTAATCTTGATCTTGTAACTAGTTTGCCCAAAATTGATTTTTCAAAAGAAAAAGTTTGTTCAGCATGTCAGTTTGGTAAACAAGTAAGATTTTCATTCAAAAACAGAGGTTGTAAATCATCTTTCCGACGCTTAGAACTGTTACATATGGATCTTTTTGATCCAATACCAGTTATGAATTTAGGGAGAATGAAATACACCTTAGTAGTTATTGATGATTTTTCAAGATTTACTTGGGTTATTTTTCTCAAATCCAAAGATCAAACTGTTGCACAACTGATTAAGCTCTTCAAAATAATATTAAATGAAAAATCAGTTGGGATTGATCGAATAAAGTCTTACAGAGGGACTGAATTCATCAATCAAAATCTTTAAAATTTTTTTAGAAATTACTGGAATCAAGCATGAACTCTCAGCAGCTAGAACACCTCAGCAAAATGGCGTAGCTGAGAGAAGAAATCGGACCCTTAAAAAAGCTGCTAAAACAATGCTTGCTGATTCTGGTATTTATCAAAGGTTTTGGGCTGAAGCAGTAAACAATGCATGTTACACTCAGAACAGATCAATAATTAATAAGAATCATGTGAAAACACCGTATGAGATATGGCATGGAAGAAAAAGTGTGGTTTCTTATTTCAAAATATTTGGCTGCAGATATTTTATTCTTTATAATGGTAAAAATCATTTAAAAGCCTTTGATGCAAAATCTGCAGAGGAAATATTTCTTGGATATTTTTCATTTAGCAAAGCATATAGAGTCTTTAATAAAAGCTCTTTAAATGTTGAAGAATCTATTCATGTTGTTTTTGATGAAATTGTGCTAACTAATAAGCCAACTGATCCAATTGAGCTAGTTGATTGTTTTACAGAGATAAGTTTGGAGGATGATAATGAAGAAGAAAATCATATCAAAAGAAATATCCTTCAAAAACCTGAACCAGAAATACTAGATCAATCAGTTGAACATGAACCTGCTCCTGATAATCAGTTGGTGGAGCAAACAGATGATATTCAGTTTCCCACTGATACAGCTCCAATTGAAACTGAAACATTCAGTTGACAACAGAAACACTTGCTGATATGGAAGCAGCAAATACTGAACTCAGATGGAAGAAATCACATCCTCCAGAATTGGTGATAGGTAATCCATCTGACCCAGTAAGAATAAGAAATCAAATGCTTAATTTGTTCATTCATTCTGCTTTAGTCTCACAACTGGAACCAAAGAAAACTGACGAAGCTCTTGCCAATCCTAACTGGATAAATGCAATGCAAGAGGAGCTAAATCAGTTTAACCATAACAATGTCTGGAGCTTAGTTCCAAGACCAGTTTGTAAAACAATTATAGGTACAAAATGGGTATTCAGAAATGAACTGAACGAAGATGGTTCTGTTGCACTCAACAAAGCAAGACTTATAGCACAAGGATATAGACAGGAAGAAGGAATTGACTACGAAGAAACGTATGCACCAGTTGCAAGACTGGAGCAATCAGAATATTCCTTACCTATGCATCATTCAAGAACTTTAAAATTTACTAGATGAACGTAAAGAGTGCATTTCTGAATGGTCAGTTGCATGAAGAAGTTTATGTTAAACAACCACCAGGTTTTATCAATCACTCTTTTCCTGATCATGTCTATCATTTGAACAAAGCTTTATATGGTCTTAAACAAGCTCCAAGAGCTTGGTATGAGACACTTTCAAAATTCTTAACTAATCATGATTTTACTGTTGGATCAGTTGACAAGACCTTGTTCAAATTTTCTAATAATGATCACATTTTACTTGTGCAAATATATGTTGATGATATTATATTTGGGTCAACTAACCCCAAATTATGTGAGAACTTTGCCAAGTTAATGAAGGACAAATTTGAGATGAGTATGATGGGTGAACTGGCATTCTTTCTCGAACTACAAGTGAAGAAACTAGACACTGGTATTTTTATCAGTCATACCAAATACACGAAGGAATTGCTCAAGAAATTTGGCATGGAAACATGTTCAGCTGCCAGCATTCCTATGAGTTCATCAGTAAAACTGGACAAGGATCAAGAGAGAATATTAGTTGAGACGACAATCTACAGAATTTAATAGGTTCATTATTGTGCCTAACTGCAAGTCGGCCTGATATTGTATTTGATGTTTGCATGTGTGCTAGATTTCAATCAAATCCTATGTAATCACATTTTTCAGATGCCAAAAGAATTTTAAAATATCTAAAAGGCACTCAAAATGTGGGATTATGGTACGCTAAATACTCTCCTTTCAATTTAGTTGGATATTCAGATGCAAATGCAGGATGTAAGTTAGATCGTAAAAGCAATAGTGGATCTTGTCAGTTTCTATGAGACAGACTGATCTCATGGTTCATCAAGAAGCAAACATCCATAGCCACTTCCACAACTGAAGCAGAATACCTTGCTGCTGGAAGCTATTGTGCCCAACTGCTCTGGATTCAGCAACAACTGAATGATTATGGAGTTGATGCTAAAGAATCTCCCATAATTTATGATAATACAAGCACGATTGCAATAACTTACAACTAAGTTCTTCACTCAAGGACCAAGCACATTGATGTCAGGCATCACTCATCAGAGATCATGCTTTAAATAAAGCTATCAGGCTGGAATATGTGTCAACTGAAAAACAAGATGTTGACATCTTCACCAAACCCTTGCCAGAGACTAAGTTTTCTCACTTTCGCAATATACTTGGTTTAATTGATTTATCTTAATTATATGCATTTATTGAGGAAGAATATTGATTTGAAAAGTTAACTCAGAAGACAATAGTCAGTTTNGAGGTTGCATGATAGGAGCTGATGTTAAATGTCGAATGATTTTATCAAAAACATTTTGACATTCTTGAGTCCACTCAAATGTACTGTCTTTTGTTAAGAGGTTACAAATGGGTTTAGAGATTAAACTAAAGTCCTTTATAAACCTCCTATAAAATCCAGCATGTCCCAACACGTCTTCTACCATAAGTATATAATATATACCAAAACTTATAAATGTGGTCAAGTATTTATTGTGCTATATATATTTGTAAACACTAAATCAAGGTTCCCACTTTAAATAGTTGGTAAAACCAAACTAACATTTAAATGGTACCAAGAAATTAATATTATGATATATTCATATATAATAAAACAAGGCATCCACTTTAAATGGTTGGTAATACCAAACAAACATTTAAATGGTTCCAAGAATTTAGTGTAACATATACCAACAATAAATCAAAAATCCCACTTATAAGTAGGGTATAAAAATGCTTAAAGAAATAAATATTACATAAACAATAAATAATGATTAAATAATATAAAACATAGATTCTTACCTTTTAATAACCTTATTATCATGCCAAGAGTTTCACCTTATCATCTCAACTTTAGGAAGTTAGCTATTCATTATTCAAATTGTAAAACTTTGAAGATTAAATTAACATGCTAATTGTATTTAAATGAAGAAATAAAGGAAAAATATAGAAAGAAATATTATGAACTCAAAGGTTTGTTCATAGAATCAGGGATATCTCAATACATTACAATGCACACCTATTTATAGCCAAATTTGGGGAGGCAACCACAAGTAAAATATTCTTTTTTTACACATAAGTCTTCATTGGTGTTCCAAGATATTATATTATATTTCACATCACTTTTGAAAATCTTCTTCTCCGAATTTTCTTCTTCACATAAAAAGAAACATGTGGATAATTAAGTTGTCTAGTTGTGGTATTTTTTTCAAACCATTTGACCAAGTAATTTGAGAGATATGGTCAAAATACTAGAGCATGGTAAAACTGCCACTCCTTTGGTAACTTTATTTGTTGCTTAATTTGATCCCAATTGTGAGAGGATTATTATCTCATGCTTGTCAACAATATTGTAGATATTATAATCAACTTTCTACAGGTCCAAGAATCATCTTAATCCCATTTGCAACGCCAAGTTTATTCTTGTTTTATCGAACCTGTAAAAAATAGTAAAAATTTGTAATTACACAACAACTTATATTTTATACAATTTATTATAAAACATATAATATTTAAACATTTAATAAAACAAAAACTATATATTTATATTATAAAACATTTAATTAATGTACAATTTTTATGTTTATCACACCTCCCAACCAGCTTATTGCTAGTCCCTAGCAATTTAAGCGTTAATAGCAATACAAAACATATTGATTAATTTAAATAGAAATGTAATCAAAACTATCTAAGTGTTTAAATTAAATTTGAAAACTGTCAAAGTTATATCAAGATCATCATAATTATAATTTATGAAATAATTTGAGATGATCAATTCAAAGCTTATTTCAGGTAGTTAAATGTACACGGCCTTCAGAAATTCCTAGTAAGAGTCTCAACTCCATATCCTCACAGGTTAATAAATGTTTCAATTTATGGCAACGATTTCTCTCATGGAGTTGGAATACAGATAAATGCTCAGAAAAATGGTTTACAGAATGCAGACAGACAAACGAGCCAAACTAATCAAAAGATAGAAAATCCATTGATTCAAAATCTAGTTGTTCTTATTATATATTTTTTCCTGATTTTTTTTTTTTCATTACATCATGGAATCAGACTAAGTTTATGCTTCTTGACCACATATTTATTTAATTTGTACAATAAATTTCTCTCTTTCTTTTTTTTTTTTTTTTTTTTTTATGAGATATATATTGGTCGTAGCATATAACTTAAAAATTACATAGATCTTCAATATCTTTCTTTTTGTATTTTTCTCCTTTTTTTTCACAGGAAATATCATTTTTTTTTCAAAATAAGAACTCAAGATCTAAACAATAGATAGTCTCTCTCATGATCAATAAAGGCTCGAAAGCTGTTTTCTCAGTCCTCTCCACTCACTCACAAAATATGTGTGAGTTTAAAATTTTAGGCACTCTTATAAGGTATATCTTGGGCCATATACTTTAATACCTGATTTTATCACAATGGTTAATCACTCAAAAAGATTTCATAAATCATATTTTTATATTGATCAGAATATTAAAATTGACTTTTTTTTTCAAATAAAAATTTAAACATTCTTAAATAGATTAATGCATGTTCTAATTTAAATCTTTCAAACATGTAATGTATGACATTTTTGCAAAAATTACTAAGATACAAACAATAAACATGATTTTATTTTAAAATAATATATATATATTTTATTTATTTATTTTTTTAAAAAAAATTTTGTTTAAAATTTTTTTTATAAGTTTGTTCTCCCCCTAATCAGAATATGATATTGTCCCTAATGTCAAAATAACTATTAATAAAGAGTACATAATAAAAGAGATATCACATGGATTTTATTGAAGATAACAAACGGAAACAAACGCAAATCAATCCACGACTTTTGAATCAATGATCCAACTTCCTTTTCTTATTGCTTGATTGCGACCAATTGATCTTTGTTATCATCGGATCAGGCTTATGAACAAAAGCTTCCAAATCATCAATTAATTGGTCGGCAGTCGAAGCACAGATGAGCGTCCGTCGTGAATTTTCTGAAATGAAATTCTGTTCCACAGCTTTATCAAGAAATGTCAACAAACTGTCATAATAATTATTGATATTCAACAAGCCCACAGGTTTATTATGGATATTAAGTTGTGCCCAAGAAACAATGTGAAAAATTTCTTCTAATGTACCAAAACCACCTGGTAGTGCGATAAAAGCATCAGAATTTTCAATCATTTGAGTGATTCTTTCATACATAGAAAAAACTTTAAATTCCTCCCCAATCGTAACACCTGTAATATTTCCTTCAGCTAAAGCTGTAGGAATAATACCCAAAACCTGACTACCTCCAAGATGAGCAGATGTTGAAACAGATCCCATTAACCCAATATTACCTCCCCCATATACCAAGTGAATTTTTCTCTCAGCCAATATCTTTCCAAGATTATTCTCTGCTTCTACAAACACTTCATTTTTTCCAGGACTCGACCCACAAAATACACAAATATTTTTCAATGATTGTGCAGAGGTTCCAGCCATGTTTTTTTACTTTCTTCTTTTTTTTTCTGCGAAAATAGAGAGAAAGATGAGAGATTTTATAGGGGTAATATGTTATCAGGACAAAACTATGGGTCACAGTTGTAAACAGAATAAACAGTAAAAACAATAATGACACACATGCATGTAAACAGTAGTGTGATTGTGGCTCACAATTTTCCTCTGGTTTTACGTCCAGAAACGGCTTCAACGCCTTCTATGAGTCGAGGATATGCTTCCCATCCAATTTTCTTATAAATTGGCAAACAGGGTCTTTTTTAGTCGGATTCCCAAGACTATGACGCTCATCTTGGAATTGTTTCCATAAACGGAGAAGTTCAATATGCACATGTCCACTAGAATGCGTCTCAAGAGTCAATAAGATGTTATCTAAAGACTCCTTACTCAGCCCATTCTTAATGAAACCAATTTTATCTTCTCTGTTATTGGAAACACATCCCAAAGATCTGCATCGTTTGTCACAAGTCCATCTTGCACACTTATGACAAACCCCTAAACTTTTGGCCCTTCGTTTTTTCGCATAAGTGCTTTTTCCTAATCCAGGCAAATACCGAATGAGCAATGATTGTGGAACTTCTTCTCCTAATCGGACCTTAGCTTCTATTACAAGACAAATATCTTCTGGAATTCCTTTTTGCATTAGCAATCTCAATCTTTCACACCTTCCTGCATAAATTTTTCTTATAACATTTTCAGAAACAGAGGGAAAATATTTACAAATTTTTGAGAGAATTTCATCCATTTTTGAAAAGAAAAGAAATGATTTTTTTTAATTTTTTTATCAGCAATTATGGGAAACTGATTAAACCGACTATGAGAGTCACGGAGTACCGTTATCCGCCATTTAACCGCGAAAATAAAAAAATTAAGGAAACCTGAAATAAAAACAGACAAAATTAAATGCAACACAAAAAAAATCAAGAATCAGAAATGGAAATAAACTCTTCTTAAAAAATTTCATTTTCTAAAAATGGTTTAAGCCTTTGTCCATTTACTTTAAAAACATCACCATTTTTAGGATTTTCAATATCCACAGATCCATAAGTATACACATGCTTTACAACATATGGGACTGTCCATCTTGATCGTAATTTTCCTGGGAATATGTGAAGTCGAAAATTATAAAGCAAAACTTTTTTACCAATCTCAAAAGATTTTCTAAGAATTATTTTATCATGAAATGATTTGATTTTTGCTTTATAAATCCTTGAATTCTCATACGCGTCATTTCTGAGTTCATCAAGTTCATTAAGTTGCAATTTACGCAATTTTTTGGCATCATCCATGCTTGAATTTAAAGTTTTGATCGCCCAATAAGCTTTATGTTCCAATTCCACAGGCAAATGACAATGTTTTCCATAAACCAACCTATAGGGAGACATATTCAATGATGTTTTAAAAGCTGTTCGATATGCCCAAAGTGCATCATTAAGTCGCAGAGACCAATCTTTTCTATTTGAGTTAACAGTTTTTTCCAAAATTTGCTTTATCTCCCTATTAGCTAATTCAACTTGTCCATTTGTTTGAGGATGATAAGGAGTAGTTACTTTGTGAGTAATACCATATTTTTTCATTAATGAAGCAAATGGTTTATTAACAAAGTGAGTTCCCCCATCACTTATCATGGCTCGAGGAATTCCAAATCTACTAAAAATATTTTCTTTTAAAAATTTGATGACGATTTTATGATCATTTGTTCGACATGGAATTGCCTCTATCCATTTGGAAACATAATCAACTGCAACTAAAATATACAAGTATCCAAACGACGGTGGAAAAGGTCCCATAAAATCTATTCCCCAACAATCAAAGATTTCAATTTCAATAATAGGATTCAAAGGCATCATGTTTCTTTTTGAAATCGCACCCAATTTTTGACAATTTTCACAGATCTTGCAGATTTCGTGGGTGTCTTTAAACAAAGTGGGCCAATAAAATCCACACTGCAAGATTTTTGCAGCTGTTTTCTTTGAAGAAAAATGTCCTCCGCATGCTTCTGAATGACAAAATTTAATGACACTACTTACCTCATTGTCGGGTATGCAACGTCGAAAAATTTGATCCGGACAATACTTGAACAGATACGGATCATCCCAATAAAAGTTTTTTACCTCATTCAAAAATTTTCTTTTATCTTGAGAACTCCATTGCGGTGGCATTTTTCCTGTCACAAGAAAATTTACTATGTTAGCAAACCAAGGTGTAGTAGTAACTGAAAATAGATGTTCATCAGGAAAATTATCGTTAATTGGTGTCATTTCACAAGATGATCCTGTTACTAGTCTCGATAAATGATCGGCTACGACATTCTCGGTTCCTTTTTTATCTTTGATCACAATGTCAAATTCTTGGAGCAACAAAATCCATCGTATCAGTCGTGGCTTTGCATCCTGTTTGGTCAACAAATATCTAATAGCAGAATGATCAGTAAACACGATAGTTGTTGATCCAATCAAATAAGAACGAAATTTATCTAATGCAAATATTACAGCAAGTAGTTCTTTTTCAGTTGTGGAGTAATTCATTTGAGCATTGTTTAAAGTTCTACTTGCATAATATATCACATAAGGCTTACCGTTTCTTCTTTGACCCAATACTGCACCGACTGCATAATCACTCGCATCGCACATGATTTCAAATGGTAAAGACCAATCAGGAGGTTGCATGATAGGAGCTGATGTTAAATGTCGAATGATTTTATCAAAAGCATTTTGACATTCTTGAGTCCACTCAAATGCAGTGTCTTTTGTTAAGAGGTTACAAATGGGTTTAGAGATTAAACTAAAGTCCTTTATAAACCTCCTATAAAATCCAGCATGTCCCAAAAATGAGCGAATTTCTTTAATGGTTTTTGGAGGGGGTAAATTGGCAATGACATCAACTTTTGCTTTATCAACTTCAATTCCATGAGATGACACGACATGTCCCAAAACAATTCCAGAAGTAATCATGTAATGACATTTTTCCCAATTTAAAATAAGACCTTTTTCCTCGCATCTTTTTAAAATTTTTTCCAAATTTTCAAGACAATTATCAAATGTATTCCCAAAGACAGTTAAATCATCCATGAAAATTTCCAAACAATTTTCAACCATGTCGCAAAAAATGCTTAGCATACATCTTTGAAATGTTGTTGGGGCATTGCATATTCCAAATGGCATCCTTCTAAACGCAAATGTTCCAAAAGGACATGTGAATGTAGTTTTATCTTGATCTTCGAGTGCAATTGGAATTTGATAATAACCTGAATATTCATCAAGAAAACAGTAGTATGGATGACCTGCTACTCTTTCTAAAATTTGATCCAAAAATAGTAATGGAAAATGATCTTTTCTAGTGGCGTCATTTAATTTTCTATAATCAATACACATCCGCCAACTAGATGGGACTCGACTTGTTAACAATTCGCCTTTTTCATTTTTTATCACTGTGATGCCAGATTTTTTCGGAACTACTTGTGTTGGGCTTACCCACTTACTATCAGAAATAGGGTAGATAATCCCAACATCAAGTAGTCTGAGAACTTCAGTTTTCACAACATCTTTCATGTGTGGATTTAATCTCCTTTGTGGTTGTTGTGATGTTTTTGCATTTTCTTCTAAGTGAATTTTGTGAGTGCAAATTAGTGGATTAATGCCCTTGAGATCTTTTAGTGTCCAACCAATTGCATTTTTATGACTTTTAAGCATATCAACTAATTTACCTTCTTGATTACTTGCTAGTTTGGAAGAAATTACCACCAGATATGTTTCATCTTCTCCAATAAATGCATACTTCAATTCTTCTGACAAGGGTTTTAACTCCAATATGGGTGGTTCGTCTTTGTTCTCATATTTCGCCTCAAATTCTTTCTTTGATCCTGGTAACGGTTGATACCCGATAAAATCATCAAGATCAATTTCAATATTTTTTTTAACAGTTTCAATTGATCAAATATCTAATTGATCACGAGTACTCCCTTCTTGAATGTTTTCTTCCACAAGAGTTTAAATAAGATTTTCATCTTCACTTTCATCTCCTTTGTCATGTGGTTGCTTACAAAGATTAAACACATTAAGCTCCAAGGTCATGTTACCAAATGACAACTTCATTATTCAATTCCTGCAATTTATAAGAGCATTAGAAGTTGCTGAAAATGGACGACCTAAAATTACAGGAATTGCATTACAAGCTTCGATAGGTTGTGTATCTAAAACTATGAAATCGATAGGATATACAAAGTTATCAACTTGGACCAACACGTCTTCTACCATACCTCTTGGCACTTTAACAGATCTATCAGCAAGTAAAAGTGTTACCGAAGTAGGGTTTAACTCGCCTCGATTGAGTTCTTGATAAACTGAATATGGAAGTAAATTCACACTAGCTTCAAGTTCAAGCAAGGCTTTTTTAATCTTTCGTTCTCCAATAATACAAGAAATAGTAGGACAACCAGGGTCTTTGTACTTCAAAGCATTATTATTTTGAATGATTGCACTTACTTGTTCGGCTAAAAATGCTTTCTTTTTCACATTCAATTTTCTTTTCACAGTGCACAAGTCTTTCAAAAATTTGGCATATGATGGTAGCTGTTTTATTGCATCTAATAAAGGAATATTCACTTTTACTTGTTTAAAAATATCATATATATCAGAATTCAAATTTGATTTTTTTGTATTTTTCAATGCATGAGGGAATGGTGGTGACACTGTCTGTTGAACCTCCTCTTCGCAAGTTATGGGTTCCACTTACTTACCCTTTGGAGTTGATTTATCATCATCTTCACAAGGTTCAAGAATGGATTTTTCCACAACCTTACCACTTCGAAGGGTAATAACAGATTTTACATGATCCATCGGTTGAGTTCCAGAAGTTCGAGTTTGTGAATGATTATCCTTGGGATTAGGTTGTGGTTGTGAAGGAAATTTACCTTTTTCATCAACATTAAGTGCAGATGCAAATTTAGCAAGAGTATCTTTCAAATCTGTCATGGTTTGAGCAGTTTGAGTATTGATAGACTCTTGCTTTGCAATGAAAGAATTCAATATATCTTCCAAATTCCTTTTAGGTGGAGGAACATAAGGTGCATAATTTTGAAAATTTTGTTGATTTTGGAAATGTGGTTGTGAAAATTGTGCAGCATTATCATTCCTCCAACTAAAATTTGGATGATTTCGCCAACCTGGATTGTAACTTTGAGAAAATGGTTTAAAATTTGGTCTTTTGAGATTGTTTAAAACATTGGCTTGTTCATGGAGACATTCTTTAAAAGAAGGCAAAGTGGGACAATCTTTTGTAGAATGATAACTTGTATCACAGATGTGACATGCAATTTCTTGAACAGATTTTAATTGACCATTCTTTTTCAATTCAAGTGCCTCAACTTTTCTTGCCAAAGAGGTAAATCTAGCTTGAAGATCATGTTCATCTTTGAGAGTGTACATACCTCCACCAGATGTAGGAGATTGAATCTTGTTTGATGGTTCGATTGTACCTATAGTGTCCCAATTTTGAGCATTTTCAGCTAATGAATCGAGATACTCAATTGCCTCATTTGGATCTTTATCTTCAAATGTTCCATTACACATAAATTCAACCATTTGCCTATCTTTAGGTGTTAAGCCTTCATAAAATTGAGAAACAACTCTCCAAATTTCAAAACCATGATGTGGACAAAGATTAAGCAATTCTTTATATCTATCCCAACACTGATAAAAAGTTTCTCCTTGTTTTTGAGTGAAAGTGATGATTTGCCTTTTGAAAGAATTTGTTCTATGAGATGGAAAAAACTTTTTCAAAAATTGTTGTTGCAATTTGTCCCAAGTTCGAATGGATCCCGATCTAAGATTTTGTAGCCAAGTTTTAGCTTTATCTTTTAAAGAAAAAAGAAAAAGCTTAAGTCGAATGGTGTTCATGCTACAATTTAGATCATTATATGTGTTGCACACTTCTTCAAACTCTCGTAAATGCATGTATGGATTTTCAGAATCTAAGCCATGAAAATTGGGTAAAAGTTGGATAATACCAGGCTTAAAATTGAAATGAGATGCATCGGGGGAAAAACTAGACATGAAGGTGCACTAGTACGTGTAAGATTCATGTGATCTCTAAGTGTTATTCGTCTATCATGATCATGTTGAGATTGAATTACATCTTCATTTTCTTGGATGGGTTCTTCTGCCATATTTTATAAAAATAAAGGGTTATTTCGAATGAGACGACCACTAAGTGTACGTGACCAAATGTTCATGCAAATGCAAATGTAAAAGAATAAAAACACACAAAAGCAATAAAAATTCAAATAAAGAAAAATAAACTATAAACAAAATTAAATAGACTTGAAATTAAATTATACTTCCCCGGCAACGGCGCCAAAAACTTGTTGTCACTTTGATTGTTACTCTCCCAAGAGCAGGTTGTCCACAAGTAGTATAATTCGGTAAGTCCGATATCGTATCCACAGGGAAGCTAAGGTAATTACAAGTCCACTACAATGTCTTTTTGTTTTGCTTTTGTTTTTGTTTTTTTTTAATTTTAATTGTTTGAATCTTTAATGGGTAAATTTTAATTGTTCAAAATTTAATTTAAGTAGTTAAGATTAAAAGATCCACTCTTGGTATTTTAATAAAGTTAACATTAACGAACAATATTGAAAGCTACTTAATAAAATGGTTCCAATATATTAAATAATCATATTTATATTATGTTATAAATTATTATCTTATAAGTATATAATATATACCAAAACTTATAAATGTGGTCAAGTATTTATTGTGCTATATATATTTGTAAACACTAAATCAAGGTTCCCACTTTAAATGGTTGGTAAAACCAAACAAACATTTAAATGGTTCCAAGAATTTAATATTATAATATATTCATATATAATAAATCAATGCATCCACTTTAAATTGTTGGTAATACCAAACAAACATTTAAATAGTTCCAATAATTTAATATAACATATAGCAACAATAAATCAAAACTCCCACTTATAAGTAGGGTATAAAAATGCTTAAAGAAATAAATATAACATAAACAATAAATAATGATTAAATAATATAAAACACAGATTCTTACTTTTTAATAACCTTATTATCATGCCAAGAGTTTCACCTTATCATCTCAACTTTAGGAAGTTAGCTATTCAATATTTAAAGTGTAAAACTTTGAATATGAAATTAACATGCTAATTGTATTTAAATGAAAAAAGAAATGAAAAATATAGAGAGAAATATTATGAACTCAAAGGTTTGTTTATAGAATGAGGGATATCTCAATACATTACAATGCACCCCTATTTATAGCCAAATTTGGGGAGACAATTACAAATAAAATATTATTTTTTTACATATAAGTCTTCATTGGTGTTCCAAGATATTATATTATATTACACATCACTTTTGAAAATCTTCTTCTCCGAATTTTCTTTTTCACATAAAAAAACATGTGGATAATTGAGTTGTCTAGTTGTGGTATTTTTTTCAAACCATTTGACCAAGTAATTTGAGAGATATGGTCAAAATACTAGAGCATGGTAAAACTGCCACTCCTTTGGTAACTTTATTTGTTGCTTAATTTGATCCCAATTGTGAGAGGAATTTTATCTCATGCTTGTCAACAATATTGTAGATATTATAACCAACTATCTACAGGTCCAAGAATAATCTTAATCCCATTTGCAACGCCAAGTTTATTCTTGTTTTATCGAACCTCTAAAAAATAGTAAAAACTTGTAATTACACAACAACTTATATTTTATACAATTTATTATAAAACATATAATGTACAATTTTTATGTTTATCAACTAACTGGACTCGAATCTTCTCTCGTTGCAGATGAAGATCAAAAGTTGGGAAATTGATCAATAACTTATCATTACAGAAGCCTCCCAAGAATTTTCATCAGAAGATCCAGCTGAAGAATCAATTCAAGAGCCCTCCAAGGACACAGTTGCTGAATCTTCTCTACAAGCAACTGCCCCTTCCACATCAATTGTTCAAACATCATCATCTTCAGCACCTCCCTCTTCAACTGCTGATCCGAAGCTTTATTCTGAAGCTGAATTATCATTGTCCAATTTTGATGAGTTCATCAAATTATTCACTTCTGATATTCAGCTGGAAACATCCAAATCAGTTAAAGTTGTTGTCTTGACTGAGGAACCAGCAGATCCACTTATTGTCACTGAAGAACCAGTAAATCCTATTATTGTTGAAGAACCAGCCGATCAAGCTGTTATTTCTGAAGAACCGCCCGAGAAGGCTATTTTGGAGAAACTGAACTGTAGAACCCGTAACTTGGACTGCGTATAAGCCATGCATAATTTCTAGTATTTAAATTAAAATGATTTTTATTGCATGAGTATTTAAATTCTTTTCTTTAAATTTATTTATTTTACGTAGTAGTTTAATTGTCACCTTTTCAGTTAAATAAGTGAGGCCGGATTGGAGATGGAATATTTAAATAAGTTAATAAAGACTTATTTAAGAAGTGGTAATTTAGCATGTTAGTAAATATAATTTAAAAAGTTGGCATACATGCAAGTTATTAAATTTTTTTGGTATTTTATTAAATTTTTTTAAAGCATAAAATGCATGTTTATTTTATTAATTTGTGTTTAATTATATTCATGCATTTTAGGCATAATTATTACATGATAGGGAGTTATTTCATGAATTTTATCAGTTCATGCATTAGGATTTCTAGATGCATTTCACGCTCGAACGAGGATCGGAGACCGGAGAATTTTCAGGAAAATTATTTTTATTACACGATTAATTTTTATTAATTAATATAAGATGTTTTAAAGGTATTTTTCAAGAATTGGGATTTATTGGGTATTTTTAACCACATGGTTTTATTTTTAACGGTACGTAAATTTTATCGAATCGAGGGACTTTTTGAGGGTTCGGCTAATGTTTTCAAAAACTTTTCAACACAAAATAATTTTCGGGAGTATGTTTGGATTTAATGGACCTATTTTTAAATTTATCGGACTTAAAAATCTTTTAATTCTTTTTAATTTAAATTAAGAGCTCATTAAACTAATAGATAACTATTTAAATATTACATATTGACCCTACACTCATTATCACCTTCCCAACAGCAGACATCCCTATTCAAATTCCCTTATCCTCGGTTTCAGAATTAAAACCAGCTGGTGGCCTTGATTTTCAATCATACTTGCAAAGGAAAAAAATTCTCTCGGGTTCCCTCACCTCGTTCTTGCTCTTCAATCAAGAAAGGCACGTATTGTATCATTTCTTTTGCATCACACTTGTTTATTTACTGCTGAATGGGTTTCTTGCATGAAAGTTTCGATCTAATATTGTGTATGAAATATTTCGAGTTTTACGTGTTATCCTTGAAAATCCATGTTGGTTGTTCATGTTTTACTGTCTTTCCGTGCAAGGGCTGCTAATTCTCGAGGCTAATAGCTGTAAATGGTGTCAAGGAAATTGTCTTGGGGTTTAGAACCTTCGACGGACCGTGCAGGGTTAGGGACCGAGAGTAAGGTTTTGATGTGTGGCTCGGTTTTGGGAAGAGGTTGCGTGCAAGGGGTTGGCCAGCAGCACAAGGACTCATCCACCACGCCTTGGACCGGACCCTGGTGGGTCTGAGACAGGGCCTGGAAGGGCTCGGCATCTGCTGGAACCCACCTCCCAAGCGCGATCGTTCGGTGAGTGAAGATTCGGTTGCTGTAGTGCTCCTTCGGTGTCCAGCGGTCGTGAGCTTAGGGCAGCTTGCATGGGATTGTGTCAGTGAGTCTAGATGATCCAGTAGGGTCCTAGAGTGGTCAAGGGGAGGTTGGTTCATGGCCGGACCAGCTGGTTGAAGGCTAGGTGTGTAATATTGGAAAGAAAAGGGTTGGAGTTCGAAGGGGAATTGCTGGAAAATTCCAGCGGCTCCTGGGGCGGTTTTCGTGAGCTGAAGAGGATTGGAAGGAGTGATTAGAGGCGGGATTGGTGGTGGTAGAATGAGGGACCAGATGGTTTAAGAGTTGGGACCATGTGTTGCATTATAAATGGGTTGGCCGAGAATTTTTTTAGGATTATTAGGTGATGGCCAGAATTTCATGGGTTTAAAGGACATAATTTAAGTAGTAAATGGTTTAGAAGGAGTTGTTTAAATTATGGTTCAAGTTCGAGTCGATTCGGATTAAAACCGGGACTCCGGTCCAAGTTTTAAAAAAAAAATTGATTAAATTTGTTATTTAGCTCGAGTTTATGTCTAGGGATGCTTTTAAATATGTTTTGGGATATTTTAAGGAGTTTGGTAAGCTTCGGATCAAAATAATGAGTTTTGGATTTATTCGAGATTTAGTCGCCGCACGAAACGTAAATTAAAAAAAAATTATTTTAAACGCCTAGATTTAAGCTTAATAAAATTATGAAAAATTATATTTAAGCTCAAATAATTATTAGAAGTCTAAGTTTTTAAATTGGGAATTTTATGCTAAAGTTTGGTTTAAATCGGGATTAAAACACATTAATATGTTATATTTAAAGATTAATTTAGAAGTCATCGATTTTAGCCAAATAAAAATATGAAAAAAATTCATGTAGGCTTAAATAATTATTTGGGACTTGTTTGAGTTAATGAAATTAAGAAAATGTCAAAAACGTGAAGTTTTACGTCTAGGGGTGAAACGATAATTTTCGGATTTCCAGGGGCAAAATGGTCATTTTGCACCCAATGTGAGATTTTGGACCTGGCAACGCCCTGTGCACAAATCATGATATTTTTAAATGTTCATGCATCATGTTTACGATTTTTTTTCGCTATTATAATAATTATGGTGCATGCTTGGTTTAAAGGAATTAAGAGAGAAAAAGTAAGAAAGTGAAGAGCACTCCGTCTCCGCCGCGCCGCGTCGTTATTTCGTTTGTTTTCTGTCAAAACAAACCAAAGCATGTTTATATCTTCTTTCACTCTTCAATCAAGCCATATAGGTATTTTTAAATATCGCAAGTACATGATTTTAATGCAAGAAAATCGAAATTGTTCATATTCAATTATGTTATTTAATTATATTACGTGCAAAATATTCATTTTGAGATTTATGCGATATTGCTTGTGGTCACTTTACTATCATGGGATTATTACTTCACCCGGTCGCCAGTTACCGGTCAGTTCAGTTTTGTACCACCCGGTCGCCAGTTATCGGTCAGTTCAGGGGCCACTTGCGTAGATCATAATCTCACCAGAAAATTATTAAATGCTATTTCATTACAGGGCTCCAAGAAGTAACATTTTCACTTATGATTTTCAGTTCAGTTATGCACGTATTATAATTACTCATGATCAGTTATTTTTACTTTACGCCTCATGACATGATATTTCCACTTCGCATGCGATTTTATTATTATTACTCGGTATTTACGATATATGCATGCTGAGTCTTTAGACTCACTAGACTTGATTGTTGTAGGTACTGATGATGCAGGGACCGAGGGCGGGGACCAGTAAGCTCGCTTGGGTCGGCAGTAGTGGAACCCGAGGACCTCATGTTTTTAGCATTTACTATTTTTACTCAAACAAATGTCTTCGTTGTTGAATTGTTTTAAATTATTATCTTGCAAACAAACATTTACTTCCGCTGCTATTTTGAATAATTAAACTTTTATCAGTTATTTATTTATGAATGAGGCATTTTAATTAATTAAAAAGAAAAATTTTAAATTTTCCGCAAATTTTCAAGTACGTATTTAGAGGCCTCTACAGCTGGTATCAGAGCCTATTTTCTTGTAAAGTGTTGTACTACTACTGACCACGAGAAGCTCATGAAGTCACGTCTTCGGTCTGTAAGTTTTACATTCATGCATTTTATTTAAAGCCGGAATTATTTTAACTGCATGTTCTCATGAAGCATTTTTATGTTTAGATTTTAATCGTTCAGTATTTATTTACATTTAAATAAATTATGGAATTATGCATGTTGGTTATGTATGGGTTATTTATGGAACAGTATGCCTCCTAGACGCCAAGTTGGACGCCCGAGAGGTGATGATGAGCCTTGTCATGAGGACAAGGAGGAGCAGAGACAGCAGGGGAACGGACCTCCACCCCCTCCACCAAATATGAATGCCCAGATGCTAGCTGGGATGACTCAGTTCTTCGCACAGTTTGCGGGGAACAATGCTGTGGCGACCAGGCCGACAGGGCCTGAGGCTGTCTACGAGAGATTCATGATGATGCGTCCTAAGGAGTTTTCAGGGACGACAGACCCCATGATTGCCGAGGGCTGGGTTAAGTCCCTTGAAGTTATCTTCGAGTTCATGGAGTTTGGAGATGCAGACAGAGTCCGGTGTGCCAGCTACTTATTCGGAGGAGATGTCCGCTTATGGTGGGAAGGAGCATCAGTAGCCCTGAACTTGGATACGCTGAGTTGGACACGCTTCACGGAGGTATTTTGTTCCAAATATTTTACTGATGAGGTGCGTTCGCGTTTGACTAGGGAGTTTATGACCCTGAGGCAGGGAGAGCTGACTGTTACGAAATTCATCCGTAAGTTTGAGAGGGGCTGTCACTTTGTGCCCTTGATTGCGAATGATGCGGGTGCCAAGCTAAGGCACTTTCTTGATGGACTGCGGCCGATCTTACGCCGCGATGTTAGGGTTGCTGGCCCTACTACTTTTGAAGTTTCCGTTTCTAGAGCTCTTGCCGCAGAGCAAGATCTGATTGACATTGAGAGGGATCGGTTGGGTAAGCGACCAGTCCAGGTACCACACCGCCCTCCTCCTCAGCAGCATTAGCAGAAGAATAAGAGGCCTTTCCACGGCCCACACGGAAATCGCGGTCAGCAACTGCAGCGGGGACGCGCAGTCCTTAAGACCTTTGAGCAACCAGTCTGTCCCAAGTGCACTCGCGGCCATGCTGGAGTATGTATGTATGGCTCAGGGAAGTGTTACAAGTGTGGTAGCCTAGACCACGTGCTGACGCAGTGCCCTCAGAGGAACCTGCCTACCCAAGGCAGGGTGTTTGCTCTCCATGCAGCGGAGACGAACCCGGAGACCATGCTTTTTACAGGTACCTTTAAGCTTTAAATTAATATTTGAATTTCAAAGTTTCGGGAATCGGGATTAAGATTTTGAACTTAGAAATTGCGATAGGATTGCATGCTCTACTCAGTATTATTTTCTGGAATTAGGATAGAAGAACTCTGGCCTTTGCATGTCTATAAGTTTAGTTCTTGTAACTATTGGGTTCAACTTAGGGTTCCGATCTTTCAGGGAGGATTTTTATATCTGGTTCCGCTACGAAGGCCTTGATAGATTCTGAGGCCACTCACTCATTTATTTCGGAGGTCTTTGCTAATTTCCTCAAGGTCAAGACAGTTGGGCTAGATGTAGCCTATTCAGTAGTATTGCCGTCAGGCGAGGAGATGGCAGCTACCAATGTGATCCGAGACATAGACCTGGAGCTGCATGGAAATCTAGTATATGCGGATCTTATAGTGTTGTCGATGCCAGAGTTTGACATCATCTTAGGGATGGACTGGCTATTGCGGAACAGAGTGTTGATAGACTTCCAGCGGAGATCTGTTCTAGTCCGACCGCCGGGAATGGAGCAGTTCTTATTTGAGCCAGAGAGGTACTTTCCTTTACCGCCCATTATACCATATGTTCAGGCTAGGAAGCTCATGCATAGAGGGTGTCGGGCATTTTTAGCAACTTTTATATCTGTCCCCGAGGCACCCAGTCAGTCAGCCGCAGATGTTCCGATTGTCAGAGACTTCTTAGACGTTTTTCCCAAGGACGTCTCTGGTATGCCACCCGAGCGAGAGGTGGAGTTTTCTATTGAGCTTATGCCAGGTACGAATCTGATATCCAAAGCGTCGTACCGATTAGCGCCGACAGAGATGGCAGAGCTTAAGAAGCAGATTCAGGAACTTCTAGACAAGGAATTCATTCGCCCGAGTTTTTCACCATGGGGCGCGCCAGTTTTGTTTGTGAAGAAGAAGGATGGCTCGATGAGGCTCTGCATTGACTACCGGGAATTGAACAGGGTTACAGTGAAAAACAAATACCCACTCCCGCGGATTGAGGATTTATTTGATCAGTTGCAGGGAGCTTCAATATTCTCCAAGATTGATCTGCGTTCTGGTTATCACCAGTTGAGGGTGAAAGACGCCGATGTTTCGAAGACTGCTTTCAGGACTCGTTATGGCCACTACGAGTTCCTTGTGATGCCGTTCGGTTTGACGAATGCGCCAGCGAACTTCATGGATCTCATGAATCGCGTATTTCAGCCGTATCTTGATCAGTTCGTGATAGTATTCATAGACGACATTCTTGTCTACTCAAAGAATCACGAATATCACAGCAGACACCTGACCACAGTGTTGCAGACCTTGCAGAAGCACAAGTTATTTGCCAAGTTCAGTAAGTCCGAATTCTGGTTAGAGAAGTTGGCGTTCTTAGGCCACATTGTTTCTAGCAGCGGTATTGAGGTAGACTCAGCAAAAGTTACAGCAGTCAGAGATTGGGTTGTGCCGCAGAATGCATCTGAGATCCGCAGTTTTCTTGAGTTAGCAGGATATTATCGGAAATTCATTAAGGGGTTCTCCTCTATTGCTGTTCCACTCACATCATTGACCAAGAAGAATGATAAATTTATGTGGAGCGAGGAGTGTCAGAAGAGCTTCGATACTTTGAAGAAAGCTCTTATCTCAGCACCAGTTTTGGCTATGCCATCAGGGCCCGGAGACTTTGTTCTGTATACCGATGCTTCGAAGATCGGTCTAGGCGCAGTATTGATGCAGCATGGAAAGGTAATAGCATATGCTTCTAGACAGTTGAAAACTCATGAGAAGAATTACCCTACCCATGATCTAGAGTTGGCCGCCGTGGTTTTTGCCTTGAAGATTTGGAGGCATTATTTGTATGGAGATAAGTGCCAGATCTTTACCGACCACAAGAGCCTCAAGTACTTCTTTACGCAGAAAGAGCTGAATATGCGTAAGAGGCGATGGTTGGAGCTTGTGAAAGATTATGACTGTGACATTAGCTACCACCCGGGTAAAGCTAATGTAGTTGCGGATGCATTGAGCAGAAAAGTCGCAGTGATGGCTCATTTGACGATTCAGAGACCTCTTCAGTCTGAGATGCAGAGGTTTGATCTAGCGACATATCCTCGAGGTAGAGTTCCCCGTCTATCTACCTTGACTATCCAGTCTTCTCTCATTGACCGTATTCGCAGTAGTCAGCCAGCAGATGAGCAGTTGGCAAAGTGGAAGCAGCGAGATGAGGCCAAGGGCAGTGTCTTGTATACAGTTAGTGACGGTATTGTCAGATATCGAGACAGGATATGGGTTCCTAGCAGTGATTCTATACGATCGGATATTCTATCAGAGGCCCATATGTCGCCGTACTCGATTCATCCAGGGAGTACGAAGATGTACAAAGACCTGCAGTTATTGTACTGGTGGCCATGAATGAAGAAAGATATCAAACATTTTGTATCCGAGTGTCTGACTTGTCAGTTAGTGAAGGCAGAGCATCAGAGACCAGCAGGTTTGCTCAAGCCTCTCCCTATTCCCGAGTGGAAGTGGGAGAATGTTACCATGGACTTTGTGGCCGGTTTATCGAAGTCAGTCAGAGGATCTAATGCTGTCTGGGTGATTGTCGATCGTCTTACCAAATCAGCGCACTTCTTGCCTGTCAAGACGACTTTCACCATGGTTCAGTATGCTGAGTTGTATATCCGGGGGATAGTCCGACTTCATGGTATTCCCGTTTCTATCGTATCTGACAGAGACCCTAGATTCACTTCCTCGTTTTGAAAGAGTTTACATTCGACCATGGGTACGAAGTTGCTGTTTAGCACAGCTTTCCATCCGCAGACAGATGGACAGTCGGAGCGAGTTATTCAGATTTTGGAGGATCTTCTCCGTGCTTGTGTTATCGATTTCTCCGGGAGTTGGGAGTCGAACTTGCCATTAGTGTAGTTCACCTATAACAACAGCTTTCAGTCGTCTATAGGAATGGCTCCGTATGAAGCATTGTATGGTCGCAAGTGTTGATCTCCTGTTCATTGGGATGAGGTAGGAGAGAGAGCCGAGCTGGGTCCAGAGATTATTCAGCAGACTGTCGATGTAGTAGCATAGATCCGTGACAGGATGAGAACTGCTCAGAGTCGACAGAAGAGTTATGCGGACCAGCGGATGAGAGATTTAGAGTTCAGTGTGGGCGACCATGTCTTTGTGAAAGTGGCACCTATGAAGGGTGTCATGCGATTTGGGAAGAAAGGGAAGCTCAGTCCGAGATTCATTGGACCATTCGAGATCCTTGACAGAGTTGGGACGCTAGCTTATCGTGTTGCTCTTCCGTCGAATCTGGCCGGAGTACACAATGTGTTCCACGTCTCTATGCTGAGGAAGTAGATGGCGAATCATTCGCATGTCCTGAACTTTGAGCCGTTGCAGCTTACTCCGAACATGTCTTATGAGGAGAGACCAGTTCAGATCCTAGACAGACAGGAAAAGAAGCTTTGGAACAAACTGGTTAAGCGAGTTAAAGTCAAGTGGCTTAACCATTCAGAGGAGGAAGCTAAGTGGGAATCTGAGCCAGAGATGAGGAGCCGGTACCGAGAGCTATTCGGTAAGTTTTAATTTCGAGGACGAAATTTCTTTTAAGGGGGGAGGATTGTAGAACCTGTAACTTGGACTGCGTATAAGCCATGCATAATTTCTAGTATTTAAATTAAAATGATTTTTATTGCATGAGTATTTAAATTCTTTTCTTTAAATTTATTTATTTTACGTAGTAGTTTAATTGTCACCTTTTCAGTTAAATAAGTGAGGCCGGACTGGAGATGGAGTATTGAGATAAGTTAATAAAGACTTATTTAAGAAGTGGTAATTTAGCATGTTAGTAAATATAATTTAAAAAGTTGGCATGCATGCAAGTTATTAAATTTCTTTGGTATTTTATTAAATTCTTTTAAAGCATAAAATGCATGTTTATTTTATTAATTTGTGTTTAATTATTTTCATGCATTTTAGGCATAATTTTTGCATAATAGGAAGTTATTTCATGAATTTTATCAGTTCATGCATTAGGATTTCTAGATGCATTTCACGCTCGAACGAGGATCGGAGACCGGAGAATTTTCAGGAAAATTATTTTTATTACACGATTAATTTTTATTAATTAATATAAGATGTTTTAAAGTTATTTTTCAAGAATTGGGATTTATTGGGTATTTTTAACCACAAGGTTTTATTTTTAACGGTACGTAAATTTTATCGAATCGAGGGACTTTTTGAGGGTTCGGCTAATGTTTTCAAAAACTTTCCAACACAAAATATTTTTCGGGAGTATGTTTGGATTTAATGGACCTATTTTTAAATTTATCGGACTTAAAAATCTTTTAATTCCTTTTAATTTAAATTAAGATCTCATTAAACTAAGATAACTATTTAAATATTACATATTGACCCTACACTCATTATCACCTTCCCAACGGAAGACATCCCTATTCAAATTCCCTTGTCCTCGGTTTCAGAATTAAAACCAGCTGGTGGCCTTGATTTTCAATCATACTTGCAAAGGAAAAAAATTCTCTCGGGTTCCCTCACTTCGTTCTTGCTCTTCAATCAACAAAGGCACGTATTGTATCATTTCTTTTGCATCACACTCGTTTTATTTACTGATGAATGGGTTTCTTGCATGAAAGTTTCGATCTAATATTGTGTATGAAATATTTCGAGTTTTACGTGTTATCCTTGAAAATTCATGTTGGTTGTTCATGTTTTACTGTCTTTCCGTGCAAGGGCTGCTAATTCTCGAGGCTAATAGCTGTAAATGGTGTCAAGGAAATTGTCTTGGGGTTTAGAACCTTCGACGGACCGTGCAGGGTTAGGGACCGAGAGTAAGGTTTTGATGTGTGGCTCGGTTTTGGGAAGAGGTTGCGTGCAAGGGGTTGGCCAGCAGCACAAGGACTCATCCACAACGCCTTGGACCGGACCCTGGTGGGTCTGAGACAGGGCCTGGAAGGGCTCGGCATCTGCTGGAACCCACCTCCCAAGCGCGATCGTTCGGTGAGTGAAGATTCGGTTGCGGTAGTGCTAATTCGATGTCCAGCGGTCGTGAGCTTAGGGCAGCTTGCATGGGATTGTGTCAGTGAGTCTAGATGATCCAGTAGGGTCCTAGAGTGGTCAAGGGGAGGTTGGTTCATGGCCGGACCAGTTGGTTGAAGGCTAGGTGTGTAATATCGGAAAGAAAAGGGTTGGAGTTCGAAGGGGAATTTCTGGAAAATTCCAGCGGCTCCTGGGGCGGTTTTCGTGAGCTGAAGAGGATTGGAAGGAGTGATTAGAGGCGGGATTGGTGGTGGTAGAATTAGGGACCAGATGGTTTAAGAGTTGGGACCATGTGTTGCATTATAAATGGGTTGGCCGAGAATTTTTTTAGGATTATTAGCTGATGGCCAGAATTTCATGGGTTTAAAGGACATAATTTAAGTAGTAAATGGTTTAGAAGGAGTTGTTTAAATTATGATTCAAGTTGGGAAAATTATGATTCAGTTTCGAGTCGATTTGGATTAAAAACGGGACTCCGGTCCAAGTTTTAAAAAAAGAATTGATTAAGTTTGTTATTTAGCTCGAGTTTATGTCTAGGGATGCTTTTAAATATGTTTTGGGATATTTTAAGGAGTTTGGTAAGCTTCAGATAAAATAATGAGTTTTGGATTTATTCGGGATTTAGTCGCCGCACGAAACGTAAATTAAAAAAAAAATTAATTGAAACGCCTAGATTTAAGCTTAATAAAATTATGAAAAATTATATTTAAGCTCAAATAATTATTAGAAGTCTAAGTTTTTAAATTGGGAATTTTATGCTAAAGTTTGGTTTAAATCGGGATTAAAACACATTAATATGTTATATTTAAAGATTAATTTAAAAGTCATCGATTTAAGCCAAATAAAAATATGAAAAAAAATTTATGTAGGCTTAAATAATTATTTGGGACATGTTTGAGTCAATGGAATTAAGAAAATGTCAAAAACGTGAAATTTTACGTCTAGGGGTGAAACGATAATTTTCGGATTTTCAGGGGCAAAATGGTCATTTTGCACCCGATGTGAGATTTTGGACCTGGCAACGCCCTGTGCACAAAGCATGATATTTTTAAATGTTCATGCATCATGTTTACGATTTTTTTCCGCTACTATAATAATTATGGTGCATGCTTGGTTTAAAGGAATTAAGTGAGAAAAAGTAAGAAAGTGAAGAGTACTCCGTCTCCGCCGCGCCGCGTCGTTATTTCGTTTGTTTTCTGTCAAAAGAAACCAAGGCATGTTTTTATCTTCTTTCACTCTTCAATCAAGTCATATAGGTATTTTTAAATATCGCAAGTACATGATTTTAATACAAGAAAATCGAAATTGTTCATATTCAATTATGTTATTTAATTATATTACGTGCAAAATATTCATTTTGAGATTTATGCGATATTGCTTGTGGTCACTTTACTATCATGGGATTATTACTTCACCCGGTCGCCAGTTACCGGTCAGTTCAGTTTGGTACCACCCGGTCGCCAGTTACCGGTCAGTTCAGTTCAGTTCAGGGGCCACTTGCGTAGACCATAATCTCACCAGAAAATTATTACATGCTTTTTCATTACAGGGCTCCAAGAAGTAACATTTTCACTTATGATTTTCAGTTCAGTTATGCACGTATTATAATTACTCATGATCAGTTATTTTCACTTTACGCCTCATGACATGATATTTCCACTTCGCATGCGATTTTAATATTATTACTCGTTATTTACGATATATGCATGCTGAGTCTTTAGACACACTAGACTTGATTGTTGTAGGTACTGATGATGCAGGGACCGAGGGCGGGGACCGGTGAGCTAGCTAGGGTCGGCAGTAGTGGAACCCGAGGACCTCATGTTTTTAGTATTTACTATTTTTACTCAAACAAATTTCTTCGTTGTTGAATTGTTTTAAATTATTATCTTGCAAACAAACATTTACTTCCGCTGTTATTTTGAATAATTAAACTTTTATCAGTTATTTATTTATGAATGAGGCATTTTAAATAATTAAAAAGAAAAATTTTAAATTATCCGTAAATTTTCAAGTACGTGTTTAGAGGCCTCTACATGAACAGCCAGTTCAGTCAGTTTTTATGACTGAACTAGCAGTTTTTGAACCAACTGAAGAGGCTCAGCTGCACTAAGTTACAACTGAAGAAGTGCCAGCTGAAGCGCCAGTTAATCAATTGACTGAAGATCCAGTTACTCAACAAACTGAAGAACCTTCTACTACTCTTGTTCTTCCATCTGTCTCTTCTGCTCCCCATGAACATACAACTGAAAATATTTCAGAAATGGTGACGCATGAAACCGAAGCAACTGACGGCACTATGGTTGTCTTTACTCAACATGAACGGGTGCCGATTCCAGAAACTTCCAGAATCATGTCTCCTGGTATTTCAGATACTGATGACCTGTTTGAAGAAATTCAGACTGTTCATACCAACATCATCAGTATGATGAATTTTATTTCTGAAATAAAGTCAACTCAGCTTGCACAATCTTTGAATCTTAACTCTAACAATGAGTTTACCACAAACAGACTACATCTCATCAATCAGACTGTGTCTTCTCTTTTTCTCTAGGTGGAAGAAATCAAGAAAGACAAAATGTCAACTGAATCTTATTTTCAAACTCAAGCATTAGTCGGCAGATGCCTTGATTTTCTGGAAAGCAAAGTCACCAAAAGGATTGATATGCTGCAAGACATTGTGATGAATACTATGACAGATATCGCAGCTGATGTTCGAATTTTATCCAAGAAAGTTGATGTACTTGACAAAAAAGGGGAAATAGGAGAAAAAGAAGAGTTAAAAGATCAGAAAGACAAAGGAAAGAAGAAGATATGAATATCAACTGACTGCAGTTATTGGTTGAAGACTATGGCAGGAAATATTTAGTTCCTGATGTACTCTTTTTTGTACGAATCTGTATATTAGAAGAATTATTTTATCTACAATAAGTTAGAAGAATATTTTTGAGTTCAGTTGATCAGTTCATACTTTACAAGTTTTGTCAAACACCAAAAAGGGAAAAATTGTTGGAAACTTAATTTCGGTTGTTTGACAAACTAAGTGTTTAATTTATTATACTAAACTGATAAAGAAGTTTGAAGTAACTGAACTACATAAATCAACTGACAGTTTCCAAACTGAAGATTAGTGCGCATTTTATCGAAGGCAACTGAAACCAGCTGAACTGAACTTACGAAGTCAACTGACTAATCAGTTGAAAACTGATCAGTTGATATATTCAGTGGTGAGCTTACCAGCGATTGCTTATCAGCTGATCATTCAGCTGTACACGTCATCAGTTGGAGAAAAAGACATCCAACCGACAACAGTAAAAAGCAGACAGCAACTCATAGTGGAACGTCGTATTTCAGAGCATACAGTGTACGAATGTTAGAGGAATATTGACGTGGCAATCAACGGGTATAAAGATTCAAATTATATTTAATGTTACCGTTGAAGAGAAGCCTATAAATAGGTGAGAAGAGCAGTTGAGAAATATATATCTATCGATCGATCTATCTATTATCTTAAGCTTGCCGTTACCCTGCTGAATTTATCGCTCTTCCTCAAGAATCAAAAAGCTCACACTTATCAGATATATTTGTAGCATTTGAGGCTACCTTTCGAGCATATAAGCAGAAACTGTTTTGTTGTTTATTTGATCTTTAACTAGGTTAGTTGTGCTAAGTTCAGTCGAAGAACTGTGAGATATTTCGTATACTAAGAGTTTCAGTTTTGGCAGTGTTAAGAGGAAAACAAGTCCAAATGGGCAGATTCTGACAGTGATGATTCAGAACCTGAAAGCTTGAGCTGCTCTAGTGATGATGATGAAGAGGTCAAGTGTCTAATGGCTAATGACACAGAACTGGAGTCAACCAGTCAACAGGTATTCGATTTTAGTTCAACTGATTTCACATGAGATGAACTAATTTCTACACTTCATGACATGGTTAATGAGTATCACAAGCTTGTCTTATCTTTTGAGAAGGCCAAAGCAAAGCAAACTGATCCCAAAGACGAAAAAATTGAAACTGATGAATCAGTTGATTTGTTGAGTCTTAAACGAGAGAGTTCTGAGCTCAATGCTGAAAGAAGCAAGAATCAATCAATGATTCAGTAGTTGATGCTTGAGAATTCAAAACAAACTGAACTTATTAAAGAATGGAATAAATCATCCGTTGCATTAGCTGAAATACAAGATAGGCAAAAATCAGTTACCGATAAAACTGGTTTAGGGTTCAGAAACCAAGATGAAACTTGCACCAGTGATTCTCAACGAAAACTGAACCTGAGCAAAGGGAATTATATTTACTTTGTAAAATTAGTTGTGGTACAAGAACAACCTAAGCCAAGTAAACCAGTTGCAAAGCCTATTGAAAACCAGAACAAGGCTAGAAGGTATGGTATTGGTTATAGCCCAAAAATTTCAACTGACCCACAAAGTCATTCACCAAAAAAGTTCATCAATAAATACCTGAACTATTTTAATGGCTACTCCAATTACTATAACAGTAAGCCAGTTCAGAAAAGATATCGGCTGAACAACCAGTTGAGTATCGCTAAAGTTCATATTACTTCATCTGCACACTACACATCAAGCTCACACAAGCCGAGAAACACCATTCGGAACACAACTGGAAAGTCAGTTAGACTGATCCAAGTCTGTGTTCCAAAAGGACTAATCAGTTTAGGACCCAAGTAGACGTGAGTACCAAAATTATATACTTTGTGTGATTTCACTGACAGTTATAAACAAAGAATCAATCTGGTATTTGGACAGTGGATGCTCGCGTCATATGACAGGGGATGCGAATTTGCTATCCCAACTGATCAAATACACTGGTCCAAGCATCAGTTTTTGAGACAACTCCAAAGGTAAAAATGTGGGTAAAGGTAAGCTTATCCATGCTAATTTTACTATCCAAGATGTTTTACTAGTTGAGAACTTTAAGTATAACTTGTTCAGCATCAGTCAGTTATGTGACAATAAATTCTCAGTTCAGTTCAACACACACACTTGTTCAGCTAGAGATTCAACTGATTAGGTCATCCTAACTGGCAATCGTTGTGGAAACAACTACAATGTCAGTTGGACTGAACAACCTTATACACCAGTTTGTTTTAAAGCTTCCAAATATTCTAAAAACTGGTTGTGGGATAAGAGGTTGAACACCTAAACTTTAAATCTATTGCTTATCTGAGTAACCATGATCTTGCAACTGATTTGCCCAAAGTAGATTTTTCAAAAGATAAAATTTGTTCAGCATGTCAGTTTGGTAAACAAGTAAGATCTTCTTTTTAAAACAAGGGTTGTAAATCATCTTTCAGATGCTTAGAACTGCTACATATGGATGTTTTTGGTCCTATAGCAGTCATGAGCTTAAGGGGAATGAAATACACTTTAGTAGTCGTGGATGACTATTCAAGATTTACTTGGGTTATTTTTCTCAAATCCAAAGATCAAACTGTTGCACAACTGATTAATCTTTTTAAAAGACTTTTAAATGAAAAATCATTTGGGATTGATCGAATAAGGTCTAATCGATGGATTGAATTCATCAATCAAAATCTTTATACTGGAATCAAGCATGAGCTCTCAGCAGCAAGAACCCTCAGCAAAATGGTGTAGCTGAGAAAAGAAATCGGACCCTTAAAGAAGCTGCTAGAACAATACTTGCTGATTCTGGTATTTCTCAGAGGTTTTGGGCAGAAGCAGTAAACACTGCATGTTACACTCAGAACAGATCAATGATTAATAAGAATCATCTGAAAAAAAACGTATGAGATCTGGCATGGACGCAAAAGTACGGTTTCCTATTTCAAAATATTTGGCTGCAGATGTTTTATTCTTGATAATGGCAAAAATCATTTAAAAGCTTTTGATGCTAAATCTGAAGAGGGAATATTTCTTGGTTATTCTTCAGTTAGTAAAGCTTACATAGTTTTTAACAAATACACTTTGAATGTAGAAGAATCTATTCAAATTTTATTTGATGAATCTATGCTTACTGATAAGCCAACTGATCCAGTTGAGCTAGTTGATCGCCTTACAGATATTAGTTATGAGGATGATAATGAAGAAGAGAATCACATTAATCGAAATATCTTTCAAACACCAGAACAAGAAGTGTTGGATCAATTGGTTGAACAGGAAATTATTACTGATAATCAGTTGGTGGAGCAAAATTAAAATATTCAGTTACCAACTGATACAGCACCAAATGAAATTGAAGAAAATATCCAGTTGGCAACTGATGCAGTTTATGAAATGAACGCAACAAATGCTGAGTACAGATGGAAGAAATCACATCCTCCAGAACTGGTGATAGGTAATCCATATGATCCGGTAAGGACTCGAAATCAAATATTTAATTTATTTATTCATTCAAATTTCGTTTCACAACTGGAACATAAGAAAACTGATGAAGATCTTGCTGATCCAAACTTGATAAATGCCATGCAAGATAAGCTAAATTGGTTTATCCATAACAATGTCTGGAACTTAGTTCCAGGACCAGTTTCTAAAACCATTATAGGTATAAAATGGGTATACAGAACCAAACTGAATGAAGATGGTTCAGTTGTGTGCAACAAAGCTAGGCTTGTAGCACAAGGATATAAGCAAGAAGAAGGAATAGATTACGATGAAACTTATACACCAGTTGCAAGACTGGAAGCAATCAGAATGTTTCTTGCCTATGCATCTTTCAAGAACTTTAAAGTCTACCAGATGGATGTAAAGAGTACATTTCTGAATGGTCAATTGCAGGAAGAAAGATATGTTGACAAACCACCAAGTTTTATCAATCACTCGCTTCCTGATCATGTTTATCATTTGAACAAATTCTTATATGGTCTTAAACAAGCTCCAACAGCTTGGTATGAAACCATTTCATAATTCCTAACAGATCATGATTTTACTGTTAGATCAGTTGATAAGACCCTGTTCAAATTTTAAAAAATTGATCATATTTTCCTTGTGCAAATATATGTTGATGATATTATTTTTGGATCAACTAACCCAAAATTATGTGAGAAATTTGCTAAGTTAATGCATGAAAAATTCGAGATGAGTATGATGGGTGAACTGATATTTTTCCTTGGTCCACATGTAAAGCAACTGGAAACTAGTACTTTTATCCGTTAGACCAAATATAAGAAGGAATTGCTTAAGAAATTTTGCATGGAAACATGTTCAGCAGCAAGTACTCCCATGACTTCATCAATCAAACTAGACAATGATCAAGGGAGAATATCAGTTGAGACGATACTTTACAAAGGTTTAATAGGTTCATTATTGTACCTAACTGCTAGTCGTCATGATATAGTAGTTGTTGTATGTATGTGTGCTAGATCTCAGGCAAATCCTAAGCAATCTCATTTTTCAGCTGTCAAACGTATTTTAAAATATCTTAAAGGCACACAAAATGTGGGATTATGATATGCTAAGGACTCTTCTTTCAATTTAGTTGGATATTCAGATGCATATTATGCACGATGTAAGCTAGATCGTAAAAGCACCAGTGGATCATGTCAGTTTCTAGGAGACATACTGATTTCATGGTTCAGCAAGAAGAAACATCCATAGCAACTTCCACAACTGAAGCCGAATATCTTGCTGTTGTGCCCAACTACTCTGGAATCAGCAACAACTGAAAGACTATGGAGTCATTGTAAAAGAATCACCAATCTTTTGTGATAATACTAGCATGTTTGCAATAACTTACAATCTAGTTCTTCACTCGAGGACCAAACATATCGATGTCAGGCATCACTTCGTCAGAGATCATGCTATGAAGAAAGCAATAAGGCTGGAATACATACCAACTGAACAACAAGCAGCTGATATCTTCACCAAACATTTACCAGAGACTAAGTTTTCTCATTTTCGAAATATTCTTGGTTTAATTGATTTGTCTTAATTATATCAATGATAATATTGTTATGTCATTTGTTATTAATATTTTTTCAGTTAGTCATATATCAGTTAATAACTATTCAGTTATTCATTATCAGTTAGTTAACTGTTTGTCAACTGATATCAGTTCATAATGCAGAAAAGGAAAGAGAAATGAATTGAAACAACTATTTTATTCATAAAATCTCATCAAGGTTACACGATTCAGTTCTCTTTCAATGGCATCTTGCCGAAGGGAAAACCTGTTAGACAATTCATGACAGTTAATTCTTCTCAAGCTTTCTGAAGAAGAGACCTTTTCCAACACATTCCATTCTTTCAAAAGCATCAGATGGATAAGACATTCATCATTGACAAGATCATAAATATGAACGACTTCAAGACGCCTCTTATACTTTCTTGCAGTTGCTCTCTACTTGTTAGTATCAACTAATCCATCACGTTGAATGTTCTGGAGTTCGTGTGCTTTGGTCCAAGTGGACATAACCTTTAACCTGACGAGTTCCTCGATAGTGTTCTTCAAACTCTCCAATCGACGGAGTGTTGATGCAGAAACAAGGACGTTGGAACTACTTGAACTATCCATCGATGTTTAACTGTTATTATCTAATGACTTTGCTCTTATTTATAGACATGCTGTTATTAAAGAAATAGAAGAAGACGAAGAGACACTAGTCAGCTGAAAGCTTTTGACTTATCAGACTAAGCTTCTCTTATTCTTTTTTTTATTTATATGCATTTATTGAGGGAGAATATCGGATATAAATGGTTAATTGAGAAGACAATAATCAGTTTGTCTTTAACTGAACTAAATCAGCCTTCAACTGATCACTCAGTTGCCGACCTAACTGATCTTCTCCAGTAAGTTAACTGATTAATCGTTAAATATTCCATAAACAGTGATGTGAATGATAAGTACGTATTTAATTCATTTCTTTCAACGAATAGTGTTTTGAAACGTGGACCCACGTAGTCCGTTCATATTCTACACTCGATTTCATCACACGTATACACGATTTTCTGCAAATTTCTTTGGACTGAAACATGTCCAAAAATTTGAACAGTGACATACATATGTACTTGTCCTTGCTCCATTTCAGTTTTTCTTTACAAGCATCTCAGAGCAAACCAATACACAGAGCTATTTCTTTCTCGCAGATAATCAAATATTCAGTAAATGGCAAACCAAGTACCAGCTTTCATTCTCAACGCTATGGAAATTCATTTTGACTCAATCATGTCTGTTCCGACTAAGGAGATCAAGAATGTATTTGTTAAACTGGAACTTGCCGGTCTAAAGACCTTTCTGGGAATGACTTCTCAAGACATCTATCCAAATGAGATCCAAGATCTCTATGTCAATGGATTCATATTTGCTGATGGAAACATCACTACCACTATCAACAACCAAATGCTGATATTCGATGAAGACTCATTCAACAACCTATTTCAGCTGCCTACTGATGGGCTAGCAAATATCTCCGATGTGAAATCTTCTGATGTTGAGGAGATGCAGACTCAAATTTCTGCCGATGGACGAAAAATCAAAGTTTCCTACCCTAATAAAGAGTTGAAGCCTGAAATTCAATTATTGGCTGACATTGTGGCCAAAGGACTACTAGCCAAGGCAGGATCCTTCGTGGCTCTTACTCTAGAAAATTTTCACGTCATGACTGCTATCATGACTGCAAAAAGATTGCAGTGGAAAGGGCTCGTATTCAATCTTCTAAAGAATATGTTTCAGTCTTCAAAACAATATAAGGGATTTGCAATGCAACTTTTCTACTTGATAAAAAGCAAAGGCTTGGTGGATGACTCCTCTGTGAGGTTATCCAAATTTAAGATTTTCAATGCCAAAAGTGTTAAGCTGCCAAAACTGAAGCTGGACATCTCTCCTGAAAAATTTATTAAAGTGAAAAAAGAGATTGGGACGCAGGAGGCTCCCAAATCAGTAAGGAAAGCCAAGAAGACAATCAGGCGCAAACTGATTGTCAGTGAGAATGACTCTGAGAAGACTCCTTTTCCCAAAATTTCCAAAAAGCCAAGGACGCTAAAGACCAAACCAGTAGCTGCACTGGTCACCATCTCAACTGAAAGGCTGCTGCAATCTGAAGCTGGACAGCCAATCAAGGCTACACCGCTGAGGGCGGTTGCAACCAAAACTTCAACTGAGGATCAGTTACCTCCTCCAGATGCTCCTCAAAGGAAGACTATCACCGAATCTGGTGATAAAAAGAAACTTGCTGGAGTTCAAGCTCCGCTGATCACTATATCTGGTCGAACTTCTCTACCATTTGCCAGACCCAAGGGGATAGTGAATAGGGAAATTATCGATGCAACCACATCAGGACTGTATATTCCTCATGCTCTATCTGACTTAAAGGGAAAGGACAAAATGACAGAAGAGCCCAGACCCACAAATGTGATTCAAAATCACATTTATCTAATTTGGAATGAGATCAACGAGTTTTCTGAGAATAAGCTTAAGGATTATGATGAATGTGACAGGTTCAGAACTGAAGTGTTTGTCAGGCAACTAGAGAAGAAGTCAATTTTGAAGAAATTTATTGACCTGGAAACTATAGTTCTGAATATGGTCAAAGCGGATGCAGTTCGTCAAGCTTTGCAAAGGAAAAAGTACTTCTTTGATCAAGTACATGCAAAGAACTTAAGTCAAATGATTGCTCAGCTACGGCAAAATTATGATCCCACCAGTCCAACTGCCTTTAATGACAAAGAAGTTTATGATCAACTGGACACAGATCTCATCACACTGCAGATGGCGATTAAACAGTGGGAACTGGATCAAGAATTGACTATTCCAGCATGTTCTCACAATCGTTTATCAGAAGAGCAAGCTGAAAAATCAGTTAAACCACAAAAGAAATCAAAGGAACCAGTTGCTGCACCAGCTGAACCAGCAGCTGTTCCTTCTTACAAAGAAGCTGAATCATCTTCTATAGTTCCTCCAACTTCTACTGAGGATATTCAAACTTACACTGATGTTGAGCTATCATTCGCCAATATCGATGAAGTTATTCAATCAGTTGCCACTGATATTTAGAAGACTATCTCATTTACAGAAGCAGTTGAAGAACCCAGAACAACTGAACAACCAGCCGAAGGCTATTTTGAACCAAACTGAAGAGCCAGTTCAGCCGACTGTCACGACTGAACAGGCAGTTATCACAGGAACTGAAGAGCCAGTTCAATCAACTGCCATGACTGAACAGTTAGCAATAACTGAAGAGGCTCAGCTGCACCAGGTATTAACTGAAGAGGTGCTAGCTGAAGAGCCTGTCACAGTTTCTGTTGTTCAAACAACTGAAGAACCAATCGCCGTATCTGCTGAGCATTTATCTAAAGAACCATCTATTGTCTCAGCTGATCAACTGACTGAAGAGCCATCAAGCACCATTGCTGATCCAAATCTTTTTTCTTCTCCACAGTTTCAGCAGGAAGCCTTAACTGAAGATGTTCCAGAAATGGTTAGTATTGAAATTGACAGGGCATTGGTGATATTTAATCAAGATAACAGGGAGCAGGAACCAGACTCTTCTAGAGTCAAGTCTCCTGATATAACTGTGGGGACTCGGACGCTAACTCATTTCTTAATCATTCTTTGGGATTAATTGGATCAATTGTATAAACTAGGTCTAAATTTTTTTTTTAAAAGGCAAGCCCACCATAACAAGTGCTGAAAGAAAATACTACAACAAGTTATGCTTTCTATTATATATTGAACACAATCAAGTTCAACATCTACAACATGATTCACAATACAAAACATGTTCAAAATAAACCATACAAACTAGTGTTCCTCAACTACATATCAGATTTGTACAACTAGTTCTACTTCTAAGTCCGAATCACCACTCTAATCTCGATCTGTCATCCTCTTCTTGACCCTGATCCTGTCCCACCTGTTGTCAAGCACACATACAAACACGACAACAGCCGGATAACTCCGGTGAAAAATACATTCCCAGTATAAACAATGTATACATGCATTTCATATAGTCATATACAAAAGCATAAAGCACATATCAATGAAATGTATCATAATCTATGAAATATAATCAATAAAAATCTGTAAATCAAACTCGTTAACTTTTAATCTTTGACTCAACTCTAAGTCAAACTCTTATCGACTCTTATTTAGTATAGGGATCCCGGTTGAATAAGAACGTAAAAAATCTCCCTCCTACTCTCCCATTCGAGGTGGCGGTACGTTCCTATTCCTGGACTTTGGTCCACTATATCGAGTCTCTACAATAGGAACTGATCTGTCTCCTAAGCACCTCAATATAAACCAAACGTCCAGTGACTTGGCATCTCTACCAAAGACTCTGTCACAATATCTGTCTTCTATTCTATGCCTTTCTACAAATCAATAGAACAAGCATACACATGCAATGAAGTCAATTGTAGCAAAACAATAACAAGTAAATATGTGGTTTTAGGGAAACTCGAGTTACATCTTACTCAAGTTATCATTCTCGGTTTAACATTGATTTATACCTTTGTTTTCTCGGTCTGACGAAGTCGAAGTCTTGAATTAGAAGCTGTCAATACTCAATCTAGCAAGGACATTCGAAACATACAATATCACCATTCAATTCAAAGCCAGAGTTGCAATACTCAATTTAGTTAACTTTCGACGGCATAACGGCACAATCTCGAAATACCTGTAATACAATTAATCAACGGCTCAACCACTCATAATAAATCAACAAACATAATTCCCATGCTCAAAATCTGCATAATCTCAATCAAATATATTCTGAAAATCATAAGAATTGCATACGGTATCTTTCTTCGATCCGTTTTCAATTCTACGATGTCTAATATCTCGAGAACACATAATATCAATCAAAGTCTGATTTCTCCCATATCAAAATTCTGAATCATAAAAGAAATGAATAAAACTTACATCCCGTGGAAGCCTTTGACGAGAGGAGTATGGAACCAAACTCGGATTGAAAATCGGACGGCCGGATCTTGTACAATTCAATTTCTAAGTTAAAATAAAGCTTTGAGGATTTTCTCTGGAGCTTTCTCGGTTTCTTGGCTGCCCATCTGAATGAAATGAAGGTGAATATACATTCAAATGCATGGGTAAGAAACGTGGCTTATGCTTTATGCTACACGTCTAGCGCATATGCGCGTCCATCATCGGCGCATATGCACGAGACATTCTGTCTCGGCGCTTAAACATCACAGCGGCTCGCGCATATGCGCGCACCATATTTTCGCATATGCGCCAAACGTTCTGTCCTAGCACTTCTGAAATCCATCACCTCGTGTATATTCTCGCCCTGTCTCACGCATATGCGCGAGGTCTTCTGCCTCGGCATTACGCTTCTCACGCATATGTGCGCCTTTCTCCGCGCATGTGCGCACAAAGTTCTGTCCTCCACATGTAGTCTATGCCATGCCATGTCTTTTCCATTCCAATCCCACTAATTGCACTTTAGTCCTTGAAACCTTCATTATTCGCAACTCTGTCGATTAATTAATGTCAAATTACAGGGAAAAAAATCTCAGGCCTTACAATAACAATGGTGACTGATCTATTTTCGATGAAATTCAAGCCATTCAGACCGACCTTGCCTTTATGATGACTTCCATTTCTGACATCAAAACAACTCAACTGGCTCACACCAAGAAAATTTATTCCATAAAGGAGAATACATTCAAAAGTTTTTGTGAGACCCCGAAAATAAAATAGTATTGATAGTATTTTTGTAAATAAGTTGAAAAATATTCAATTTATTTTGATTGCATTTTCGTAAATAAGTTGAAAAATAATGAATTAATTTTAAGGACAAAATGGTAATTAGTGACATATCTTTTCCATATGAAGTCCAAATGATTTGAGATTTGGATATACCGTAGAAAGCTCAAAGATAGAGAAGTTTCATGTTCTGAGTTTTGGAAAATTGGATTGTTTAACTGGTCCAAAGGGATATAACGATGTTAAAATGCTAAATATTATATTATATTATTAAAAAAAATAAAAAAAATTTAAAGACGGTGGAATTCAATTCATAGATGAATTGAACTCCACTACACGTACAGATAGCACAGAGGTTTCGTGAGAAATAGATTTAGGGATTTTCAATTTTTCTTTTCGATCGTGCGACTTATCGGTTTATTCAATCGATGAACCGACTTCAGTTCTGGGATCGTTGACACGAGGTCTTCGATTTGAGGCATAAATTTTGTAGTTTTGGTGATGTTTTAAATTCGTCGATTTTTGGAATAAATCCGAAAAATTGTTAAATCATACAGAAATTGAAAATTTTTGAATAGTGTATGATTTTAACGAAGTAGAGAAGATTATAGTGATGTTATTTTGAATTATTCCTAATTTATTATAATTAGAAAATTTTACTCGTTGAATTGAGATTGAAGAATTATTTGTCAGTTATTATTAATTTTGATAAATATATGTGGTAGAATAACGGACAAGAAACTAAGTTTTGAAGTCGGAATTGAATTATGCTATGATTTGAATTTTAAAGTTTCAAAAGATATTTGAAACCTCTATTGTTGATATTGAATGAAATTATGGATTGAAAAGAATGTGTTATTGATGTAGATAGAGTTTCTATATTGATATCTTCAAGCTACATCTACTGGAACGAAGAATTGAGGTATGTTGCGACCGGGTAACATACGACAGGTATCTGTATTATATGATATATGTTTGATTGATTGGATTGAGATACATGTCTATATGCCTTATTTGTTGAGTTGATGTGGCATACATGACATGCACGTTGAGCTATGATCCTTGGATACCCTGATATGATTTGATTTGATTATGGGGTTTGTGAACACAATGCTATGTTTGGTATTACATGACCCTTAAAGCATAGTCATTTGTGGCAACGATGATTGATTGAGATTTGGGATTTGATGGCGCTTTGTCGACGCTATCATACGATTATCCCTGATTGAGGCCGGTGTGCCAGCTCGAGCGTTGATTTGATAGCGATTCGATTGACTCTGACATGTGCTCAGTGGATGGGCATTTTACCTGATACCTCAACGACATACATGCATTGCATATCATATATCATTGTTTAGATATCTGAGGTATATATTGTGGTTGCTTCAGACTGAGCTTTGCTCACCCCAGATGGGGCTGTTGTTGTCTTTGTATGTTGACAATGACAGGTGCTCCAGGATATCAGGAGACCGGAGAGGGTGCTTCTGGAGGGAGTCATAGTCTGATTTGAGGTTTAATGGTTGTTTCCCAGTATATATATATATATGTATCNGAGGATATGATTTGTTGTTGTATGAGTTGTTTTGATTTTGTGTGGGCATGTTTTATGTTGTGAGATGAAATACTATTTTTAGTATTCAAATAGCATATTTTGGGCTCATTGTAAAGAAATTTTAAACCCGTTTTCCGTTGTGATTAATTAACCCTAATCAAATTGTGTTGTAATAACGATTAGGAGCTAAGGGCCCCACACGGAGTGGTATCAGAGCATAGCCGGGAATGCTCGATTGAGTTTTTTGTACACGTAAGAGGCACAAATGAATTGTGCGTATGTGTTTGAATTAATTGTATTACTTGCTCTTGCTTGATTTAGTTTGAGTAAGTTATTGATGAGATTGATGATATGGGATGATGATGATGTGAAATTGATATTGATTTGTGATATTCATCCTCTGATTTATGAAACTGGGAGTAATAGTACTGAGAGAATGGTTGGACAATTCGAAGGATTGTCCATGGATCTGGTGATGGCTCGATTCCAGGACATGAAACCACCGAGGTTCTTTGGCACTGAGAGTGCAAAAAGAGCTGAAGCCTGGGTGAAGGATATCGAGCACTTGTTTAATATTGTTGAAGGCTCGGCGAATGAAACTTGCTCTCTACCAACTGAAAGACCGAGCAAAATCTTGGTGGGAAGCCGCTGAGATTGGATTGAAAGAGGCCGGGATAGAAGTCACATGGGATGTCTTCAAGGCCCAGTCTTTGGAGCAGTATACCCCTCCTTCTTATTATACTGCCCAAGAGAATGAATTCAATAGTCTGCAGCAGGGAATGATGACTGTTGAGGAATATGCTTCTAAATTTTCTACTCTGTTGAAATATGCACCTCACGTAGGTGGGAATGCAAGGGCGAAATATAACAGGTTTGTAAATGGTTTACATCCCGCTTTATATACTTATGTTGTTTCTGGATTGCCTACCAGCTACGCAGAGGCAGTTGAACGAGCCAAGGCGGCCGAGGCTGGACTTAGGCGAGGAGGTCCACAGTATACTCCTCCACCACCAGTGTCAGCTCAGCAGCCTGCATTGCGTCCAAGGGGTAAGAAGTTCAAGAAGACTTGTTCTGTTTTTTCGCCTTCATCGAGTTCGAGTGGATCCCAGAGAGAGAGTCCTGTGATTGCTCCTTACTGTAGTCATTGTGGGGGTAAACATACTATCGAGCAGTGTCGAGATATGTTTGGTACTTGTTATCAGTGTGGGCAGCAAGGCCATTTCTCTTGAGTATGTCCGAACAGGGGTACGACTTCATCTCAACCCCAGCCAGGATTTAGAGGTGGCCCTAGTATGATGAGACCTGTTGTTCCTGTTCCCTCTTTTCAGCAGTCGAGTGTCCCACGATATCGAGGACCAGGTGGTCAGACTGCCCAGGTTCCTCCTCAAGTTCGAGTGTATGCTATGACTGAGGATCAAGCGAAAGAAGCTCCTGGTGGTGTGATTGCAGGTATCTGCATGCATTGCGATTATCCTGCACGTGTTTTATTTGATACAGGAGCATCTCACTCATTCATATCACATGCATTTGTTGCATCTCATGGTATTTAGTGTACCCCGTTGTATGATGTTTTTTCGATAGCCACGCCAGCAGAAAAGATTATTTTGTCTGAGCAAGTTGTGCATAATTGTGTATTGATATATGAGGATAATGTGATGTTCTTGAATTTGATTGTCCTCCCAATGCACGACTTCGATTGTATTGTTGGCATGGATATCTTGACAGCAAATCGAGCTACTGTTGATTGTTTTCATGGAGTGGTTCGATTTCGACCGGTTGATGGACCCAAGTGGAATTTTTATGGCAAGGGTTCCCAAGCCAAAATTCCATTGGTATCCTCTTTGGAAATGTCTCGACTTTTGACTAGCAGAGATGGAGGTTATCTTATTTACTCTGTTGATGTCTCGAAAAAGGAGCCATCTTTATCTGATATTCCTGTTGCAAAAGAATTACCGGATGAATTTCCCGATGAGATTCCTGATTTTGCTCCTCATCGAGAAGTTGAGTTTAGTATTGATCTTGTGCCGGGGACTGCACCTATTTCTAAAGCTCCTTATCGCATGGCACCATTGGAATTGAAAGAATTGAAAGAACAATTACAGGATCTTCTCGACAAGGGATATATTCGACCGAGCGTATCACCTTGGGGAGCTCCAGTCTTATATGTTCGAAAGAAAGATGGTACTATGCGAATGTGTATCGATTATAGGCAACTGAATCGGGCTACTGTGAAAAATAAGTACCCACTTTCTCGTATTGATGATCTCTTTGATCAGCTTCAGGGTACTTCTGTATACTCGAAGATTGATCTTCGTTCTGGGTATCATCAAGTACGTGTTCGAGAAGAAGATGTGCCTAGAACTGCTTTTCGTACCAGGTATGGCCACTATGAGTTCTTGGTTATGCCTTTTGGTCTCACGAATGCTGCTGCCGTATTTATGGATCTAATGAATCGTGTATTTCGAGATTATCTTGACCGATTCGTTATTGTTTTTATCGATGATATTCTCGTGTATTCGAAATCGAAAAAGGAGCATGCTGAACATCTGAGACTGGTACTTGAAACTCTTCGTAATGGACATTTATATGCTAAATTGTCCAATTGCGAATTCTGGATGGATAGAGTAGTATTTTTAGGCCACGTCATTTCGAGACATGGAATATCTGTTGATCCCGCTAAGGTTGAAGCCGTATTGAATTGGCCGAGACCTACGAATGTTCCTGAGATCCTTAGCTTCATGTGAAACGTCTGCCCTTTTTATTGCTTTAAAAGTACTAGAATTTTTTTGTTTTTTTTTGTTTTTGTTTTTTTTTTTTTTGGCCAATAACCTAACACATGAAAATATTTTTATAAAATATTTTTGCCCTCTTTAAAATAAACGTCAACCCACTAGCATTTAAAAATTCAAGTGAAATAGTCATAAAGCAATAGCGTCTACTGTTTTACCAAATCTAAAAGTAATAAGTTTGAAAAGGTATAGCTCATATCAAGCCTATCAAAAACTCTCAAAAGCATAAATAAATAGTCTTAGAATCTTTAATTTAAATCATAAAGCATAATGCGGAAAATGAAGCGCCGGTCCTCGGGTTGTGTGCACCTTCAGTCCAGTAGTATCACTCATCAAGACCTCCCTCAATACCACCTGCATCCATCACACCTAGTGAGTCTAAAGACTCAACACACCATAATCTTGATAACGAGTAGTATAATAATAAAATCACATGCAACAGTGAAAATACTTTTAAGTAAAATAACATTTCATGACATGCATAAACTTTAACATTATCCTCAACATGACATAAATCCTTTAATCATGGTCATAAACATTTTCCTTTATCCTTAGTTGAATTCAGATCGTTAATTGTGACTATCCTCAATCCTCAAAATTCGATGGATCCATCTACATGTAACCACAGTACTGGGCGGCGGGGGACACCAGCGACACTCTCACCGGTCAACTGGGCCCTGGCCAAGCATTATCGAATAGAAATACGATCGTCGGGGCTCCCTCTGGGGCCTTTTCCCATAAATGGGCTCCCTCTGGGGCCTTTTCCCCTCACGATATTCCCATTCTTACGTTAATCCTCATATCCTCTGTTCGTAACAATGGAAACACGATCGTCGGGCTCCCACTGGGACCATCACCCTCACGATATTGCCATCATTAACGAACTAGTCACAATCACTTCACTTCCTTCAACGTTTTTCATTCACATCACTTTATAAAATCATTAATAACATTTACCTTTTT
>NC_133307.1:12403853-12413784 GCF_012295235.1 Primulina huaijiensis
AGTTTTAAAAAGGTGAGTGGCCGATTCTTTTCTTTCAAGTAGGCTAGGGTTTGTGATTTATTTTACACTTTAAATATTAGTTAAACACCTACAAGGCTTATTAGGCCTATTAAGCCATCTAATTAGGCCCATTAGTTAAATTAGAATTTAAATAAAATAATAACAAAGTTTTGATAAAATAAGTTCGTGAATTAAATAGCCGGACTGCTTAAAAGCTCGTATTTTAGTTGAAAAGCCAATACCGATAAAATTTACGTCCTGGCTTATTAAATCACCTCAAAACCCCATATTTTCAAAAATTCTAAAAGCATCAACCATATTTTAAATAATTAAAAATAATTATTTAATAAAAACATTTTACGTTTTTCAGCCTTCGGACCCCGTTCCTCGATCGTCACTTGAATATTCCTAAAAATACAATTTTATGCATGATGACAATAAAAATCTCATTTAGCATATGCACAAGTATGTCACATAATTAATTAGCAATTAAAATCAATTACTTACTCATTTTCAAATTTCCTAGATTTGCATGCGGTTGGATTACGTTGTCTAAATTTTGGACCTTACATCATGGGTTTAGCTGGTTATTATCGTCGTTTTATTGAAGGATTTTCGAAAATAGCTAAACCTATTACTCAACTGACACAGAAGAATCAGCAATTCATTTGGTCAGATGAATGTGAAGCTAGTTTTCTTGAATTAAAGACGAGATTGACCACAGCACCTGTGCTTACTATTCCCTCAGGTACCGGAGGATTTGTAGTGTGTACAGATGCGTCTGGTAAAGGTTTGGGCTATGTTCTGATGCAACATGGCAAGGTGATTGCTTATGTCTCGTCAATTGAAATCTCATGAAACTCGTTATCCTGTTCATGATCTTGAATTGGCTGTCATTGTGTTTGCTCTGAAGATTTGGCGTCATTATTTGTATGGAGAAAAGTTATTTATTCAGATCACAAGAGTCTGAAATATCTCTTTTCTCAATCTGATTTGAATATGAGGCAACGCAGGTGGATGAATCTCCTGAAAGATTTTGATTGTGAGATTCAATATCACCCTGGATCGGTGAATGTTACTGCGGATGCCCTTAGTCGTAAGGTGCATGATTCTGTGTTAGCATATGTTTGTGTCGCCAAAGTACACAAGGATATATGTACTTCTGGTTGGACTTTTCACTCGAATTGGAATTCTGTCACTGTCTCAACATTGCAAATTGAGCCGAACTTGATATCTAAAATCCGAAACGCCCAACGAAGCGATGCTCAGATTCAGAAGTCGAAAGAACTTGTATCTGCAGGACATCAGTCTGGATTTCAGATTTCTTCTGATGGTTCTTTACGACTTAATGGTCGGCTGGTAGTTCCTGATAATTCTGATTTGAAATCTGCCCTTCTTCGAGAAGCACATTGTAGCAAATACAGTATTCACCCTGGAGGTCGAAAGATGTATTTGACATCGAGACCCCAATTCTGGTGGAGACGTATGAAGAAGGACATTGCTGAGTTTATTTCGAAATGCTTGGTCTGCCAGCAAGTGAAAGCCAAGAGAATGAAACTGGGAGGATTACTCCATAGTCTCGGAATCCCGAAATGAAATTGGGAACATATTGCTATGGACTTTGTGACTCATTTACCTCGTTCGCCCAAGGGCTGTGATGCTATTTGGGTCATTATTGTTCGGCTTTCGAAATCTGCACACTTTATTCCGTATGAACAGACTTATCCTTATAAGAGAATGGCTTGTTTATACATTGAGAATGTTGTGAGACTGCACGGTGTGCCAGTCTCAATTGTATCTGATCGTGATCCCAGGTTTGCTTCTAAATTCTGGGGTAGTTTTCAGGAAGCGATGGGTACGCGTTTGGCTATGAGTACTGCTTATCATCCTCAAACTGATGGCCAAACTGAGCGTACGATTCAGACGTTAGAAGATATGTTACGTGCGATGGTGATGGATTTCAGAATTGGATGGCAAGATGCTTTACCATTGGTGGAATTTTCTTATAACGAGTATGGGTATGGCACCATTTGAAGCCTTATACGGGAGACGATGTAGGTCACGGTTATTCTGGGATGAAATTGGTGAAAGACAATTGACTGGACCTGAAATGATACAGGAAATGAATGATAAGGTTCAGTTGATTCGACAGCGGATGAAAGCTGCTCAGGATCGTCAAACGAGTTATGCGAATAAACGAAGACGACCCTTGGAATTCCAGAAAGGTGATAAAGTGTTTTTGAAAATATCTTCCTTTAGAGGTACCGTTCGATTTGGCATGCGAGGGAAGTTATCTCCCCGATATGTTGGTCCATACGAGATCCTTGATCGAGTTGGGGATCTTGCTTATCGGTTGGCATTGCCACCAGCTTTATCTACCATTCATGATGAGTTTAATGTTTCTATGTTGAGAAAGTATGAACCTGATCCATCACATGTACTTGCACCTGATGAGGTTGAACTTGATCCTTCTCTTTCCTATGTTGAACAACCTGTTTGCATTATGGATCGGAAGGAGAAAGTATTGCGAAATAAATCGATCCCCTTAGTTCGAGTACAATGGACACGGCATGGTGTGGAAGAGTCGACGTGGGAGTTGGAGAGCAAAATGCGAGAATCATATCCGCACTTGTTTAATTCTATTCTTCCTGTTCCATTGTACTCAATGTATAATGATCCATTCACTGATTTTAGTTTTGATATGTACTATAACTGGTGACATATTATATGTTTGCCAAAGTTATGTATATAGATATGTTTGAGATTTCGAGGACGAAATCTTTTAAGTTGAGGAGAAATGTGAGACCCCGAAAATAAAATAGTATTGATGCCATTTTTATAAATAAGTTGAAAATATTCAATTTATTTTGATGGAATTTTCCTAAATAAGTTGAAAAATAATGAATTAATTTTAAGGGCAAAATGGTAATTAGTGACATATCTTTTCCATATGAAGTCCAAATGATTTAAGATTTGGATATATCGTAGAAAGCTCAAAGGTAGAGAAGTTTCATGTTTTGAGTTTTGGGAAATTGGATTGTTTAACTGGTCCAAAGGGATATAACGATGTTAAAATGCTAAATATTATATTATATTATTAAAAAAAATAAAAAAAAATTTAAAGACGGTGGAATTCAATTCATAAATGAATTGAACTCCACTACACGTACAGATAGCACAGAGGTTTCGTGAGAAATAGATTTAGGGATTTTCAATTTTTCTTTTCGATCGTGCGACTTATCGGTTTATCCAATCGACGAACCGACTTCAGTTCTGGGATCGTTGACACAAGGTCTTCGATTTGAGGTATAAATTTTGTAGTTTTGGTGATGTTTGAAATTCGTCGATTTTTGGAATAAATCCGAAAAATTGTTAAATCATACAGAAATTGAAAATTTTTGAATAGTGTATGATTTTAACGAAGTAGAGAAGATTATAGTGATGTTATTTTGAATTATTCCTAATTTATTATAATTAAAAAATTTTAATCGTTGAATTGAGAATGAAGAATTATTTGTCATTTATTATTAATTCTGATAAATATATGCGGTTGAATAACCGACAAGAAACTACGTTTTGAAGTCGAAATTGAATTATCCTATGATTTGAATTTGATATGAATTTTAAAGTTTCAAAAGATATTTGAAACCTCTATTGTTGATATTGAATGAAATTATGGATTGAAAAGAATGTGTTATTGATGTAAATAGAGTTTCTATATTGATATCTTCAAGCTACATCGACTGGAACGAAGAATTGAGGTATGTTGCGACCGGATAACATACGACAGGTATCTGTATTATATGATATATGTTTGATTGATTGGATTGAGATACAAGTCTATATGCCTTATTTGTTGAGTTGATGTGGCATACATAACATGCACGTTGAACTATGATCCTTGGATACCCTGATATGATTTGATTTGATTCTGGGTTTGTGAACACAATGCTATGTTTGGTATTACATGACCCTTAAAGCATAGTCATTTGTGGCCCCGATGATTGATTGAGATTTGGGATTTGATGTCGCTTTGTCGACGCTATCATACGATTATCCCTGATTGAGGCCGGTGTGCCAGCTCGAGCATTGATTTGATAGCGATTCGATTGACTCTGACATGTGCTCAGTGGATGGGCATTTGACCTGATACCTCAACGACATACATGCATTGCATATCATAAATCATTGTTTAGATATCTGTGGTATATATTGTGGTTGCTTCTGACTGAGCTTTGCTCACCCCAGATGAGGCTGTTGTTGTCTTTGTATGTTGACAATGACAGGTACTCCAGGATATCAGGAGACCGGAGAGGGTGCTTCTGGAGGGAGTCATAGTCTGATTTGAGGTTTAGTGGTTGTTTCCCAGTATATATGTATATGTATCTATATACCGGGGTATGTCCCGAGAATATGATTTGTTGTTGTATGAGTTGTTTTGATTTTGTGTGGGCATGTTTTATGTTGTGAGATGAAATACTATTTTTAGTATTCAAATAGCATATTTTGGGCTCATTGTAAAGAAATTTTAAACCCGTTTTCCGCTGTGATTAATTAACTGTAACGACCCATTACAGGCCCAGTGGACCGCCCATACGGCCCACTGCCCCAATCGACCCAAGGATATCCCGATGTGCTAAGTACCTATATATCCATGTGGTCTTAGGTTCGATCCTGGGAAGGCACAGACTCCAGTGCATGGGCTGGAGAGTTCTAANTTTAGAATTACCAAAGGTAACACCACTATACCATATAACCATCTAGCCATAAAAACATTCATTGAAACATTTTATCAAACACGTGGTGTGCGTGCTAAAACCTTAGCTCCTTTACTTTGCCATTGGCATCAATTCTATTTCTTTTCAATATATCAATACATACAATATACATAATCAATTAATTAAAGGAGCTAAAATCAATAAAAACTTCATTTGTCATATACATAGCTCATGAGATGCATTCAAAGGAAAGTCTACTTACAACCCAATACACAAGGGGTTGCTAAGCTCTTGAGGGATTCCTACAACACAATAATAATAATAATAATACCATCAATCATTAAAATAACAACCTTACCTCAACATTCAAACCAAACAACCCAATATTTTCCTTTCAATCACTATCCCAAGGAAACAAGCTTTCTTACCTTGCTCCTAAACTCTTGAGGAGAAGAACTTCTAATCTCCAAGCAAAGATTAAGGTTTCAACCAAAGATTAATTTCTTGGAAGAAGTTGGATTGAAGAGAAATGAGGAACCCTTGCTTTTAAACCGTGAGAGAAGAGAAGAAGAAGAACCAGTGCCAATCTTGGAGGAAATGATAATGAAGTATATTTTGTATTAAAAATAGAAAAGTTATTTTGGAGTGCAAACTTGATTTGTAATGGTTTTTGATAACGTCATTTGCTACTTTTGATTATTAATGTAAGTATTTTGATTGTTATATGGAATGTGGTTTTATTGACATTAATTGAAATATTTTGCTTGAGACAGGTGGCAAGTTCTTTTTATGGGGAAACTCTGCCAAAATTTTTAAAGCTCATACTTTCCTCCAAGTCTATATTTTAAAGCTTCCGCATTATAGAGTTTATTTTTTTGAAATGGATAAGGGTGTTACATTTAGTGGGCCTTTTATTGTAACGACCCATTACAGGCCCAGTGGACCGTCCATACGGCCCACTGCCCCAATCGACCCAAGGCTATCCCGATCTTGGGCTCTGCTCTATGGGCCTTGGCCCATCTATGGCACTCTTCCCTCACGGGCTTTCCATAGGCGTCGTATGGTTTACTCATAGAACTCTCCAGCCCATGCACTGGAGCTTGTGCCTTCCCAGACTCGAACCTGAGATCACATGGATATATAGATGCTCAGCACAAGTCTTGTACCAATTGAGCTCTCAATTGGTACCTGGATTGTGCTAAGTATCTATATATCCATGTGGTCTTAGATTCGATCCTGGGAAGGTACAAACTTCAGTGCATGGGCTGGAGTAGCTTATGAGTAACCCATACGACGCCTATGGAAAGCCCGTGAAGGAAGAGTTCCATAGATGGGCCAAGGCCCATAGAGCAGAGCCCAAGATCGGGATAGCCCATGGTCGTTACATTAACCCTAATCAAATTGTGTTGTAATAACGATTAGGAGCTAAGGGCCCCACAGTTTTCAACAAGTTACAAAGGATATTACGAACCTATTCTTCCAGATGGATCAAATACGGAAAGAAAGAGCGTCGACTGAAGCGCATTTCAATACTAAAGCAATGTTCAACAAACGCTTTGTGATAAACATAAAAATTGTACACTAATTAAATGTTTTATAATATAAATACATAGTTTTTGTTTTATTAAATGTTTAAATATTATATGTTTTATAATAAATTGTATAAAATATAAGTTGTTGTGTAATTACAAGTTTTTACTATTTTTTACAGGTTCGATAAAACAAGAATAAACTTGGCGTTGCAAATGAGATTAAGATGATTCTTGGACCTGTAGAAAGTTTATTATAATATCTACAATATTGTTGAAAAGCATGAGATAAAAATCCTCTCACAATCGGGATCAAATTAAGCAACAAATAAAGTTATCAAAGGAGTGGTAGTTTTACCATGCTCTAGTATTTTGACTTTATCTCTCAAATTACTTGGTGAAATGGTTTGAAAAAAATACCACAACTAGACAACTTAATTATCCACATGTTTCTTTTTATGTGAAGAAGCAAATTCGGAGAAGAAGATTTTCAAAAGTGATTTGTAATATAATATAATATCTTGGAACACCAATGAAGAATTATATATAAAAAAATAATATTTTATTTGTGGTTGTCTCCCCAAATTTGGCTATAAATAGGGGTACATTGTAATGTATTGAGATATCCCTCATTCTATGAACAAACATTTGAGTTCTTAATATTTCTCTCTATATTTTTCCTTTATTTCTTCATTTAAATACAATTAGCATGTTAATTTCATATTCAAAGTTTTACACTTTGAATAATGAATAGCTAACTTCCTAAAGTTGAGATGATAAGGTGAAACTCTTGGCATGATAATAAGGTTATTAAAAGGTAAGAATCTATGTTTTATATTATTTAATCATTATTTATTGTTTATGTTATATTTATTTCTTTAAGCATTTTTATACCCTACTTATAAGTGAGAGTTTTTATTTATTGTTGCTATATGTTACACTAAATTCTTGGAACCATTTATATGTTTGTTTGGTATTACCAACCATTTAAAGTGGATGCCTTGATTTATTATATATGAATATATCATAATATTAAATTCTTGGAACCATTTAAATGTTAGTTTGGTTTTACCAACCATTTAACTTGGATTCCTTGATTTATTATATATGAATATATCATAGTATTAATTTATTGGTACCATTTAAATGTTTGTTTGGTTTTACCAACCATTTAAAGTGGGAACCTTGATTTAGTGTTTACAAATATATATAGCACAATAAATACTTGACCACATTTATAAGTTTTGGTATATATTTTATACTTATAAGATAATAATTTATAACATAATATAAATATGATTATTTAATATATTGGAACCATTTTATTAAGTGGATTTCAATATTGTTCGTTAATGTTAACTTTATTAAAATACCAAGAGTGGATCTTTTAATCTCAACTACTTAAATTAAATTTTGAACAATTAAAATTTACCCATTAAAGATTCAAACAATTAAAATTAAAAAGAAACAAAAACAAAAACAAAACAAAAAGATATTGTAGTGGACTTGTAATTACCTTAGCTTCCCTGTGGATACGATATCGGACTCACCGAATTATACTACTTGTGGACAACATGCTCTTGGGAGTGCAACAATCAAAGTGACAACAAGTTTTTGGCGCCGTTGTCGGGGAAGTATAATTTAATTTCAAGTCTATTTAATTTTGTTTATAGTTTATTTTTCTTTATTTGAATTTTTATTGCTTTTGTGCGTTTTTATTCTTTTGCATTTGCATTTGCATGAGCATTTGGTCACGTACACTTAGTGGTCGACTCATTCGAAATAACCCTTTTGTAGAGCCCAAAATCAGTATACGTAAAATCCATGCATTTATTTAATTTGTTAAATTAATTATTTAAGTTTAAAATGATTTTAGAGATGCATGATTTCTGAAATTTTATTATGTTAATTATTTATGTTTATTTGATGCACGTTAAAAATGTTCTCTCGAGTTTGGGTTTCAGGCGAATATTCGATGTGGGATCGAGAAAAAGAGACCGGCGACGATTTTTGCGATTTTAAAATGTGATATTTTATTTTAAGTTAGGATTGGGGCATTTTAAATGATTTATGAAGTTTTAACATTTTTAAATCCTAATTTAAATATTAGGCGATTTTAAGATTTTAAGTAGTATTAATTAGCAAGTTAATTATTAATTGTGAATTTTACTTAATTTCTTTTGAGATTTTTAGTAAAGTTGATATTGGGTTAGTAGTATTAATTAGCAAGTTAATTATTAATTTAAAACCTTAATTCCCATTAACCCACTACCCAATAACACACACACACGTTGCTCACTCACACAACCCATGTGGTTTACTACACACCACACACACACATTCATGTATTCAAACACACTTTCTAACAAACTCACTCACGATATAACACACACATTTCATTGTTTTCTCAATGATCTTTTTTAAAGAAAGCTTAGGGTTCTTAAGGTAGTAGCAGCCGCCCCTCCCACTCCAAATTTTCTTCAGCAATCCTTCGTTGATTTAGCAGCAAAAATCATGCCTCAAGTCGCCCGGATCATTCCCGCACCGTGTCGCTTCGATATTCACCGTATCATGAGTTTTAAAGATCAAAGGCATGTATATTCTTTCGTTTTATGCATCGATCTCGTCATAGTAGATATTTTGATGTATGTTATGTGTGAAAGTTTGATTGTTATGAGAAAAGTTTGAGCGATTATGCATTGAATCGATTTCTGAAACATTTTGGATCTCAAAACATGAGTTTGCTATCATTTTAAAAACTGCGACTTTTTGGTCGATATTCTTGAAAAAGTTTCAACATATAAAACGTATAAATTTTTGAGACCTTCGAATTGACAGTAAATTCGAAATATTTGGATAAGAAATGAGTGAGTTATGATTGTTTTCGTGGGACTGCTCAAACCGCAACTTTTATGAAAATGTGTTCTTGAAGTTTTATTGTTGCAGGCTTCGTTGAGGATCGACGGGTGTTTGCTGCTACGCTTAAGCATGTGGAGCATGATGTTGAGATGGGGTTTGGTGTGTCGGTTCACATCGATAGGCACTTGTTTGCATTAGAAGTCGTAGGATGCGTTTTGGTGTCAAATGGCGTGTTCACGGATTGGGTTGCGTTGCTTGTGATGCGTAGTTTTTTTGGGGTATTTGTTTGAGATTGAATAATTGCCTTAGCATCCTAGGATGGGTCTTGAGGTAGGATTAATTCACAAATGTAGGGAATTCCGTTTGTTCACGATTCCAGCACCTACACGGACCCGAAGCCGGACCTGTACACGGAGTCCGTGCCATTTTTCCTTCAAAATGCGAATTTCCAGCATGTACCCGGACCCCTACACGGGGTGCGTGTACACCCTTTTTATAAAAAAAAAAGAAAAAAAAATTTTTATTTTTATTTTTTAAAATTTTGAGTATAAAATATAGGATGTGTTTTATGGTTATGAATATAAATATAGAATTTATTTTGTGGTTATGAATATAAAACATAGGATTCTGTTTTGGGGTTCAATATCATGGTTTAGTACGATTATTAAACGAGGTCAAGTCTCGAGTGATCTAGAATGTCATAAACTATTTATTTATTTCGGTGGCGAGCACGAATATCTACGTCTAAGCTATGAAAGATAAGTGTTTGAACTCATGTTAGTATGTGCAGCAGTGGCCCCAAGTGAGATCCAACGAATCCCTCAA
>NC_133307.1:12420755-12426299 GCF_012295235.1 Primulina huaijiensis
AAAAAGAAAATACTTTTAAGTTTTTGAGGTATGCTAAATGTCTTGTGACCAAATTATGAATAGGTTTGGAAGTCGGTGAACGTGGCAGAGGACCTCTCCACCCCGTTAAAGCATGAACAGGTTTAGATCAGGATTGGAAAGCGGTAAAGCATGACCAGGGACCAATCCACCCGTTAAAGCATGAACGGGGATCTCATGTATGTGACAGTGGATCTTCCCTGCCAGCCCAGTACTGTGGTTTAGTCTGATCAGGCATATTTATGTATGGGTCACTTGCTTTGAAACATATCTCTACGCAAAATGATGTTATGTATGCTCAAGTATGTATGATGCAATCACGTTTAAGAAAAGTTTTATGATGATGGCACGTCTACGTTTATGCTATTATGTTCAAGTTCAAGTAGGTTTATTCTATTACGTTCAAGTTTCAAGTATGTACGCTCTATTTTAAAGATGCATGTGGTTTTATTACGTATTACTTGTTATTACCAATTTATACATGTTGAGTCTTTAGACTCACTAGACTTGATCGATGCAGGTGAGGATGACTTTGAGGAGACGAGAGCTGGGGTCCAATGAGCCGGCTTGGACTGAGCAGGAGGCTAAACCCAAGGACCGCCCATGTTTTTAAGACATTATGCAATGTTTCAAATATTCTGATTTCATGTTATTGTGTACGATATTCAAATAAGTGTTTTTAGAAAACTTTATTTGTGATATTTTCATTGCAAATATTTTAAATGATCAGTTTATTGTTATCGCAATTTGAAGGTTTCTATTTAATTAAGAAAATTTTTATTTTTCCGCAAATTTTAAAGTAGATAAAATTACGGTACTTGACACCTTTATTTTTACAAAACATGGCAGAAGAACCCATCCAAGAAAATAAAGATGAAATTCAATCTCTACATGATCATGATAGACGAAGAACACTTAGAGATCACATGAATCCTACACGTACTAGTGCACCTTCATGTCTAGTTTTTCCCCCGATGCATCTCATTTCAATTTTAAGCCTGGTATTATCCAACTTTTACCCAATTTTCATGGCTTAGATTCTGAAAATCCATACATGCATTTACGAGAGTTTGAAGAAGTGTGCAACACATATAATGATCTAAATTGTAGCATGAACACCATTCGACTTAAGTTTTTTCCTTTTTCTTTAAAAGATAAAGCTAAAACTTGGCTACAAAATCTTAGATCGGGATCCATTCGAACTTGGGATGAATTGCAACAACAATTTTTGAAAAAGTTTTTTCCATCTCATAGAACAAATNCATGAACACCATTCGACTTAAGCTTTTTCCTTTTTCTTTAAAAGATAAAGCTAAAACTTGGCTACAAAATCTTAGATCGGGATCCATTCGAACTTGGGATGAATTGCAACAACAATTTTTGAAAAAGTTTTTTCCATCTCATAGAACAAATTCTTTCAAAAGGCAAATCATCACTTTCACTCAAAAACAAGGAGAAACTTTTTATCAGTGTTGGGATAGATATAAAGAATTGCTTAATCTTTGTCCACATCATGGTTTTGAAATTTGGAGAGTTGTTTCTCAATTTTATGAAGGCTTAACACCTAAAGATAGGCAAATGGTTGAATTTATGTGTAATGGAACATTTGAAGATAAAGATCCAAATGAGGCAATTGAGTATCTCGATTCATTAGCTGAAAATGCTCAAAATTGGGACATTATAGGTACAATCGAACCATTAAACAAGCTTCAATCTCCTACATCTGGTGGAGGTATGTACACTCTCAAAGATGAGCATGATCTTCAAGCTAGATTTATCTCTTTGGCAAGAAAAGTTGAGGTACTTGAATTGAAAAAGAATGGTCAATTAAAATCTGTTCAAGAAATTGCATGTCACATCTGTGATACAAGTGATCATTCTACAAAAGATTGTCCCACTTTGCCTTCTTTTAAAGAATGTCTCCATGAACAAGCCAATGTTTTAAACAATCTCAAAAGGCCAAATTTTGAACCATTTTCTCAAAGTTACAATCCAAGTTGGCGAAATCATCCAAATTTTAGTTGGAGGAATGATAATGCTGCATAATTTTCACAATCACATTTCCAAAATCAAAAAAATTTTCAAAATTATGCACCTTATGTTCCTCCACCTAAAAGGAATTTGAATGATATGTTGAATTCTTTCATTGCAAAGCAAGAGTCTATCAATACTCAAACTGCTCAAATCATGACAGATTTGAAAGATACTCTTGCTAAATTTGCATCTGCACTTAATGTTCATGAAAATGGTAAATTTCCTTCACAACCACAGCCTAGTCCCAAGGATCATCATTCACAAACTGGAACTTCAGGAACTCAACCGATGGATCAGGTAAAATCTGTTATTACCCTTCGAAGTGGTAAGGTTGTGGAAAAATCCATTCTTGAACCTTGTGAAGATGATGATAAATCAACTCCAAAGGGTAAGGAAGTGGAACCCATAACTTGCGAAGAGGAGGTTCAACAGACAGTGTCACCACCATTCCCTCATGCATTGAAAAATACAAAAAAATCAAATTTGAATTCTGATATATATGATATTTTTAAACAAGTAAAAGTTAATATTCCTTTATTAGATGCAATAAAACAGGTACCATCATATGCCAAATTTTTGAAAGACTTGTGCACTGTGAAAAGAAAATTGAATGTGAAAAAGAAAGCATTTTTAGCCGAACAAGTAAGTGCAATCATTCAAAATAATAATGCTTTGAAATACAAAGACCCTGGTTGTCCTACTATTTCTTGTATTATTGGAGAACGAAAGATTAAAAAAGCCTTGCTTGACCTTGGAGCTAGTGTGAATTTACTTCCATATTCAGTTTATCAAGAACTCAATCTAGGCGAGTTAAAACCTACTTCGGTAACACTTTTACTTGCTGATAGATCTGTTAAAGTGCCAAGAGGTATGGTAGAAGACGTGTTGGTCCAAGTTGATAACTTTGTATATCCTGTCGATTTCATAGTTTTAGATACACAACCTATCGAAGCTTGTAATGCAATTCCTGTAATTTTAGGTCGTCCATTTTTAGCAACTTCTAATGCTCTTATAAATTGCAGGAATGGAATAATGAAGTTGTCATTTGGTAACATGACCTTGGAGCTTAATGTGTTTAATCTTTGTAAGCAACCACATGACAAAGGAGATGAAAGTGAAGATGAAAATCTTATTGAAACTCTTGTGGAAGAAAACATTCAAGAAGGGAGTACTCGTGATCAATTAGATATTTGTTAAATTCAAACTGTTAAAGAAAATATTGAAATTGATCTTGATGATTTTATCAGGTATCACTCGTTACGAGGATCAGAGAAAGAATTTGATGCAAAATATGAGAACAAAGACGAACCACCCATATTGGAGTTAAAACCCTTGCCAGAAGAATTGAAGTATGCATTTCTTGGAGAAGATGAAACATATCCGGTGGTAATTTCTTTAAAACTAGCAAGTGATGAAAAAGGTAAATTAGTTGATATGCTTAAAAGACATAAAAATGCAATTGGTTGGACACTAAAAGATCTCAAAGGCATTAATCCACTAATTTGCACTCACAAAATTCACTTAGAAGAAAATGCAAAAACATCTCAACAACCACAAAGGAGATTAAATCCACACATGAAAGATGTTGTGAAAACTGAAGTTCTCAAACTACTTGATGTTGGCATTATCTACCCTATTTCTGATAGTAAGTGGGTAAGCCCAACACAAGTAGTTCCGAAAAAATCTGGCATCACAGTGATAAAAAATGAAAAAGGTGAATTGTTAACAAGTCGAGTCCCATCTAGTTGGCGGATGTGTATTGATTATAGAAAATTAAATGACGCCACTAGAAAAGATCATTTTCCAATACCATTTTTGAATCAAATTTTAGAAAGAGTAGCAGGTCATCCATACTACTGTTTTCTTGATGGATATTCATGTTATTATCAAATTCCCATTGCACTCTAAGATCAAGATATAACTACATTCACATGTCTTTTTGGAACATTTGCATTTAGAAGGATGCCATTTGGATTATGCAATGCCCCAGCAACATTTCAAAGATGTATGCTAAGCATTTTTTGCGACATGGTTGAAAATTGTTTGGAAATTTTCATGGATGATTTAACTGTCTTTGGGAATACATTTGATAATTGTCTTGAAAATTTGGAAAAAGTTTTAAAAAGATGCGAGGAAAAAGGTCTTATTTTAAATTGGGAAAAATGTCATTACATGATTACTTCTGGAATTGTTTTGGGACATGTCGTGTCATCTCATGGAATTGAAGTTGATAAAGCAAAAGTTGATGTCATTGCCAATTTACCCCCTCCAAAAACCATTAAAGAAATTCGCTCATTTTTGGGACATGCTGGATTTTATAGGAGGTTTATAAAGGACTTTAGTTTAATCTCTAAACCCATTTGTAACCTCTTAACAAAAGACACTGCATTTGAGTGGACTCAAGAATGTCAAAATGCTTTTGATAAAATCATTCGACATTTAACATCAGCTCCTATCATGCAACCTCCTGATTGGTCTTTACCATTTGAAATCATGTGCGATGCGAGTGATTATGCAGTCGGTGAAATATTGGGTCAAAGAAGAAACGGTAAGCCTTATGTGATATATTATGCAAGTAGAACTTTAAACAATGCTCAAATGAATTACTCCACAACTGAAAAAGAACTACTTGATGTAATATTTGCATTAGATAAATTTCGTTCTTATTTGATTGGATCAATGACTATTGTGTTTACTTATCATTCTGCTATTAGATATTTGTTGACCAAACAGGATGCAAAGCCACGACTGATACGATGGATTTTGTTGCTCCAAGAATTTGACATTGTGATCAAAGATAAAAAAGGAACCGAGAATGTCGTAGCCGATCATTTATCAAGACTAGTAACAGGATCATCTTGTGAAATGACACCAATTAACGATAATTGTCCTGATGAACATCTATTTTAAGTTACTACTACACCTTGGTTTGCTAACATAGTAAATTTTCTTGTGACAGGAAAAATCCCACCGCAATGGAGTTCTCAAGATAAAAGAAAATTTTTGAACGAGGTAAAAAACTTTTATTGGGATGATCTGTATCTGTTCAAGTATTGTCTGGATCAAATTTTTCGACGTTGCATACCCGACAATGAGGTAAGTAGTGTCATTAAATTTTGTCATTTAGAAGCATGCGGAGGACATTTTTCTTCAAAGAAAACAGCTGCAAAAATCCTGCATTGTGGATTTTATTGGCCCACTTTGTTTAAAGACACCCATGAAAGCTGCAAGATATGTGAAAATTGTCAAAAATTGGGTGCGATTTCAAAAAAAAAAGCATGATGCCTTTGAATCCTATTATTGAAATTGAAATCTTTGATTGTTGGGGAATAGATTTTATGGGACCTTTTCCACCGTCGTTTGGATACTTGTATATTTTAGTTGCAGTTGATTATGTTTCCAAATGGATAGAGGCAATTCCATGTCGAACAAATGATCATAAAATCGTCATCAAATTTTTAAAAGAAAATATTTTTAGTAGATTTGGAATTC
>NC_133307.1:12426935-12469439 GCF_012295235.1 Primulina huaijiensis
TTTTCTTTTCAAAATGGATGAAATTCTCTCAAAAATTTGTAAATATTTTCCCTCTGTTTCTGAAAATGTTCTAAAAAAATTTATGCGGGAAGGTGTGAAAGATTGAGATTGCTAATGCAAAAAGGAATTCCAGAAGATATTCGTCTTGTAATAGAAGCTAAGGTCCGATTAGGAGGAGAAGTTCCACAATCATTGCTCATTCGGTATTTGCCTAGATTAGAAAAAAGCACTTATGCGAAAAAACGAAAGGCCAAAAGTTTAGGGGTTTGTCATAAGTGTGCAAGATGGACTTGTGACAAACGATGCAGATCTTTGGGATGTGTTTCCAATAACAGAGAAGATAAAATTGGTTTCATTAAGAATGGGCTGAGTAAGGAGTCTTTAGAAACATCTTATTGACTCTTGAGACGCATTCTAGTGGACATGTGCATATTGAACTTCTTCGTTTATGGAAACAATTCCAAGATGAGCGTCATAGTCTTAGGAATCCTACTAAAAAAGACCCTGTTTGCCAATTTATAAGAAAATTGGATGGGAAGCATATCCTCGACTCATAGAAGGCGTTGAAGCCATTTCTGGACGTAAAACCAGAGGAAAATTGTGAGCCACAATCACACTTCTGTAATGATAAGTTATTGATCAATTTCCCAACTTTAGATCTCCATCTGCAACGAGAGAAGATTCGAGTCCAGTTAGTTGATAAACATAAAAATTGTACATTAATTAAATGTTTTATGATATAAATATATAGTTTTTGTTTTATTAAATGTTTAAATATTATATGTTTTATAATAAATTGTATAAAATATAAGTTGTTGTGTAATTACAAGTTTTTATTATTTTTTACAGGTTCAATAAAACAAGAATAAACTTGGCGTTGCAAATGGGATTAAGATGATTCTTGGACCTGTAGAAAGTTGATTATAATATCTACAATATTGTTGACAAGCATGAGATAAAAATCCTTTCACACTTGGGATCAAATTAAGCAACAAATAAAGTTACCAAAGGAGCGGCAGTTTTACCATGCTCTAGTATTTTGACCATATCTCTCAAATTACTTGGTCAAATGGTTTCAAAAAAATACTATAACTAGACAACTCAATTATCCACATGTTTCTTTTTATGTGAAGAAGCAAATTCGGAGAAGAAAATTTTCAAAAGTGATGTGTAATATAATATAATATCTTGAAACACCAATGAAGACTTATGTGTAAAAAAATAATATTTTATTTGTGGTTGTCTCCCCAAATTTGGCTATAAATAGGGGTGCATTGTAATGTATTGAGATATCCCTCATTCTATGAACAAACCTTTGAGTTCATAATATTTCTCTCTATATTTTCCTTTATTTCTTCATTTAAATACAATTAGCATGTTAATTTCATATTCAAAGTTTTACACTTTGAATAATGAATAGCTAACTTCCTAAAGTTGAGATGATAAGGTGAAACTCTTGGCATGATAATAAGGTTATTAAAAGGTAAGAATCTATGTTTTATATTATTTAATCATTATTTATTGTTTATGTTATATTTATTTCTTTAAGCATTTTTATACCCTACTTATAAGTGGGAGTTTTGATTTATTGTTGCTATATGTTACACTAAATTCTTGGAACCATTTAAATGTTAGTTTGGTATTACCAACCATTTAAAGTGGATGCCTTGATTTATTATATATAAATATATTATAATATTAAATTCTTGGAACCATTTAAATGTTAGTTTGGTTTTACCAACCATTTAACTTGGATTCCTTGATTTATTATATATGAATATATCATAGTATTAATTTATTGGTACCATTTAAATGTTTGTTTGGTTTTACCAACCATTTAAAGTGGGAACCTTGATTTAGTGTTTACAAATATATATAGCACAATAAATACTTGACCACATTTATAAGTTTTGGTATATATTATATACTTATAAGATAATAATTTATAACATAATATAAATATGATTATTTAATATATTGGAACCATTTTATTAAGTGGATTTCAATATTGTTCGTTAATGTTAACTTTATTAAAATACCAAGAGTGGATCTTTTAATCTCAACTACTTAAATTAAAATTTGAACAATTAAAATTTACCCATTAAAGATTCAAACAATTAAAATAAATAAAAAAACAAAAACAAAAATAAAACAAAAAGACATTGTAGTGGACTTGTAATTACCTTAGCTTCCCTGTGGATACGATATCGGACTCACCGAATTATATATACTACTTGTGGACAACCTGCTCTTGGGAGTGCAACAATCAAAGTGACAACACTTTGATTATCTGGAAAATGTTGTTACGTAGAGAATGGATTTGATGCAAGAACTTCTGATAAATGTTGTTTCAAATGTCAACTCGGAAGTTCGCATTTTTTCCAGAAAAGTTGAGGCGTTTGACAAAAAGGGGGAAGAAGAAGAACAAGATCAGCAGACGGAATCTAAAAAGAGACCCAGTCAACCAACTGATCAAGGTCCAGCTGATAAAAAAGCTCAGAAATAGAATATCAGTTAGAAGACAATCTCTACTCTTATTCAGTTGAAGATTATGACAGATTTTGAAGATTATTTTAGTTAGTTACGAATCTGTGCATTGAAAGAGTTGTCAATAAAATATTATTTTTATCTACAATGAGTTTAGTTGATCAGTTCATATTTTCTAAGTTTTGTCAAAAACAAAAAAAGGGGAAATTATTGCAAACTAAATTTCGGAAGTTTGAAAAACTGGGCATTTAATAGATTGAATTGAATTGATCAAAAATACTGATAGTAACTGATCTAAAATATGCAAACTATCGGTTGCCAAAAACTGAATATTAATGCGAAGATAATCGAAGGTAACTGAACCAACTGACTGGACTACACAGACAACGAACTGATCAGTTGCTACAAACAGTTTTCATCTTATCAAGTTATAACCTATCGGCAGATATTTCAGCTGTACACGTCATTAGTTAAAAGGACATTCAACCGACAGATAGTACCAAAGCAAGACTGCAACTAGTAGTGGGATCGCCGTATTTTAGAAAAGCTGCAGTGTATGACTGTCAGAAGAATGTTGACGTGGAAAACAACGGATAGAAATTTTCAAATTGCATTCAATATTACCGTTGGAAGCAAAGCCTATAAATAGTAGAGGAAGAGCAGCTAAGAGATCTCTCCAACAACTTCGAACTTAACTACTCTCAACTCGACTCTTGAAAAAATTCTTAACTGAGCTATTACTATGCTGGAATATTTAAAAGCTCACGCTTATTGTATTCATTCATAGCATTTAAGGCTATATTTCGAGATTGCAAGCACAAATTGATTTTATGTAATCAGTCGTGCTAAGTTATTTCAAAACCAGTCGAGCACTGTAAATTGTTTTGTAACTAAGAGTTTCAGTTTTGCATTGTTAAGTCCAAGACTGAGGTGGGTCTGTACAACTGTTTGTGTAGATCAAAGTCTTTTAATGAATATCTATCTTCGTGATAGAATAGGTGACGTAGGAGTGTTTGAAATCTCCGAACATCCATAAAATCTTGTGTGTTCTTATTTCAGTTTTATTCTATCTATCAGTCAGTTCATTTCAACACTGTTATTGTTAACTGATTGATATCGACTGAAGAGATTCCTGAGTTTCAGTTTATCACTAAACTGACTCAATATTCGAAAAGATTGTGAAAATTGTTAGTGTTTATTCAACCACCCCTTTTAAACACTCTTTCATCCTCTAACCGATCCTATCAAAGCCACATACAGATCCATGTCCATAACCTAGGTGAATGCAGGGATGTAAATGAAGTATTACATAAGCTTCTAATATTTTACATGTCTTCGATCTTCAAAATTCCTTTCGAGGATCGGGCCTACTATCGTCAAGTCTTGATCTCCCACTAATTCTAATATTTACATTAATATCCATGGCACATTGAGATACAATTTAGGGGGTGTGAACAAACCATAAACCATGTTCACTAATAATTATCAATAATCAAAATTCAAACACGTGAAATATCCTAACATACACATAAGACATTGGTCATGGCTCTCGATCATTTTTTATTATATAATATCTAATATTATATTAATTCGATAATATCACATATTATCTACAAATCGTGTACCTCGTAAATTATTACTAACAGCCATAATTATCAAATTAAATAAAAACTTTTATTTAACTTCAAATAATTAAATTTCTTGTAAAACATCTTTTACAAAAAATAATTAAAATTTTAATTAAATTATTTATTTTGTAAGAAATTAATTTATGAAAAATTATTGGAGGGGTAAAATCGTCTGTATCTTCATAAAATATCAATTTAGCCCCCGAAATTTTCGATAATTCAGAAAACGACTCGGGGATTCTCAAAAAAGAGTCCCCATCGGGCAGGACTGCCCGAGACCATCTCGGGCACAAGTGCGAGGCTTCACATGCTGCTCGAACTGTTCCCTTTAATTTTTTTTAAAATTTAGAATCCAGCCTGCTCGGGGCAGCGACGGGCAGCGCCTTCCAGCTAGCGTTGCCCGGAACTTTTTCGAGCAGTCGCGTTAAATTTTTTTTGTTTTCCAAAAATAAATTTGAGGGCTTTCTTTCCTGAAAAATTCTCACGCAGTTAGAAAGAATAAAATCAACATGATTTAAAACACACGATTGAGAGTAATCTAGCTCTGATACCACTGTTGGCACATCGAATTCCTACACCCAAGACGCAGCAGACGTTTAAATTTTTCGTTTCGACAATAGAAACGTTGCTTGGATGTCATGTGTTTAAAATTCCATTTATAGGCCGTTTAGAATTATACCTTTGCGTATAGAACGTTGGACTCCAAACTATTCCGATTTTTAATTGGAGATAGTCCTTCTTGTAATTTACTACAAACGGTACACCAGATTGGATCATCTAGTCAGGTCAACGATCGAAGACGGTCTTCCTCGCTTATATTGCACTAGAAATTGCAAGAAATTTGTGCGTTGAGACTAGGGTCTCCGAACTTCCAAAATCCTAGATGGTGTAGCGACGATGGTGGAAGAACAAGTGGCCGAAAGTTAAACGACCTCGATTTTTTTTCTAATCATAAATCATGAATTCTAAAATACTAAATAAAATAACTTTAATATTTCTAACAATCATAATAATTTAACAGTTTAAATCTCAAGTGCATAAAGTAAATCCTAAATCATCACATAACCAAAACTTTCTAAATTGACCTTTAAAAAAATAAACTAACAATAAAAATAAAGCATAAAAATATCTCTAACAAAATCATTAACATGATCTTTAAATCATTTATCTAACAAGCTAGTGCAGAAACATAAAAGTCTTCGGGTGTGTACTGCTGTTCTCGATCCCCTCAATTGTCACCGCCTCCCGTAAAAAATAATATTATGCATCATACAAACCTAGTGAGTCTAAAGACTCGGTACGTTATAAACATGGATATCAAATAATACATATACAATCACATCCATTAAAATCATATTTTTATTTAAAATAGCTTTTGAACATAAATAAACAATTTAAAATCATTTGAGCATAATTAAATCATAAATCTTAAAATCATTTTAAAATAACTTTAATCATAAATAAATTCTTAAAAAATCATTTAAAATAAGCTTTAAGCATAAATAAATCATTTTAAAAATAGCTTTAATCATCATCATAAATCCTTTATCATAAAATCCTTTTAATCATAAGCTTTCAATCATATATTTTTTTGGGTAAAGTTTGATCCTTGAAAGTGAATAGCATTTATCATTTGGTCGACTGATCAATCTTCAGCTCCACATGGCCCATGGGGGTGTGCATCAGGCTCCACTGTGGAAATAAGATCGTCGGGGTTCCCTCGGGGGCCTTCTCACATAGACGGGCTCCCTCTGGAGCCTTTTCCCCTCACGACATCCCCACAAAATTATAAGTTCACCGTTCCTTTTTAAAACGGATCCCCTACATATCATATATCGTTTGTCACAGTCAATTTACATCCCTCAAAATATTTTTCCTTTTCTTTAAAAATCATAAAATAAAATAGCTTTCCAAAAATAGCATTTTAAACAAGAAAAAATTGCCCAGCTTTTACAAAAATCATAAAATAACATATTATCATCAAAATGATAATTTTAAATCGTATAATATCATTTTACAAGCATGATGATTCTTTGTGACGCTGTCAAACGTTTTCATATTTTCCTAAGTGTAAAATTATCGTTTTTCCACTGGAAGTAAAAATTCTCGAATTTATCTTTTTCTCACTTTTAATGAAAAGATTAATTAAATATAATTTTTCATAAATTTATGAAGCTTAAAACAAGGATTTTCAATTAATTCTTTAATTAACGTTTCGTGTGGTGATTAAATCTCGGATAAATCCAAAACTCATTATTTTGATGCCAAATTTTAAACATAACATTTTTATTATTTATTCTACCCTTGGGAGCCATGAACCACACCCGTGGACCCATGGTTCCAATTTTAGTTTTTACATTTTTGAAATTGACACATAATCGAACACACCGAGCCATCTCCCAAAATACTCGAGCCATGGTCGAGCCACCTCAAGCCAAACCTGAGCCAACCCATCTAGGAACCCTCCTGACCAAGCCCAGCCCATAGAACCTAGCCCTAGCTCGCTCAAACTGCCTGTAACCAGACCCAACCTGGAAATGGCTTGAACTCACACCTATAAACTCCTGGGGACACTAGGACACCTCCAGCCGAGCCCACATAACCCTAACCATCCCTAGCCCACGCCTAGACCCAGCCCAGACCAGCCCAGCCACTAGAACCCACGCACAAGCCGCTTGAAACAAGGACAGCAGCTTGCGCGATCCCATGGTTGCCTCACGTTTTCTCTAACCAGCAGCCAACCCAGCCGCACCAGCCCTTGGCCCGACACCTGCCCATCACCCTAGGACCCTGATGGACCTATGCTGAGCCACCCAGCCCCAGCTGCAAGCCCGCACGGCTACTGTCACTCTCCCCCGATCGCGCGAGGAGTTCCTGCTTCATGGGACTCCTCCAAGGCTACGCGCGAGGGGTCCTAGCCATGCTAGGACGCTTCCTGATCCTGCCCCACATCCGGCACGAGCATTTCTCGAGAACTGGTCGAGTCCCTAAGCCCCATGCATAGTGATCGAGCCACTTGAATTTGCAACCCAACAACATAAACCCACGGCTCCTTCATGATAAATTCCTACGGTTCCAGCTTGTTTCCTCTATTATTTTATCATGTTTTGCCCATAAACCAATCATATTTTACCATGTATTGGCAATGTACTCGTTGGATTCAAAAATGTTTTTCATAAAAGCGTAAAATCGTAAAAACGTTGAAAATCGGTATCGTACCGTAAAATAATCGAACCCAATATTTTTCATGCATAATAAATTAAATCAAGCATATCATGATTTTTATGATGTTTTGAAAGAGTTTAGGAACGTGCCTTTGCATTTATAACGCTCGAATTTTCAATCGTCAGCGAGGAAGGACGAACAGGCGACGAAGAACACAAGCTTTTCTTCTTATTTTTTTTCAAAATTATGAATTGTGTGTGTGATGTATTTTGGCTGTTTGTGGCTGATTGTGGTGTTTTTAAAAGCTTGGTAACTTATTTATAATTAAATTAACATGATAATGGGCTTTGGTTTTGGTCTTGCAAGTTTAAGGGTAACTGGATCTACTTAAATTAATTAAATTGGGCTCAATAACACTTATTTAATTAAATGATAAAATTTTATAAATAAGTTTCCCGAAAATAATATTTTTGATATTTTAAAATTCTTTGTTTGCCCAAAACCGGCTTCCTGGGAAAAATCGAGCTTGACTTGTAAAATAATTCGAACTCCAACATTTTTAGGAAAATTAAATCATTTTTAATCATATTAGGAAGCCTTGTAATTATATAATGAAAAATAATTATTCTTGTCTTGGTCGTCCATGGTCTCCTTTCCCTTGCCAATTATCGAATATTCGGTAAAATCTTTAATTTCATGTAATCATATCATATTATCATTTAATTATGCGATCATTTAAAAAAAATTAAATAAAACAATTAAAATAATTTGCATGCATGCGATTTACGTAGGTTAGTTTTTCAGACGTTACAAAAAGTTTTCTTGTTCAAGAGCAAGAGGTGGCCGAAACTTCTTGTGTAAAGGGTGGAGAGTTATGTTTGAATTTTTTGTGAAAAATTGTGTGCAAAACTTGTGGTGTAATTTTATGACCTCTCATGATGTATATGTAGAGGTTAACTCCTAATACCTCTCCCACAAGAACTCCAAGTCCTTGTGGTATTAGGACTCTAATTTCATTATATTAAATTCTTATATTATTATTTATTATATTATGTGTTGATTAACTTTAGATAACACATAATATATATTATAATATATGTACTTATCAGTATTCACCACTATTAGCACCAACATTTAATAATAAATTACAAATTCATTAAATAAATGATTCTGAACTCATTTTAACTCCGACCGACAATCCAAGAGCACCGATATATCAAAGATACAAACAACTCTTGTTCATATAATGAAAATTGAAATTTTGAAGATCAAAATTTTCACTTATCATATTGGGCGACAATCAGTTTAGTGAATTCCTTCACAAAACAGACAGTTCCACTCTTTTTCCTTAATTAGCAATTAAGTTAACTTCAATTTCTTCCATCTTATGGAATCCACTTATAAACTCTTTTTTAAACTTTTTTTTTATCTCCATCAAACTATAGTCGTCAAATTTCAACTCCTTGGACTTTAACTTTCTCAACGGGAACACAGAATCCGATACTTGTGTAGGTTCAGAGATACAGTTAGTCGTGGCTTCACATCTCCATGTGATTCATAATAACATTTATTCTTATTCAGGCTTACCCTAGTTAGCCCCATTCTTTTTAGCAACTCCTTGATCAAAGTTGTCAGAACTCATTTCTGATTGCACCCATCGAATCATGGTAAGAACATCTAGTAGCATCGCCCCATAATCCTCTAGGTATCACTGATAGTGCCTGCAAGAACCTTTTGTCATGGTTAACGTACAGTACAGTCCCTTCAATACATATATCCCGATCAAATCTGCAACCATTGGTATAACGAGAGTTGCATATAAATTCGATAACGATGTGATTTATCTTTGAGCAATATTGTCATGGTACACACAACTAAGGAAACACTTTTCCAAATTAAATATGTCTTACTCTGGCCAGAAATTCTTTGTACTATTAACTCATCAGGCCACATAGGATATATTTACCGTAGGAAAACGGTGAATCCCCGACTACAATTGAAACTTCCACTAATAGTTTTACTTAAAAAGTACTAGAAATTTTTTTTTTTACCCTAAACATTTTCGGCCGATACATATATATATACTTTAAAATACTTTGACACCATTTTAAAATAAAACAACCGACTATATCTGAAAATTCAAATGAACGAGTTCAAAAAATGAAATCGTCACGTTTTTACTAAACATAAATTTAGCAATATTTCAAAATCATCCTAACTCTAACATTTCCTCTAAACCACTCAAAATCATATAAAAGTCGTAAAAATCTTTATCATAAACTCAAACGTAAATCATAATCATAAACGTAATCGTAATGCGGAAAATCTAGCGTTGGTCCTCGGGTTGTGTGCACCTTCAGTCCAGCAATATCAACCATCAACTCCTCCACTATCATTAACATCATGCTCACCTGCATCCATCACACCTAATGAGTCTAATGACTCAGTAAACCATAAACTTAATAAAAAGTAATATATACAATCGCATGCAACAGTGAAAATACTTTTACTTAAAATAACTTTTCATGAACATGCATAGCATAAACATTTTTCCTTTCATCATTTCAACATAAACATATACATTTTCTTTGATTGAAATCAGATCGTTAATTTTGACCTTCGTTTCATCATAAGGTCGATGGATCCATCTACATGTAACCACAATACTGGGCGGTGGGGACATCAGCGACACTCTCACCTGTCAACTAAGCCTTTGCCTATCATCATCATATGGAAATATGATCGTCTGGCTCCCTCTAGGGCCTTCTCCCATAGACGAGCTCTCTCTGGGGCCTTCTCCCATAAATGGGCTCTCTCTAGGGCCTTCTTCCGTAAAAGGGATCCTCTGGGGCCTTCTTCCGTAAAAAGGATCCTCTGGGGCCTTTTCCCTCATGATATCCCCAAACATATCATCATAATAGTCACAGTTACCTCACTTCCTACAATGTTTCATATTTTCATCACTTATAAAAATCATGAACATAGATATCATTTTTCTTTTAAACCAAACATGCAACATATCGTTTAGCTTTAACGTTTTATCATAAAATTCCTTAAACATTTAAAATAAGCATTTTATCTTGTATTACAACATTCAGAGCTCTGTCAGGATGCCTAAAATTTTTCAGGAGTAAAATGATCGTTTTACCCCTAGAAGTATAATTTCTCGTATTTATCCTTAGACCTCAAAACGACGACCCAAATCATTCCAAACATAACATATAACCTTAAAACACTCCCATAAATATTCCTTAGGCTTAGAACTGAGCTTTTTGATAGATTCCTCAACTCGTTTTAAAACTTAGACGTACCTCTCGGATTTGACTCCTACGGACTCGAAACTCAACCAAAAATTATCAACCTTGAACCATAGCTTAATAACACCTAAATAAACCATATTCAACCTAAACTAAACCCATTAGGACCTTCTAACATGCCTAGGAAGCTGCTATATTTTTCTGTACAAGAGTCTTATTTCTAGTGTGATTCGAACCTAGGCTATCTTCGACCCCAGCCTTTTAGCCCCCCACGTCCAGACCCTTGGCCACCCTCTTAGGATCCTAAACAAATCCTAGGTAAGCTTCTGGACAGTAGCTAACCCCTTGACAGCAGCCCGTCCTTCCCCTTTACCAGAACAATCCATGCTCGGCTCCCATGGAGCAACTCATGCGTAGCCTTCGCTCCAGACCTCTTGTGGTCAACCTAGGATCATGGATAGCCTCTATTGAGGCCTCTGGATGAGCCCTAACCCAAGCTTTCAGCCGCCTGCCCCTAAGAAGCAAAACCGAAACCCTAATCTGCCCTTGACTCCAATTTTCGTTCATCTTGGTTGCCCTATTTTTCCAGCCTTCAAACCTCAACCTAAGGGTCATTAAACATGTGAAAAATCATCCCTTCAAGTTCCCATACCATGGCAGTACCTTTGTGCCTCATTAGGAAGAGTTTTAAGAGAATAAAACACTAGTTTTCTGCATGTATAGCCATAAAAACGAAAATATATAAAGTGTATCATGTTTTTCATACAATCATGTATCAAACACATAATATGATGTGAAGTATGAGAGAAAGGAGATTAAGGCGTACCTTTGCGTATATGACGCACGAAAAACGGCTTGCGATCCGAAGAACATCGGCGGGGAGACGATGGAGGAAGGTTGCTGAATTTTTTTCTTCAAACCTTGCATAAATTTCCGCCCAATTCGTGTGGTGTGTGCTTCTTTTTGATGAAGAGTCCTAGTAGCGTTTAGGGTGAAGTGTGCATGTGTTTTAGTATGTTTTGGTTAGTGTTTAAGGCCTTATTTATTAATTAAAATACAAGTGCAAGCCTAGGCCCATTAATCAAGGTATATTAGGCCCATTAAGCCTTTAAGTAATTATTTACAATATTTTGTTTAGGAAAGATTTGTGAAAACAATAGCCGACTTATCGAAAAGTTCATATTTTTGTCGAAAATCGAATATCGTTTAAAATTACGACTCGGTGTATAAAACACCTCAAAACGCCTCATTTTCAAAAATTCCATTTAAAATACGCCACACATTAAACCTTTAAAAATAAATATTTAATAAAATATTTTCCCTAATATGGTCTCCGATCTTCGTTCTTCGATCGCATCTCGAATAATCTTTGAAACACAGTTTTATGCATTCTAGTAAAAAATCATATTTTAAATATGTAAACAAGCCTACCACATTTAATGAAACGTCATGCCTTTTTTATTGCTTTAAAAGTACTAGAAATTTTATTTTTTTTTCCTCTATGATTTTCGGCCTTTACAAAATATTTTTCTCTCTTTAAAATAAAACATCAACTAACTAGAATTTTTAGAAATCAATGAAATAGTCAGAAAAATGAAATCGTCTACTGTTTTACCAACCCTAAAAAGCAATAATTAAAAAAGAATAGCCCATACTAAACCTCTCAAAAATCTCTCAAAAAGCATAAATAACTAGTCTTAAAATCTATAATTATAAATCATGATTCATAAGTCATAAGTGCGGAAATAAGTAGAAGCACTGGTCCTCGGGTTGTGTGCACCTTCAGTCCAGTCAGTTCATCCGTCAAGACCTCCCTCAAACTCACCTGCATCCATCACAACTAGTGAGTCTAGAGACTCAACACACCATAATCTTTATAACAAATAATACATATAAAAGCACATGCAACAGTGAAAATACTTTTAGGTAAAAATAACATTTCATGACATGCGTAAATAAATCTTAATCTTTTTCATTTTTTCTTTATCACGACATAAAAACATTTTAACATGATCATAAACATTTTCCTTTTCCTTTGTTGAATTCAGATCGTTAATTGTGACTTTCTTGATCATGATCATAAGAGTCGATGGATCCATCTACATGTAACCACAGTACTGGGCAGCGGGGACATCAGCAACACTCTCACCGGTCAACTGAGCCTTGGCCTATCATGATTCGAAAAGAAATACGATCGTCGGGGTTCCCTCTGGGCCTTTTCCCATAAATGGGCTCTCTCTGGGGCCTTTTCCCCTCACGACATTTCCATTCTTACCGTTACCACAAATCCATTACCACATATTCGAAAATGATGAAAATACGATCGTTGGGCTCCCACTGGGACCGTAAACCTTACGACATCTCCAATATTATCGAATTAGTCACAATTACTTCACTTCCTTCAACATTTATATTCTAATCAATTTATAAAAAAAAACATGCATAACATAACATTTTTGTTTTTGAAACCAAGCATGCAACATGTCTTTTAAATGTCTTCCTTAAATCATAAAAATCCCTTAGATATTTAAAAATCATAATTTAATCATGAACATTTCATAAACATTTAAAAATAATCATAATATCATAAAAAAAGAATTTAGTGCACTGCCATGACGTTTACTAATTTCTAGGTGTAAAAAGACCGTTTTACCCCTAGACGTAAAATTTCTCGAATTTGACTTTTTCTTGAATTCATTCTCTCTAACATGTCCCAAATAATTATTTAAGCTTAAATTAATTTTCCCATAATTTTATTTAGCTTAAATATTATACTTTTTCATTTAACATTAATTAATTGTTTTGACGGTGTTTTAATCCCGAAAAATCCCAAACTTTAATATAAAATTCATAAATTCTAAATTTATTCTTTTTATATTATTTTAGCCTTTAAGAACCATGACTCGACCCTCGTGAGCCGTTTTTCAATTTTTTCTTAGTTAAAGACCCTATTTTGACACCTAAACTTCGACCCCGAGCCAACTTTCGAATTTCACGAGTTACCCCCCAACCATGTTGGTCTAAAACTTGACCAACATCCTAAATTAACCAACTGGACCCTTAAACCACTAAGAAAATCTTCCCACAGTAAAAAACGTGACCCCTCAAAACAACTTATGCAGTGGCCGAGAATTCTTATGGCACTAGGACTCTTGATTTGCTTCTAGGACTCTACCCACAAACCCAACTGTTGAACCCACCTTTTGTGCACCCTTTAAGGACCCTAAGGACTCACTTGAACCCAGCCCTCGAACCCAGGCTGCGCCCCATAACCCCTGCGCGACGGCTGAACCCTGCGCGCCTCCCATGAAATTCTCGGGTAGAGTCCTAGCACGGCTAGGACTCTTTCCCCAGCCTCTACTCGAGTCCTAGCTTGGCTAGGACTCTCTCGTAGACTCCCCCATGACCCTAGCTAGCCTCTAGACCGAAGCCATCCCTTGCCCAGCCGTGGGATACCAAACCCGTAACCCCTTAACCCATGACAGCAAATATCGTTCCAACTTGTTTTGATTGTGGTTTCCGTGAGTATGGTGTGTCTCTAGGACTCTAGATCGTGCAATAGCTTTACTTGATCGATACCTTACATCATGGCAGCCCCTTAACGTGAATAGCACAGGATTTTGGATCAAAATTCATGGATTAGATACATGCATGTGCAATAATCCGAAAATACTAAAAATAAAATCATGTTCTTCATGCATCCAATAATTAAAACAATATTATGATATGATGGATGAGAAAAAGAGATGTATGGCGTGCCTTTGCGTTATATACGCTCGAATAAACGTTGACGTCGAAGAACGGATCGAAACCTTAGCTTGAAGTACCTTGAACCCTTCGAATTGCTCTTCTAATTTTTGTGTGAAGTGCCGTGTGTGTGGTGTGTCAAGGTGGAGAGAGTTTTCAGAATTTAAAGTTGTGTGGCCGTGAGTTTGTGTGCAAAATATAGGGTTTTTGGTGTTTAGAAACTTTTATATAGCTAATTCAATTTGCTAATTAGGCTAGGCCTATTAAGCCACTTGAATTAAGCCCATTTATCTCAATTAGGATTTAATTAAATCATAAAAATGGTTTGATAAAAATAGGTTGGTGAATTTAATAGCCGGATTACTTAAAAGTTAGTATTTTAGTCGAAAAACCGACACCGATAAAAGTTTGCGTCCCGGCATATAAATCACCTCAAAACCCCTTATTTTCTTTTAAAATAGTAAAAAACCAATCACCTTATTTTAAATAATTAAAAATAATTATTTAATAAAAAATGTTTTACGTTTTACAGCCCTCGGTCTCCGTTCCTCGATCGTCGCTTGAATATTCCTTAAAAATATAATTTTATGCATGATGATAATAAAATCATAATTAACATGTAAACAAGTATATCACATAAGTAATTAGCAATTAATATCAATTAATTACTCATTTTTCATATTTCCTAGATTTGCATGCAGTTGGATTACGTCGTCTTAATTTTTTTGAACCTTACAATTCCTTCCCCCCTTAAATAAAATTTCGTCCTCGAAATTAGAACTTACCGAATAGTTCTGGATAGCGACCCTTCAAGTACCTCTCGGTTTCCCAAGTAGCTTCCTCTTCCGAGTGATTCAGCCACTTGACCTTGACCATTGGAATGACTTTGTTTCGCAATCTTCTTTCTTGTCTTGCTAAGATCCGGACAGGTCTTTCTTCATATGTCATATTTGGGGTTAATTGAGTAGGTTCATAATTAAGCACATGTGACGGATTCGACATGTACTTCTTCAACATTGAAATGTGGAACACATTGTGAACTCCTGCAAGCGCTGGTGGCAATGCCACTCTATAAGCTAGTGTACCAATCCTCTCCAAAATCTCAAACGGACCAATAAATCTTGGACTAAGCTTGCCTTTCTTGCCAAAGCGCATAACACCCATCATAGGTGCTATTTTCACAAATACATGGTCGCCCATTGCAAACTCCAAGTCCCTTCGTCGTTTGTCTGCATAACTCTGTTGTCGGCTTTGCGCCGTCTTCATTCTATCGCGGATTTTGACTATAAGTTCGGTAGTCTCTTCCATCACGTCCGGACCAATTTCTCTTCTTTCCCCAACTTCGTCCCATTGTATAGAAGATCTACATTTTCTTCCATAAAGTGCCTCAAAAGAAGCCATCCCGATTGATGATTGATAGCTATTATTGTATGTGAACTCCACTAGAGGTAATTTTGGTTCCCGACTACCTTGGCAATCAATAACACATGCTCGAAGTAGATCTTCCAAATTTTGTATAACTCTTTCTGACTGTCCATCGGTTTGAGGATGAAATGCTGTACTGAATAATAACTTGGTCCCCATCACTGCATGTAGTCTTTTCCAGAAAGATGACATGAATCTCGGATCTCTGTCAGAAACAATAGATACAGGAATCCCATGCAGACGAACTATCTCTTGAATATACAAGTCGGCGTACTGAATCATGGTGAAAGTCGTCTTGATTGGTAGAACATGCGCTGATTTAGTAAGACGATCGACTATCACACATATAGCATTGAATCCCTTAACTGTCTTTGGCAATCCCACAACAAAGTCCATGGTGACATTTTCCCATTTCCACTCGGGAATAGTGAGTGGCTTCAATTTCCCTGCTGGTCTTTGATGCTCCGCTTTAACTTGTTAGCAAGTCAAACACTCGGATACAAACTTCAGAATGTCTCTCTTCATGCTTGGCCACCAATATAGCAACTGCAAATCTTTGTACATTTTCGTGCTGCCCGGGTGAATGGAATAAGGTGCGTCATGAGCTTCTTTCATAATAAGGCCTCTCAAAGAATCGTCACTAGGAACCCATAACCGATCTCGATAACGAACTATACCATCCACCTCTGAATATAATTTCCGACCCTTGGCTTCATCTCTAGCTCTCCACTTTTGTAACTGTTCATCAGTGGGCTGCCCATCACGAATTCTATCTCTCAAGATCGACTGTACTGATAATGTGGCAAAATTAGGGGCCTCGCCCCTAGCATACAGTGTCAGCTCAAACCGCTGTATCTTGGACTGCAACGGTCTTTGGAGTGATAGATGAGTGATAACTGCTGCTTTTCTACTCAGTGCGTCAGCCACTACATTAGCTTTCCCCGGATGGTAGCTAATGTCACAATCATAATCTTTTACTAACTCAAGCCATCTGCGCTGTCTCATATTCAGCTCCTTTTGGGTGAAGAAGTATTTCAAACTTTTATGGTCAGTGAATATCTTGCACTTCTCCCCATAAAGGTAGTGTCTCCAAATCTTTAGTGCAAAGACTACTGCTGCAAGCTCAAGATCATGAGTAGGGTAGTTCTTGTTAGAGTAGGTGCACGTCGAGCCAAGTGTTGGCCGAGTGTTCACAATGAAACTCTATGTACAAACAGTCTTTATTTTAATAATATTTGAAATTATTGTTTTGGCATTTCTTTATCTGTATACACATGGTAGTTGCATAGATAAAGTCCTTGAATATACAAATAGTAGAAAGAATATGAGATGCTCATATGATGAGTATCATGAAACTCATATTTGGAATACTGTATATTCTAAACAGTTCCTAGTCGATTCAGCCGCTGCTAAGAAGGATATAGGCCTCTCGAGTTCGAGACTAGTATCTGCGATGTGAGTACCATGTTTCATTGGTAGGGGACATTGTGATGTCCGAGCATGCAGATAGGTGCTCCTGATAGAGTGCACTGAACAACCCTCCATAAAGGACTTTCCAAGTGGTTCTCACTTATCGAGTGGAAACGTCCCAGTTTACGGTTGTACACCATTAGTCCTTATGACCCGGGACAACGTTGAGACTCCATGTGCTAGCATTACACTTTGACTTGTTTACCGACTCTCATGGGGTCATCAGGTGGCAAGGTTGGGTGTTTTGGAGAAACATATAGGAGTCGATGCATTGTAGTCGGGGATTCATCGCTTACCTTCGGGTATGGATATCCTATGTGATCTCATGTGTATGTAGTTTGAAATCTCTGATCAGAGTATGGTGGTAATTTTGAAAGGAGTGTTATAGATTACACCATCGATGCAACTACGATATGACACATAGTATCGATTCATTGACAACTCTCGATATACCAATGGTTGTCGAATCGGTCGGGATATATGAGATGAAGGGACCGTACTGTACGCTAATCATAATAGAATGGTTCTTGCAGGCACCATCATTTGATACCTAGGGAATCATGTAAGCGATGCTGCTAGACGTTTAACATGATTGGTTGGGTACTATCAGACTTGAGTTCTGACATTCTTATTATCCAGGAGTTGATAATTAAGAATGGAGCAATTGGGGTATGCTTGTATAAGGACATGTTCAGTCCGAATCACATGGAGATGAACCCACGGCTAGTTGTATCAGTGAACCATTGAGGGCCACACAAGTACTAGCTTTCTAGATCTCGTAGAGAAGTAAAATAGTTCAATGTGTTGAACGGCTTATAAATGAGTTTATAAGCGTAAGGAAAAATAGAAGTATGACTTCTATAAGGAGAATGTAACTTTTAATTTAAGGAAGTGTTCCTATGTTAAAAGTTGGCCAAACAAATAATGTATTTGAAAATTGTGATTTTCATAAACATTATTATGGACTAAATTAAATTAATTCAAGTGTTGAATTAATTAAACACTAGTGGGCCTAGTAGGGTCCAAATAATTATATTAATTCAAGTGTTGAAATAATTAAATAACATTGGGCCGTGTAGAGCCCAATTAGAAATAACAATTAAACTAGTGGGCTTGAGTAAAATCAAGTAAAGTTTAATTGGGCTCAAATTTTTTTGAGACATTTAAATTTAAGTCCATGAGTTTTTAATTGTTAAATAACCCAAATAGATTTGCATGCATGGGAGATGAAAGGTTGGGAGACAACTTTTTGTATAACCAAGGCTTGGCATGCACCTTTTTGCTTTAACTTTTTCCACAACCAAGAAAAGTCATCCTCCCTTCTCTCCCTAACCACTTTGGCCAAAAATTTGAGTCTCATTCTCTCCAATTTTTGCTCCTTCAATTGTTGAAGAAAGCTCTCACTTCTCATTGAAAAATCCTCTTATTTTTCTAGTGCAAAATAAGAGGGGATCTTCCTAGTTGGTGGTGGCTTGATTTTTGAACAAGGAGTGTTCAAAGGAAGGCTTGTAGATTGTCATCCTTGAAGAGCCTAGTTGTTTACAACTTGGTTGGAGCCAAACATCAATCTCAAGAGATTGATAGGTATAATTTCTATAAACACCCTATGTATGACATTTTGGTGTTTTTGTATTTGCTACACATCTTAGTAGAGGTGTTCGATTTTCTTCTTGAAAATAACATTTTGAATTTCCGTTGCGCATTTGAACACCCGTAACCGATCCCCTTTAGTTTTTTTCATGAATTTTCAAATGTCTTGACGCATAGGCGATTACTCGGTCATTTTGCATTAGAACAGCGCCCAAACCAAGTTTAGAAGCGTCGGTATAAAGAACATACTCCCCTTGCCCTGATGGCATATATAACACTGGTGCTGATATCAAGGCTTGCTTTAACTTGTCAAAACTGTCTTGACACTCGGGTCCCCAAATGAATTTTGCGTTTTTCTTTGTCAAGGCGGTCATGGGTACCGCTATAGATGAGAACCCCTGAATAAACTTGCTATAATAGCCAGCTAGTCCCAAGAAACTACGAATCTCGGTGACGCTTTTCGGTACTGGCCACTCTTTCACTGCTTCCACTTTACTTGGATCAACTTCCACTCCACTACTGGAAATGATGTGGCCTAAGAATGCCACTCTATCAAGCCAAAACTCGCACTTACTGAATTTTGCATAAAGTTTTCTGTCTTGCAGTACTTGCAGTGCTGTCCTCAAATGGCGACTATGCTCCTCTCTGCTCTTAGAATAGATCAATATGTCATCGATGAAGACAATAATAAACTGATCCAGATACGGCTGAAATACGCGATTCATGAGATCCATGAAGATCGCTGGCGTATTGGTCAACCCGAATGGCATGACCATAAACTCATAGTGCCCATATCTCGTGCGAAACGCGGTCTTGTGAACATCAATCTTAGAAAATATCGATGCTCCTTGCAACTGATCAAACAGATCTTGAATTCTTGGCAGTGGATACTTATTTTTGATGGTAACCCGATTAAGCTCACGATAATCGATTCAAAGACGCATGCTACCATCCTTCTTCTTCACAAATAATACCGGAGCGCCCCATGGAGAGTAACTAGGGCGAATGAAACCCTTGTCTAGCAACTCTTGAATTTGATCTTTCAATTCTTTCATCTCGGCAGGTGCTGTGCGATATGGTGCTTTTGATATAGGAACAGTGCCCGGCATAAGATCAATAGAGAATTCCACTTCACGATCGGGCGGAATGCCAGAAACATCCTCGGGAAAGACGTTAGGAAAATCTCTCACAATGTCAACATCTTCTAATTTCTGACTGATAGATTCCTGTGCAGTAGTGACACATGCTAAATAAGCTTGGCATCCACGTTTAATAAGCTTCCTCGCACATAGACAAGAGATAATGTGCGGCATTTGCTTGTTTCTCGCTGCCTCAAAGACAAAAGATTTACCACTAGGTGGCCTAATAGATACCGATCGCTGACGGAAATCAATCGAAGCTCCATTTACTGATAGCCAATCCATCCCCAATACAATATCAAATTCGGGCATAGGAAGCACAATAAGATCTGCCCTAACAACATCCTTGAATAAACGAAGCTCTAGATTCTTGACAATTTTAGACGTGAGCATTTGATCACCGGATGGAATAGAAACTTTGAAACCCAAACTCATATCTTGAGGAGTAATATTCAGTCTTTTGATGAAGGTTTCAGATATGAATGAATGTGTAGCTGCCGAGTCTAAAAGTGCATAGGTTGCTACACCTTGAATGATAATCCTCCCTGCAGCGAAAATGTCCTTTAAATCTTTTTATGTTGAAGCTTAAGGATTACTATCATTAATTTCCCAAAGGTATAGGAAGTTTACGCGTTGAACTTAAGAATTTCTGGAAAAATTGCATTTTAGTCCCTCAACTATTGAAATTTGCATTATTGACCCAAAGTTTTTGAATTATTGAAATTAAGTCCTTAAATTTTCGAACTTGTTCATTTTAGCTCTTGGAGTTCCCGTAAATTACATTTATGGCCCTTAAGATTTCGGTACTTGCATTTTGGTCCCTTAATTATCGAAAATTGTATTTTAGACCTTAAAATTTCGAAATTTGCACATTTAACCCCCAATGATTCGAATTCCTCTAAAAATCCTTTAGTTATGATCTTCTTTAATTTTGGCCCTAAACTTTTTATTTGGAATCATTTCATCCTTTACATAAAATAAGGCACAAAATTCAAATCATTTTCTATGATTTCTAACATCATAACTTAAGTCCAACTAGGTAGAACATGCAATCTAATTTTCACTAGGTTAATTCTTTTCTCTAATCAATTCTAATAACCAATTTACCATTTCATGCAATAATAAGCAATATAAAAATGTTAAATGACTAGGTTACTTGTGATGAGGGTAGTGTCTGCCTCTTCCTCAGCTTCCTCGGCATTCATAACATAAGCTCGTGCCGTGGTAGCCGCTTTCCTCTTTGGGCAATCTATAGCTTTGTGACCAGCCTCCTTGCAGTAGAAACATTTAAATGATCCCAATTCGCATTTGCCAAGATGTAGACGGTTGCACTCCATGCATGGTTGTCTTTCAGCAGACTTTGGTGCTCCAGGATTTTGTGGCTTTGGTGGAGCTGGCTTCTTGACTGGACCTTGGGCCTTTTGAGGCCCTTGAGGTCTAGGAGGATCCGTATATGGCTTCTTGTTAGGCTGATTATTATTCTGATTGTGCTGCCTCTTGCGCTGAATCTCAAAGTCGATGTCCTTCAAAGACTGCACGGCCTGATATGCATAGGTAACTGCGATAGCATAATCCCCAGGACGCATCATCATAACTTTATCCCGAATGGTAGGTCGTAGGCCATCCATAAAATGTCTGAGCTTTTCTTTCGCATCCCTGGCAATAAGGGGTACAAAGTGACAACCCCTATCAAATTTCTTCAAAAACTTAGCAACAGTAGTATCACCCTGACGAAGGGCCATAAATTCCCTCTTTATTCGGCTCCTAGCATCCGGAGTAAAATATTTCTCATAGAATTTTGTCTTGAATTGAGCCCAAGTGAGTGTAGCGAGGTCCACACCATGCTCGGCTCCTTCCCACCACAAAGAAGCGTCATCTCTAAACAAATAAGTGGTGCACCTCACACTATCCGCATCTCCCATATCCAGGTATCGAAAGTGTACCTCGAGTGAACGGATCCAACTTTCAGCAGCAAAAGAATCGGTAGTGCCAGAAAATTCCTTCGGCCCTAGCCTCCGGAACTGGTCATATATATCATGTTGTGGCCTAGGTAGCTGTTGTTGCTGTTGCTGCTGCATCTGCTGTAACTGCAGCTGTAACTGCTGCTGTTGTAACTGCAGCTGCTGTAGCTGCTGCTCGAAAAGTCGAGCCATCCCCTCCAAAGCACGAGTAGCAGCATCCCCCGGTGGTGGTGGTGGTGGAACGTTTCCTTGATGATTCACACTGTTCTCTGCTTGGTTTCCATTAATGGGGGCACGTCTAGGAGGCATTTTTATCTGAATGTTTTCCGAATTCTAACGTAACCAACATGCATTTAAATCTAAGTTCTCTAATCATGTGACATACCCTAACTTAATTAGCATTTTAAGCATGAAAAGCAATAATACTCAAAAAGCTAATAAACATGTAACGTAAACACCTTATTCATGACATAATGCGGGTAACGTCATATAATCATATAAAGCATGTATACTTACAATTTGAGGCTTGACGACTGATCTTTCCGGCGCTGATGGTGGCACAACCCTTTACAGGACCTTTGCTCTGATACCAACTGAAACGTTCTGCCCTTTTTATTGCTTTAAAAGTAATAGAAATTTTTTTTTCCTCTATGATTTTCGGCCTTTACAAAAATATTTTTATAAAATATTTTTCTCTTTAAAATAAAACATCAACCAACTATCATTTTTAGAAATCAATGAAATAGTCATAAAAATGAAATCGTCTACTGTTTTACCAACCTTAAAGAGCAATAATTTGAAAAGAATAGCCTATACTAAACCTCTCAAAAATCTCTCAAAAATTATAAATAACTAGTCTTAAAATCCTTAATTATAAATCATGATTCATAAGTCATAAATGCGGAAATAAGTAGAAGCGATGGTCCTCGGGTTGTGTGCACCTTCAGTCCAATCAGTTCATCTGTCAAGACCTCCCTCAAACTCACCTGCATCTATCACACCTAGTGAGTCTAAAGACTCAACACACCATAATCTTTATAACAAATAATAAATATAAAACATCATGCAACAGTGAAAATACTTTTAGGTAAAAATAACATTTCATGACATGCGTAAACAAATCTTAATCTTTTTCATTTTTTCTTTATCATGACATAAAAACATTTTAACATGATCATAAACATTTTCCTTTTCCCTTTTTCCTTTTCTTTTGTTGAATTCAGATCGTTAATTGTGACTTTCCTTAGTATGATCATAAGAGTCGATGGATCCATCTACATGTAACCACAGTACTGGGCGGCGGGGACATCAGCAACACTCTCACCGGTCAACTATGCCTTAGCCTATCATGATTCGAATAGAAATACGATCGTCGGGGTTCCCTCTAGGGCCTTTTCTCATAAATGGGCTCCTTCTGGGCCTTTTCCCCTCACGACATTCTCATTCTTACCGTTACCACAAATCCGTTACCACATAACTGTTACCACATATTCGAAATGATGAAAATACGATCGTTGGGCTCCCACTGGGACCATAACCCTCACGACATCTCCAACATTATCGAATTAGTCACAATTACTTCACTTCCTTCAACATTTATATCCTCATCACTTTATAAAAAAAATCAAGCATAACATAACATTTTTGTTTTTGAAACCAAGCATGCAACATGTCTTTTAAATGTCTTTCTTAAATCATAAAAATCCCTTAGACATTTAAAAATCATAATTTAATCATGAACATTTCAAAAAAATTTTAAAATAATCATAATATCCTAAAAATAGCATTTAGGGCACTGCCACGACGTTTACTAATTTCTAGGTGTAAAAAGACCGTTTTACCCCTAGACGTAAAATTTCTCGAATTTGACTTTTTCTTGAATTCATTGACTCTAACATGTCCCAAATAATTATTTAAGTCTAAATTAATTTTCCCATAATTTTATTTAGCTTAAATATTATACTTTTTCATTTAACATTAATTAATTGTTTTGACGGTGTTTTAATCCCGAAAAATCCCAAACTTTAATATAAAATTCCTAAATTATAAATTTAGTCTTTTTATATTATTTTAGCCCTTATGAACCATGACTCAACCCCCGTGAGCCGTTTTTCAATTTTTTCTTAGTTCAAGACCCTATTTTGACACCTAAACTTCGACCCCGAGCCAACTTTCTATTTTCACGAGTTACCCCCAAACCATGTTGGTCCAAAACATGACCAACATCCTAAATTAATCTACTGGACCCTTAAACCACTAAGAAACCCTTCCCACAGTCAAAGACGTGACCAATCAAAACAACCCATGCAGTGGCCGAGAATGCTTATGGAACTAGGACTCTTGATTTGCTTCTAGGACTCTACCAACAAACCCAACCGTTGAACCCACCTGTTGTGCACCCTCTAAGGACCCTAAGGACTCACTTGAACCCAGCCCTCGAACCCAAGCTGCGCCCCATAACCCTTGCGCGACGGCTTAACCCTGCGCGCCTTCCTTGAAATTCTCAGGTAGAGTCCTAGCATGGACTATTTCCCCAGCCTCTACTCGAGTCCTAGCTTGGCTAGGACTCTCTCCTAGAATCCCCCATGACCCTAGCTAGCCTCTAGACAGAAGCCATCCCTTGCCCAGCCGTGGGATACCAAACCCGTAACCCCTTAACCCATGACAGCAAATACCGTTCCAACTTGTTTTGATTGTGGTTTCCGTGAGTATGGTGTGTCTCTAGGACTCTAGATCGTGCAATAGCTTTACTTGATCGATACATTACATCATGGCAGCCCCTTAACGTGAATAGCACAGGATTTTGGATCAAAATTCATGGATTAGATACATGCATGTGCAATAATCCGAAAATACTAAAAATAAAATCATGTTCTTCATGCATCCAATAATTAAAACGATATTATGATATGATGGATGAGAAAAAGAGATGTATGGCGTGCCTTTGCGTTATATACGCTCGAATAAACGTTGACGTCGAAGAACGGATCGAAACCGTAGCTTGAAGTACCTTGAACCCTTCGAATTGCTCTTCCAATTTTTGTGTGAAGTGCCGTGTGTGTGGTGTGTCAAGGTGGAGAGAGTTTTCAGAATTTAAAATTGTGTGGCCGTGAGGTTGTGTGCAAAATATAGGGTTTTTGGTGTTTAGAAACTTTTATATAGCTAATTTAATTTGCTAATTAAGCTAGGCATATTAAGCCACTTGATTAAGCCCATTAATCTCAATTAGGATTTAATTAAATCATAAAAATGGTTTGATAAAAATAGGTTGGTGAATTTAATAGCCGGATTACTTAAAAGTTAGTATTTTAGTCGAAAAACCGACACCGATAAAAGTTTGCGTCCCGGCGTATAAAGCACCTCAAAACCCCTTATTTTCTTTTAAAATAGTAAAAAACCAATCACCTTATTTTAAATAATTAAAAATATTTATTTAATAAAAAATGTTTTACGTTTTACAGCCCTCGGTCCCCGTTCCTCAATCGTCACTTGAATATTCTTTAAAAATACAATTTTATGCATGATGATAATAAAATCATAATTAACATGTAAACAAGTATATCACATAAGTAATTAGCAATTAAAATCAATTAATTACTCATTTTTCATATTTCCTAGATTTGCATGCAGTTGGATTACGTCGTCTTAATTTTTTTGGACCTTACATTTAATAAATGCAAATAAAACAATTTTTTTAAAATACATAAGAAATTTGATAATCTTGCATGCATGTGGTTTACTTTGACTTTCGTATTTTCGGGATATTACAACAACGCAATTGCCCAACTTTGCGCAGCCTGCTCGGGGCAGAGGCGGGGAGCACCTTCCAGCGCGTTACCCGAAACGTTTCCGAGTAGACGCGTTAAATTTTTTTTGTTTTCCAAAAATAAATTTGAGGGGCATTGTTTCCTGAAAAATTCTTACGCGGTTAGAAATAATAGAATCAACATGATTTAAAACACGCGATTGAGAGTAATCTAGCTCTGATACAACTGTTGGGACATCGCATTCTTGTACCCAAGGTGCAACGGAAGTTTAAATTTTTTGTTTCGACAATCAAAACGTTGCCTGGGCGTCATGTGTTTAAAATTCCATTTATAGGCCATTTAGAATTATACCTTTGCCTATAAAATGTTGGACTCCAAGCTATTCCGATTTTTAAGTGGAGATAGTCCTTTTTGTAATTTCCTTCAAACGATACACCAGATTTGATCGTTTAGTTAGGTCCACGATCGAAGACGGTCCTCCTCGCTTGTATTGCACTAGAAATCACAAGCGATTTGTGCGTTGAGACTAGAGTATCCGAATTTCCAAAATCCGAGACTATGTAGCGACGATAGTGGAAGAACAAGTGGCCGAAAGTTTTCTTGTTCAAGAACAAGAGGTGGCCGAAACTTCTTGTGCAAAGGGTGGAGAGTTATGTTTGAATTTTTCGTGCAAAACTTGTGCTGTAATTTTATGACCCCTCATGATGTATATAGAGGTTGACCCTTAATCCAATTAGGAGTACCTCTCCCACAAGAACTCCAAGTCCTTGTGGTACTAAGACTCTAATTTCATTATATTAAATTCTTATATTATTATTTATTATATGATTTATTTGTCAACTTTTGATAACNTATGTACTTATTAGTAGTCACCATTATTAGTACCAACATTTAATAATAAATTACAAATTTTCATTAAATAAATCATTCTGAACTAATTTTAACTCCGATCGACGATCCAAGAGCGCGGATATATCAAAGATACAAACAAGTCTTGTTCATATAATGAAAATTGAAAATTTGATGATCAAAATTTTCACTTAGCATATTAGGAAACTGTCAGTTTAGTGAATTCCTTCACAAAACAGCCAGTTCCACTCTCTTTCCTTAATTAAAACTTAAGTTAACTTCTATTTCTTCCATTTTATGGAATCCACTAATAAACTCTTTTATAAGCTTATTTTTTATCTCCATCAAACTATAGTCGTCAAATTTCAACTCGTTGGACTTTAACTTTCTCAACGAGAACACAAAATCCGATACTTGTGTAGGTTCAATGATACAGTTAGCCGTGGCTACACATATCCATGTGATTCAGAATAACATTTATTCTTATTCAGGCTTACGCTAGTTAGCTCCATTCTTTTTATCAACTCCTTCATCAAAAATGTCAGAACTCATTTTTGATTGCACCCATTGAATCATGGTAAATGCGTCTAGTAGCATCGCCTTATGATCTTCTAGGTATCACTAATAGTTCCTGCAAGAACCATTAGTCATGGTTAACGTTCAGTACAGTCCCTTCAACACATATATCCCAGTTGAATCTGCAACCATTGGTACACCGAGAGTTGCATATAAATTCGATAACGATGTGATTTATCTTTGAGCAATAGTGCCATGGTACACGCAACTGAGGAAACATATTTCCAAACTACATATGTTTTACTCTGGCCAAATATTATTTGTACTATTAACTCATCATACCACATAGGATATATTTACCATAGGCAAACGGTGAATCTCCGACTACAATGCATTTGCCCATATGTATTTCGAAACTACACCCAACTTCTCCAGCTGATTACCGTCAATGGAGTCGGTAAACGGATCAAAATACATGCTAGTACGTATAGCCCCTACATTGTCCCGGGTCAAAGGACTAACTGAAACGACCTCGATTTTTTTCTTCTAATCTTAAATAATAAATTCTAAATTTCTAAATAAAATAATTTAACATAATCATGGATCATAATAATTTAACAATTTAAATCTCAAGTTCATAAAATAAAATATTAAAGCATCGACTAACCAAAACTTTCTAATTTGACCTTTGAAAAGATCAACTAACAATAAAAATAAAGCATAAAAATATCTCTAAATAAAATCCTTAACATAAATCTTTAAATCATAAATCTATCTAGCTAGAGCGGAAACATAAAGGCCCTCGGGTGTGTACTGCTGCACTCGATCGACTCAATCGTCACCGCCTCAAAAATCATCAAACCCTGCATCATACAAACCTAGTGAGTCTAAAGACTCAGCACACTCTAAACATAAATATCAAATAATACATATACACTCACATGCATTTAAAAATCCTATTTTTATTTAAAATTGCTTTTGAAAATAAATAAAAAATTTAAAATCATTTAAAAATCATTTAAGCATAATTAAATCATAAATCGTAAAATAATTTTGAAATAACTTTAAGCATAAATAAATCTTTTAAAAATCATTTAAAATAAGATTTAAGCATAAATAAATCATTTTAAAAATCGCTTTAATCATCATCATAAATCATATATCATAAAATCATTTTAATCATAAGCTTTCAATCATATATCATTTTTGGTGAAGTTTGATCCTCGAAAGTGACTAGTTTTTATCCTTTGGTCGACTGCAGCCTTAGCTCCACATGGTCCATGGGGGTGGGCACTAGGCTCCACCATGGAAATACGATCGTCAAGATCCCTCGGGGGCCTTTTCCCTTAGACGGGGTCCTTCTGGGGCCTTGGCCCGTAAACGGGGTCCCTCTCCCTCTGGGCCTTGGCCCTGACGTCATATACACTAAATCATATATCATATCTTTTGTCATAGTCAATTCACATCCATCAAAATATTTTTCCTTTTATTTTAAAATCATAAAATAATATAGCTTTTCAAAAATAACATTTTAAACCGTAAAAATTGCACAGTTTTATAATAAATCACAAAAATACATATTAACACCAAAATCATCATTTTAAATCATATAATCATATAATATTATTTAACATGCGTTATGATCATTCGGGACGCTGCCAAGCGTTTTTGTATTTTCTTAAGTGTAAAAAGACTGTTTTGCTCCTGTATGTAAAAATTCTCGAATTTATCTTTTTCTCACTTTAATGACATGCGATTATTTTAAACAATTATTTAAGCTTAAAGATAATTTTTCATAATTTTATGAAGCTTCAAACTAGGCTTTCCAATTAATTATTTAATTAGCGTTTCGTGCCGCGATAAAATCCCGGATAAATCCAAAACTCATTATTTTGATCCCAAATTTTAAACATAGCATTTTTATTTTTTATTCTACCCTTCCAAGTCATGAGCCACACCCGTGGACCTATGCATTCAATTTTTGCCTTTTCATTTTCGCTTTTGACACGTTATCGAACCACCCGAGCCATCTCCCAATTTACTCGAGCCACGCCCGAGCCACCTTGAGCCAAACCCGAGCCAAACCACCTAGGCACCCTACTGACTAAGCCCAGCCCCTAAGTCGATCAAACTCTACTGGAAAGAAGACCCATTTTCTGCATGTTTTGAGTGTATGTCTCCTAGCGCCTCTAGAACTCCTAACCAAACTAGGACACTTCCAGCTGAGCCACCACCGAGCCCACCTGACCATAACCTTCCTTGGACCACGCTCGGACCCAAGCCAGACCAACCCAACTCCTGGACCCCTGCAGCAAACCACCTGAAAGAAAGAATAAGTTGCGCACGCCCAAGCTGCTACCCCCTAGTCCCGGCCCTTAATCCCTCCAACCACCATGAACCCAGGCTACACCAAAGCATGATCCAAACCCTAACCCTCTACCATGGATCCTGCTTGACCAGCTGGGCCCGCCCTTAGCCCCGCTGCCCTCTCTCCCTAACCACCGCAGCTGCGCTCAAGCTTGGGGAACTAGGACTCTTCCCTAGCCACTCCCACGTACCTAGCCACCCTAAGACCCAACCCAGCAGTAGACCACGACCCTTAGGACCCAACCCCCAGCCCTGGTCGATCCCCATGGCCTCATGCATAGGAATCGAACCCTTTGAATTTTGCACAACCCATCGACCCCAAAAAAAAAACTTCGTCCCTACCTTGCTTCTTGTCCCACGATTCCAGCATATCTTCTATTAAATTGTATCATGTTTTAACCAATAAATAATCATATTTCATCATGTATTGGCAGCGTACTCGTTGGATTCAAAAACGTTTTCAAAACAAGCGCGAAATTGTTAAAACCTTGAAAATACGTAACGTATCGTAAAATAATCGAACACTAAATTTTTTTTCATCCATAAACAATTAAATCATGCATAATTTGATTTGTACGATGTTTAAAGAGTTTAGGAACATGTCTTTTCTTTTATAACGCTAGATTATTCGATCGTTGGCGAGCGTGCGACGTTGGACGACCGGACGAAGAAAACTCCTAGCCTTTTCTCCTTCCTTTAATTTCGAAAATTGTATGTGTGTGGGAGTGAATTTTTGGCTGATTGAATTGAATTGTGAGGTTATGAAAGCCTATGAGTCCTATTTATAATTTAATGTGTAAGTTAAATGGACTTTGGTTTTGGGCTTGCAACTTAAGGGTAATTGTGCCTACTTAAATTAATTAAATTGGGCCAAAAAACAGTTAATTAATTAAAACATAAAAGTTTATAAATTTAGTTTCCCTAAAATAATATTTTTTATCTTTTAAAACTCCTTGTTTGCCCAAAACCGGCTTCCCGTGAAAAATCGAGCCCGACTCGTAAAATAATTTGAACTTTAAAATTTTTAGGAAAAATTAAATCATTTTTTAACATATTAGGGAGCATTGCCATTATTTAAATAAAAATACATATTCTTGTCTTGGTCGTCCCCGGTCTCCTTTCCCCTGCCTATCATCGAATATTCGGGTAAAATCCTTAATTTCATAAAAACATGTCACATAATCATTTAATCATGCAATCATACATTTAATCACATAATAAATATCATGCAAGCATTTAAAAACAATTAAATAAACGATTAAGAAATTAAAACAATTTTGCATGCATGTGGTTTACGTAGGTTGGTTTTTCGGACGTTACAATTCTCCCCTCCTTAAATTGAATTTCGTCCTCGAAATTTTCCTTGACTTGATGATTGCAAAGCTTAGATTCCATTATCCGCCTCAATTTGGTCATCAAAATCTTGAAAATTGAAATTCTAACCCAAAAATTTCCCAAAGTCGACTCCAAAATCCAGCTCAAGTAGTGCATGCACCTTATTCTTCTAAGTTCTCCCATATCCCAATCAATTTTCATAACCCATTTTAACATTTCATGCAAGAAAAGCATCGGAAAATGTTAAACAGCTAGGTAACCTCGAAATCAGTGTAGTGTCGGCTCTGTCTCATCCTCTGCAGCTTGCATCACATAAACTCTTCAAGTAGTGGGTTGCTTGAAAATTTGACAATCCTTAGAATTGTGTCCCAAATCTCCGCATTTGAATCACTTGAAAGTGCCCCACAAGCACTTGCCGGAATGTGGACGATTGCATTCTTTGCACAGTGGTTTGTCATCAGCCTTTGGAACAATTCCTCTGGGTGGTTGCCCTTATGGTTTTTGTGGTTCTGGTTGCTTTGGTGGTCTCGTGTGAGGCTTCGTATTGCTCTGATTGGCTTGTTGAGCACGGTTCCTCTTTCGCTGCATCTCCCAATCAATATCTTTGAATGACTGCTCGGTTCTGAAAGCTCTGGCAACGGCAGTATTATAATCCGTAGGATCTCCAAGCATCACATCACGTCGGATAGTCGGCCTCAAACCATCTAGAAAGTATCGTAATTTCTCTGCCACATCATTGGCAATTAAGGGTACAAAGTGACAGCCCTTATCAAACTTCTGCACAAATTCAGCAACAGACCAATCTCCCTGACGGAGACTCATAAACTCCCTCTTAAGCCTAGAACGAACATCGGATGTGAAATACGTGTCATAGAATACCCTCTCGAACTCCTCCCAAGTCAATGTCGCCATGTTCACTCCTCGATCCGCTCCCTCCCACTATAAGGAAGTGTGGGGACCCGGACGCTAATCATCTTCTTAATCGTCATTGGGATAATTGGACCAATGTAATTAATCTTCGTCTAAATTTTTTTTTTAATATAGCGCGGAACGTAATGGAATCAATCTAATATACATATTAGTATAAAAGTACAAGTCTTGTACAACATACATTCATCTAAATCTAAGGTTCAACAACTAATTATCAAGTGTTCAAAACCTATTTACATCGAAGTCCGTAGTCTCCACTCTAATCACGATCTCTTCTCATCTCTTTGACCCTGATCCTGTCCCACCTGTTGCCATGCACACATACAAACACGACAACAGCCGGATAATTACGGTGAGAAATACATCCCAGTATAAATCAACAAAACATTCAATCATATAATCGATATAAAAGCATGAAACAAATATCAATAACATGTATTAAATTAGAAAACATGAATCGATATAAAACTGTAAATCAACTAATGACTCGTCATCTCAGACTCAACTCATCTCTAAGCTAGGGATCCCGGTTCCTGGACATTGATATATATATCGAATCTCCGCAATAGGAGTCGATCCACCCCTAAGCAATGTCGATATAAGTCAATCATCCAGTGTCTTGGCATATCCGCCACAGACTTGGCATATCCGCCAAAGCTATCGTATGACAATGTGCAATGGGCCAATGACTACTCTGTCACAGTCTGGCCCTTCTGTCAATGACTCTCGTCCAATAGCTATCGGCTATTCTCTATTTTCTATAAATCAATAGATTAATCATATCAATGTCATAAAATTGCAAATATCAAAGCAATAAAGTAAGGTATGTGGTTTTAGGGAAACCAGAGTCCAATCTGACTCAAGTTAACTCCCGGTCAACATTGATTTATACCTTTCTTTCGTAGTCTTGATCTGCAGAAATTGGAGTTCTGAATTCAAGACTGTCTCTATCAATCTGAAATGACATATCGAGAATAATAATATCAACATTCCATTCCCAATTCAATACTGACTCTGATCACTTTGAATCTAATTCAAAATAAACGGCATAACGGCACAATCCCGATATCCCCGTCAATACAATATCACTCGATATCAATTACAAATCATAATCCATATCCAATATAGTCTGTAATCAATTCACAGTTCAAATCTGACAAATTTCAATCGATATAATCAGAAATTCATAACGATTCCAAAATCAATCTGTTCTTCGATCCGACTTCGATTATGCAATGTTTAGTATTCTCAGAACACATAATAATAATCAAATAATAATTCCTCGAATATCATAATTTCAAATTATAACAGAACTCAATAAAACTTACATCCAGTTGTAGCTGTCAACGAGAGGAGTACAGTACTGTGTCCGGATTTAAAATCTGATAACCGAATCTTTTAAAATCACAACTTTAAGCTCAAAATAAACTTGAAGCTTTTCAAAGTGATTTCTCTATGGAACTCTCGGTTTTTCTGCTGAAATTGTTGAAGAAATGAGACAATATATATATATCAACTTGCATGTTAGGACATGTGGCTCAATTCCTCACAAACACGTCTCGGCCATCACAGGAAGCGTCGCCTTTCAACAAATAAATGGTACGACGAACTCGATCAGCGTCTGCCATGTCCATGTAGCAAAAAATCACCTCTAAAGATCGAATCCATCCCTCAGCAACGAATGGATCAGTAGTGCCATGAAACTCATCGGGGTGCATCTTCCTAAATCTCTCATAAACTGCCTCTGGTAACCCTTACGCTATCCCCGACATGTTGCTCAAAGAAACGGGCCATACCGGCTAGTACACGGGCACTAGCATCCTGAACAGGTGGAGGCTGTGGAATGTTCTCCTCCTGTCTCACCTCGTTATTCCTCTCCTGTATAACCTCATCAGTCCTACGCAAAATCCTTCTACGAGGCTTTTCTGTACACGTCGTCCAACCACGTAACCAACATGCATTTAAAATTTTTCATGCAGCATGCAACTATCATTTATATCACATATCATATAAGAATTTAAAAGAATTTTAGCATATAAAATATAAAGCAGTAAAACTCACATATTTGAGAAGGGACTTCTTGAGCTTCTCGAAGTGACAATACACAACCCTTTTGGGATCCTTGGCTCTGATACCAACTTAAACGACCTCGATTACTTCTTTTTTCTAATCTTAAATAAAAAATTCTAAATTTCTAAATAAAATAATTTAACATAATCATGGATCATAATAATTTAACAATTTAAATCTCAAGTTAATAAAATAAAATCCTAAAGCATCGACTAACCAAAACTTCCTAAATTGACCTTTGAAAAAATCAACTAACAATAAAATAAAGCATAAAATATCTTTAGAAAAAATCCTTAACATAAATCTTTAAATCATAAATCTATCTAGCTAGTGCAGAAACATGAAGGCCATCGGGTGTGTACTGGTGCACGCGATCGACTCAATCGTAACAGCCTCCAAAATCATAATATCATGCATCTTACAAACCTAGTGAGTCTAAAGACTCAGCACGCTCTAAACATAAATAGCAAATAATACATATACACTCACATGCATTTAAAAATCATATTTTTATTTAAAATAGCATTTGAAAATTAATAAACCATTTAAAATCATTTAAGCATAATTAAATCATAAATCGTAAAATCATTTTAAAATAACTTTAAGCATAAATAAATCATTAAAAATAAGTTTTAAGCATAAATAAATCATTTTAAAAATAGCTTTAACCATCATCATAAATCATATATCATAAAATCATTTTAATCATAAGATTTCAATCATATATCATTTTTGGGTGAAGTTTGATCTTTGAAAGTGATTAGCTTTTATCCTTTGGTTGACTGCAGTCTTAGTTCCACATGGTCCATGGGGGTGGGCACTAGGCTCCACCATAGAAATACGATCGTCGGAATCCCTCGGGAGACTTTTCCCATAGACGGGGTCCTTCTGGGGCCCTAGCCAGTAAACGGTGTCCCTCTTGGGCCTTGGGCCGAATATGGGTTCCCTCTGGGGCCTTGGCCCTCACGTCATCTCCACTAAAACATATATCAATATATCAAATCATTTGTCACAGTCTATTCACATCCCTCAAAATATTTTTCCTTTTCTTTTAAAATCATAAAATAACATAGCGTTCCAAAAATATCATTTTAAATAGTAAAAATTGCACAGCTTTACCATAAATCACAAAAATACATATTATCATCAAAATCAACATTTTAAATCATATAATATCATTTAACATGCGTTATGATCCTTCGGGACACTGCCAAGCGTTTTCGTATTTTCTTAAGTGTAAAAAGACCGTTTTGCCCCTGTATGTAAAAATTCTTGAATTTATCTTTTTCTCACTTTTAATGACATGTGATTATTCTAAATAATTGTTTAAGCTTATATACAATTTTCCTTATTTTTATAAAGCTTCAAACTAGGCTTTTCAAATAATTATTTAATTAGCGTTTCGTGCAGCGATAAAATCCCGGATAAATCCAAAACTCATTATTTTGATCTCAAGTTTTAAACATAGAATTTTTATTATTTATTCTACCCTTCCAAGTCATGAGCCACACCCGTGGACCCATGGATTCAATTTTTGCCTTTTAATTTTTGTTTTTGACACGTTATCGAACCACCCGATCCATCTCCCAATTTGCTCGAGTCACGCCCAAGCCACCTTGATCCAAACCCGAGCCAACCAACCTAGGCACCCTACTGACTAAGCCCAGCCCCTAAAACCAGCCCCTATGTCCATCAAACTCTACTGGAAAGAAGACCCATTTTCTGCATGTTTTGAGTGTATGTCTCCTAGCGCCTCTAGAACTCCTAACCAAACTAGGACACTTCCAGCTGAGCCACCACCGAGCCCACCTGACCATAACCTTCCCTGGACCATGCTCGGACCCAACCCAGACCAACCCAACTCCTGGACCCCTGCAGCGAACCACCTGAAAGAAAGAATAAGCTGCGCACGCCCAAGCTGCTACCCCCTAGTCCCGGCCCTTAATCTCTCCAACCACCATGAACCCAGGCTACACCAGAGCATGATCCGAACCCTAAACCTCTACCATGGACCCTGCTTGACCAGCTTGGCCAGCCCTTAGCCCCGTTGCCCTCTCTCCCTAACCACCGCAGCTGCCCTCAAGCTTGGGGGAGAGTCCTAGTTCACTAGGACTCTTCCCTAGCCACTCCCACGCACCTAGCTGCTCTAGGACCAAACCCAACCCAAGACCACGACCCTTCTAACCCAAACCCTAGCCTTGTTTGAGCCCCAGTGCCCCATGCATAGGAACCGAACCCTTTGAATTTTGCACAACCCATCGACCCCAAAAAAAACTTCGGCCCTACCTTGCTTCTTGTCCCACGATTTCAGCCTATCTTCCATTAAATTGTATCATGTTTTAACCAATAAATAATCATATTTCATCATGTATTGACAGTGTACTCGTTGGATTCAAAAACGTTTTCAAAACAAGCGCGAAATCGTTAAAACTTTGAAAATACGTAACGTTTCGTAAAATAATCGAACACCTAATTTTTTTCATCCATAAACAATTAAATCATGCATAATTTGATTTGTATGATGTTAAAAGAGTTTAGGAACGTGTCTTTTCTTTAATAACGCTAGATTATTCGATCGTTGGCGAGCGTGCGACGTTTGACGACCGGACGACGAAAACTCCTAGACTTTTCTCCTTCCCTTAATTTCAAAAATTTTATGTGTGTGGGAGTGAATTTTCGGCTGATTGAAGTGAATTGTGAGGTTATGAAAGCCTAGGAGTCCTATTTATAATTTAATTTGTAAGGTAAATGGGCTTTGGTTTTGGGCTTGCAACTTAAGGGTAATTGGGCCTAGTTAAATTAATTAAATTGGTCCCAATAACAATTAATTAATTAAAACATAAAAGTTTGTAAATCTAGTTTCCCAAAAATAATATTTTTTATCTTTTAAAACTTCTTGTTTCCCTAAAACCGGCTTCCCGGGAAAAATCGAGCTAGACTCATAAAATAATTCGAATTCCAACATTTTTAGGAAAAATTAAATCATTTTTAATAATATTAGGAAGCCTTGCCATTATTTAAATAAAAATACATATTCTTGTCTTGGTCGTCTCCGGTCTCCTTTCCCTACCTATTATCGAATATTCGGGTAAAATCCTTAATTTCATGAAAACATGTCACGTAATCATTTAATCATGCAATCATACATTTAATCATATAATAAATATCATGCAAGCATTTAAAAACAATTAAAAAAAATGATTAAGCAATTAAAATAAATTTGCATGCATGTGGTTTACGTAGGTTGTTTTTTCGGACGTTACACTAATGGTGCTATACGAGATATACCTCATGGTACCTGTAAGGTCAAGGAATTTAATTCACGTAACCTGAATGCATGCAATTTATGATATTTTTAAATTATGTGTTTAATTATTTTTATGCATTTTATGCATAATTATTGTATGATAGGACTTATTTCATGATATTTTAAAGGTTCATGCACTAAGATTTTTAAGTTACATTTCGCGCTCGAACGAGGAACAGAGCCCGGGGAATTATCAGGAAAATTATTTTTATTAAATGATTAATTTTTATTAATTATTATGAGGTGTTTTAAATGTATTTTTAAATAAATGGACTTTGTTGGGTATTTTTACCCGCCATATCATATTTTTATTCGTTACGTAAATTTTATCGAAACAGAGGACTTTTCGAGGGCTCGAGAAAAATTTACAAAAATTTACCTAAACGAAATATTTTTCGGGTATGTATTTGGACTTAATGAGCCCATTTTTAAGCTTAATGGGCTCCAAACCCATTTTCTACAGTTTAATTTTTATGCTAGGGCCAATTAACAATTTATTTAAGCTTAAACCTATCACCTAATTAACCTTAAACATAATCTAACTCTATCACCCGCCAATCCCCTCCACTCATCAGCCTCCTCATGAGTTGCAGCAGTAAGAAAATTTGGTTCCTCCATTTCTTTCAAGCTAAAGTTTGTGTAAAAACATGTAAAAATTTCGATCTATGTATATGCGTTCCTCGGAGAAGGTTTTTGCATGAACTATCGCGTTTTTGTTGATGATCACTCACATTTCTTCATGTGTCGTGCAAGGGGTGGTTGGATCATGTTGCTAAGGGGTCGATGCATGTCTTGGGATAAAGGAAATAGTGTTGGAGTCGAAACTTGAGATGGATTGTTTTGGATCGTGAGTGGTGTCCATAGGATGGCTCGGTTTGCGGGAGATCACGTGAAAAGTTGGAGCCGGCGGTGCAAGGGGCGATCCAAGGCTTAAACCAGGCCTTGGGGGGTCTGAGTCATGGCTGAGGATGGCTCGAATGCTGCTGGAGCCACCCCTGAATCCGATCGAACGTGGTCTAGGAGGGTTGGCCGCGGGTTGTAGTTATTGGTGGCCAGCGAGTGATCGCGATTTCCAGCGTGAATGGGGCTGGGTCCGTGGGTATGGTAGGTCCCTTAGGGTTTGGTCTTGGTCCTAGGTGGCTTGGTTCGTGGCTGGGGAGAGCTGGTGGAGCCTAGAGGTTCTAGTTTTTGAGTTTGTGCATTGAGGGTTCGATCGGGGGAGTAGCTGAATTTTCCAGCAACTTTGGGGCTGTTTTTCATGATTTTAGGTTTTCTGGAATTGATGGTTATGGATCTGGTCTAGCAAGTTTAAGTTGGGAAAATTTTGGTAATGTTTCGTGTTGATTCGGATTAAAACCTGGACTCCAGTCCAATCTTTTAAAACGAATCGGTTAATTTTTGTATCAGGCTCAAGTTTAAGTATAGGAATGCTTAAAAATAAGTTTTGGGATATTTTAAGCAGTTTGGTAATCTTCGAGTCAAATTTTAAAGGTCCAGGGGTAAAATGGTCATTTTGGGTTTCCAGGGTCAAAATGATCATTTTGAACCCGGGGCGAGATTTTTGGTCCTGGCAGCGCCCTGAGCGCCTTTTACCATGTTTTAAATGTTTATGCATCATGATCACGATTTTTATGAATTTATAAAATTGTACGTTGCATGCTTGGTTTTAAGGAAATGCATATATGTATGATTTTGAATAGTGATGATGTTTTGAATGATGAGAATTAGTTGTGGCTATCGAAGTATATGTAAATGCTTAAGACGTATTTGTAAATGCTGATGATGAGTATTAGGCACAGTGGATGGGTAATCCTATCACTGATGTCCGACAGCAGCCGGGTACCGCGGTTCTATGTATGATGGATCCATCGTAAATGATGAATGATGTACGATAGTCACCACTAACGAACTGAATTTACTATATGAACGATGAATGATGAACGATGATAAATGATGATCTGTTTTGACATGTAACGATTTCATACGACAGGTTTACATTACGCTTTTAAAGTTCATGAAAGGTATGTTCAATATTGTATTTTTCACTGCTGTGTGCGATGTATATGTACTTGTTATTTCTGGTACATGTGTGTTGAGTCTTTAGACTCATTAGGCGTGTGTGATGCAGGTGAGCTTGATATCGATGGGACTAGAGGTGCTGAACTCTGAGCCGACAGGCCTGGTGGGTCGAGACGACCCGAGGACCGCATGTTTTCCGCAGTATGATTTATGAGATTTGAGAGGATATAAACATTTTATTCGCTGGTTTTTATACGCTGATGATTTTAGGAATTTTACTCATTTATGTTTACGTATATCTTTGGATGAGTCTCACCATCTTAAACTGCATTATTTTTACTGTCAAATATTTACGATTATGTTTAAATGTTATATTTGTCAGTAGAGCGCATGCATGCAAAAAATTTAAATGTTATTTAGAAAAAGAAAGTTTTACAAAAAAAAAAAAAATTCCGTACTTTTAAATAAGTAGACGTTTCAGTTGGTATGAGAGTAAGGGTTTTGTATAGGGCTGTGCCGCCGCCAGCTTCTGCCACTCAGTCTTCAAACCTCAAGTCTGTAAGCTTTTATCTTTTAAATGTTTTAAATGATTTACTGTTATCACCTGCATGTTTACATGATTTACGCTTTACGATGATATGATGTGCATGTTTAACTACTTTTATGATTTAAGGATTTATTATATTAAATCAGTACTTGAGGGGATAGCGATGCTTATGGAGCAGGTACCCCGACAGCAGACAGATTTTTATGAGCAGTTCCGTCGGCTTAATCCGAAGGAGTTCGGGGGTACCACCGATCCATTCGTGGCATAAGGATGGATTAGGTGTCTGGAGTTGCAATTTGAGTACCTACATATGAGAGATGGCGACCGGGCCGCCTGATGAGGGAGTTCCCGAGTCTCCGGCAGGGGGACTTATCTGTGGTGGAGTTTATCCGCAAGTTTGACAGGGGCTGCCATTTTGTGCCCATGATAACGAGAGATGCCAGCCAGAATCTGAGGCATTTCTTAGATGGACTGAGACGCACCCTTCGCTGGGATGTCATGCTGATGAGGCTGGCAGGTTATGATGAGCCCACCGCCTGTGCTTTTCAGGCGGAGTAGGCACTGCGAGACATAGACTTGAGATGCAGAGGAAGAGGCATCAAACTCAGTCCAGCTTCCAGCCTCAGAAGAAACAGTTCTCAAGGCCACCGAGACAGCAGGGATAGCAGAAGCCCTAAGGTCATTTTAGGAGGCCCTAGCAGCAGAGACCCCCTCAGGCGCCAGGGGCGCCTAAGCCAGATGATAGGCAGCCATGCCCGCAGCGAAACAAGTTGCACATTGGCAAGTGCTTATGGGGGACCTACAGGTGCTTCGTTTTGTGGATAGGAGGGCCACAAAGCAGCGGACTGCCATAAGAACAAGGGCCCAACTACTGGCCGAGCTTATGTGATGCATGCCGAGGAGGCCGAGGAAAAGCCCGACACGACGTTGATTACTGGTAACCCTTATGCATAAGATTTTAATTAATCATTGTTGTCACTTTGATTGTTGCACTCCCAAGAGCAGGTTGTCCACAAGTAGTATAATTCGGTGAGTCCGATATCGTATCCACAGGGAAGCTAAGGTAATTACAAGTCCACTACAATGTCTTTTTGTTTTGTTTTTGTTTTTGTTTCTTTTTAATTTTAATTGTTTGAATCTTTAATGGGTAAATTTTAATTGATCAAATTTTAATTTAAGTAGTTGAGATTAAAGGATTCACTCTTGGTATTTTAATAAAGTTAACATTAACGAACAATATTGAAATCCACTTAATAAAATGGTTCCAATATATTAAATAATCATATTTATATTATGTTATAAATTATTATTTTATAAGTATATAATATATACCAAAACTTATAAATGTGATCAAGTATTTATTGTGCTATATATATTTGTAAACACTAAATCAAGGTTCCCACTTTAAATGGTTGGTAAAACCAAACAAACATTTAAATGGTACCAATAAATTAATACTATGATATATTTATATATAATAAATCAAGGAATCCAAGTTAAATGGTTGGCAAAACAAAACTAACATTTAAATGGTTCCAAGAATTTAGTGTAACATATAGCAACAATAAATCAAAACTCCCACTTATAAGTAGGGTATAAAAATGCTTAAAGAAATAAATATAACATAAACAATAAATAATGATTAAATAATATAAACATAGATTCTTACCTTTTAATAACCTTATTATCATGCCAAGAGTTTCACCTTATCATCTCAACTTTAGGAAGTTAGCTATTCATTATTCCAAGTATAAAACTTTGAATATGAAATTAACATGCTAATTGTAATTAAATGAAGAAATAAAGGAAAAATATAGAGAGGAATATTATGAACTCAAAGGTTTGTTTATAGAATGAGGGATATCTCAATACATTACAATGCACCCCTATTTATAGCCAAATTTGGGGAGACAACCACAAATAAAATATTATTTTTTTAGACATAAGTCTTCATTGGTGTTCCAAGATATTATATTATATTACACCTCACTTTTGAAATTATTCTTCTGCGAATTTGCTTCTTCACATAAAAAGAAACATGTGGATAATTGAGTTGTCTAGTTGTGGTATTTTTTTCAAACCATTTGACCAACTAATTTGAGAGATATGGTCAAAATACTAGAGCATGGTAAAACTGCCACTCCTTTGGTAACTTTATTTGTTGCTTAATTTGATCCCAATTGTGAGAGTATTTTTATCTCATGCTCGTCAACAATATTGTAGATATTATAATAAACTTTCTGCAGGTCCAAGAATCATCTTAATCCCATTTGCAACGCCAAGTTTATTCTTTTTTATCGAACCTGTAAAAAATAGTAAAAACTTGTAATTACACAACAACTTATATTTTATACAATTTTTTATAAAACATATAATATTTAAACATTTAATAAAATAAAAACTATATAATTATATTATAAAACATTTAATTAATGTACAATTTTTATGTTTATCACACCTCCCAACCAGCTTATTGCTAGTCCCTAGCAATTGAAGCGTTAATAGCAATACAAAACATATTGATTAATTTAAATAGAAATGTAATCAAAACTATCTAAGTGTTTAAATTAAATTTGAAAATTGTCAAATTTATATCAAGATCATCATAATTATAATTTATGAAATAATTTGAGATGATCAATTCAAAGCTTATTTCAGGTAGTTAAATGTACACGACCTTCAGAAATTCCTAGTAAGAGTCTCAACTCCATATCCTCATAGGTTAATAAATGTTTCAATTTATGGCAACGATTTCTCTCATGGAGTTGGAATACAGATAAATGCTCAGAAAAATGGTTTACAGAATGCAAACATACAAACGAGCCAAACTAATCAAAAGACAGAAAATACATTGATTCAAAATCTAGTTTTTCTTATTATATCTTTTTTCCTGATATATATATATATATATATATATTTTCATAACAT
>NC_133307.1:12470215-12475934 GCF_012295235.1 Primulina huaijiensis
TTTTTTTTTCTGCGAAAATAGAGAGAAAGATGAGAGATTTTATAGGGGTAATATGTTATCAGGACAAAACTATGGGTCACAGTTGTAAACAGAATAAACAGTAAAAACAATAATGACACACATGCATGTAAACAGTAGTGTGATTGTGGCTCACAATTTTCCTCTGGTTTTACGTCCAGAAACGGCTTCAACGCCTTCTATGAGTCGAGGATATGCTTCCCATCCAATTTTCTTATAAATTGGCAAACAGGGTCTTTTTTAGTCGGATTCCCAAGACTATGACGCTCATCTTGGAATTGTTTCCATAAACGGAGAAGTTCAATATGCACATGTCCACTAGAATGCGTCTCAAGAGTCAATAAGATGTTATCTAAAGACTCCTTACTCAGCCCATTCTTAATGAAACCAATTTTATCTTCTCTGTTATTGGAAACACATCCCAAAGATCTGCATCGTTTGTCACAAGTCCATCTTGCACACTTATGACAAACCCCTAAACTTTTGGCCCTTCGTTTTTTCGCATAAGTGCTTTTTCCTAATCCAGGCAAATACCGAATGAGCAATGATTGTGGAACTTCTCCTCCTAATCGGACCTTAGCTTCTATTACAAGACGAATATCTTCTGGAATTCCTTTTTGCATTAGCAATCTCAATCTTTCACACCTTCCTGCATAAATTTTTCTTAGAACATTTTCAGAAACAGAGGGAAAATATTTACAAATTTTTGAGAGAATTTCATCCATTTTGAAAAGAAAAGAAATGATTTTTTTTTATTTTTGTATCAGCAATTATGGGAAACTGATTAAACCGACTATGAGAGTCACGGAGTACCGTTATCCGCCATTTAACCGGGAAAATAAAAAGATTAAGGAAACCTGAAATAAAAACAAACAAAATTAAATGCAACACAAAAAAAATCAAGGATCGGAAAGGGAAATAAACTCTTCTTGAAAAATTTCATTTTCTAAAAATGGTTTAAGCCTTTGTCCATTTACTTTAAAAACATCACCATTTTTAGGATTTTCAATATCCACAGCTCCATAAGTATACACATGCTTTACAACATATGGGCCTGTCCATCTTGATCGTAATTTTCCTGGGAATATGTGAAGTCGAGAATTATAAAGCAAAACTTTTTTACCAATCTCAAAAGATTTTCTAAGAATTGTTTTATCATGAAATGATTTGATTTTTGCTTTATAAATCCTTGAATTCTCATACGCGTCATTTCTGAGTTCATCAAGTTCATTAAGTTGCAATTTACGCAATTTGTTGGCATCATCCATGCTTGAATTTAAAGTTTTGATCGCCCAATAAGCTTTATGTTCCAATTCCACAGGCAAATGACAATGTTTTCCATAAACCAACCTATAGGGAGACATATTCAATGATGTTTTAAAAGCTGTTCGATATGCCCAAAGTGCATCATTAAGTCGCAGAGACCAATCTTTTCTATTTGAGTTAACAGTTTTTTCCAAAATTTGCTTTATCTCCCTATTAGCTAATTCAACTTGTCCATTTGTTTGAGGATGATAAGGAGTAGTTACTTTGTGAGTAATACCATATTTTTTCATTAATGAAGCAAATGGTTTATTAACAAAGTGAGTTCCCCCATCACTTATCATGGCTCGAGGAATTCCAAATCTACTAAAAATATTTTCTTTTAAAAATTTGATGACGATTTTATGATCATTTGTTCGACATGGAATTGCCTCTATCCATTTGGAAACATAATCAACTGCAACTAAAATATACAAGTATCCAAACGACGGTGGAAAAGGTCCCATAAAATCTATTCCCCAACAATCAAAGATTTCAATTTCAATAATAGGATTCAAAGGCATCATGTTTCTTTTTGAAATCGCACCCAATTTTTGACAATTTTCACAAATCTTGCAGATTTCGTGGGTGTCTTTAAACAAAGTGGGACAATAAAATCCACACTGCAGGTTTTTTGCAGCTGTTTTCTTTGAAGAAAAATGTCCTCTGCATGCTTCTGAATGACAAAATTTAATGACACTACTTACCTCATTGTCGGGTATGCAACGTCGAAAAATTTGATCCGGACAATACTTGAACAGATACGGATCATCCCAATAAAAGTTTTTTACCTCATTCAAAAATTTTCTTTTATCTTGAGAACTCCATTGCGGTGGCATTTTTCCTGTCACAAAAAAATTTACTATGTTAGCAAACCAAGGTGTAGTAGTAATTGAAAATAGATGTTCATCAGGAAAATTATCGTTAATTGGTGTCATTTCACAAGATGATCCTGTTACTAGTCTTGATAAATGATAGGCTACGACATTCTCGGTTCTTTTTTTTTTATCTTTGATCACAATGTCAAATTCTTGGAGCAACAAAATCCATCGTATCAGTCGTGGCTTTGCATCCTGTTTGGTCAACAAATATCTAATGGAAGAATGATCAGTAAACACAATAGTCGTTGATCCAATCAAATAAGAACGAAATTTATCTAATGCAAATATTACAGCAAGTAGTTCTTTTTTCAGTTGTGGAGTAATTCATTTGAGCATTGTCTAAAGTTCTACTTGCATAATATATCACATAAGGCTTACCGTTTCTTCTTTGACCCAATACTGCACCGACTGCATAATCACTCGCATATCACATGATTTCAAATGGTAAAGACCAATCAGGAGGTTGCATGATAGGAGCTGATGTTAAATGTCGAATTATTTTATCAAAAGCATTTTGACATTCTTGTGTCCACTCAAATGCAGTGTCTTTTGTTAAGAGGTTACAAATGGGTTTAGAGATTAAGCTAAAGTCCTTTATAAACCTCCTATAAAATCCAGCATGTCCAAAAAATGAGCGAATTTCTTTAATGGTTTTTGGAGGGGGTAAATTGGCAATGACATAAACTTTTGCTTTATCAACTTCAATTCCACGAGATGACACGACATGTCCCAAAACAATTCCAGAAGTAATCATGTAATGACATTTTTCCCAATTTAAAATAAGACCTTTTTCCTCGCATCTTTTTAAAACTTTTTCCAAATTTTCAAGACAATTATCAAATGTATTCCCAAAGACAGTTAAATCATCCATTAAAATTTCCAAACAATTTTCAACCATGTAGAAAAAAATGCTTAGCATACATCTTTGAAATGTTGCTGGGGCATTGCATAATCCAAATGGCATTCTTCTAAACACAAATGTTCCAAAAGGACATGTGAATGTAGTTTTATCTTAATCTTCGAGTGCAATGGGAATTTGATAATAACCTGAATATCCATCAAGAAAACAGTAGTATGGATGACTTGCTACTCTTTCTAAAATTTGATCCAAAAATGGTAATGGAAAATGATCTTTTCTAGTGGCGTCATTTAATTTTCTATAATCAATACACATCCGCCAACTAGATGGGACTCGACTTGTTAACAATTCACCTTTTTCATTTTTTATCACTGTGATGCTAGATTTTTTCGGAACTACTTGTGTTGGGCTTACCCACTTACTATCAGAAATAGGGTAGATAATCCCAAAATCAAGTAGTTTGAGAACTTCAGTTTTCACAACATCTTTCATGTGTGGATTTAATCTCCTTTGTGGTTGTTGAGATGTTTTTGCATTTTCTTCTAAGTGAATTTTGTGAGTGCAAATTAGTGGATTAATGCCCTTGAGATCTTTTAGTGTCCAACCAATTGCATTTTTATGTCTTTTAAGCATATCAACTAATTTACCTTCTTCATCACTTGCTAGTTTGGAAGAAATTACCACCGGATATGTTTCATCTTCTCCAAGAAATGCATACTTCAATTCTTCTGGCAAGGGTTTTAACTCCAATATGGGTGGTTCGTCTTTGTTCTCATATTTTGCATCAAATTCTTTCTCTGATCCTGGTAACGAGTGATACCTGATAAAATCATCAAGATCAATTTCAATATTTTCTTTAACAGTTTCAATTGAACAAATATCTAATTGATCACGAGTACTCCCTTCTTGAATGTTTTCTTCCACAAGAGTTTCAATAAGATTTTCATCTTCACTTTCATCTCCTTTGTCATGTGGTTGCTTACAAAGATTAAACACATTAAGCTCCAAGGTCATGTTACCAAATGACAACTTCATTATTCCATTCCTGCAATTTATAAGAGCATTAGAAGTTGCTAAAAATGGACGACCTAAAATTACAGGAATTGCATTACAAGCTTCGATAGGTTGTGTATCTAAAACTATGAAATCGACAGGATATACAAAGTTATCAACTTGGACCAACACGTCTTCTACCATACCTCTTGGCACTTTAACAGATCTATCAGCAAGTAAAAGTGTTACCGAAGTAGGTTTTAACTCGCCTAGATTGAGTTCTTGATAAACTGAATATGGAAGTAAATTCACACTAGCTCCAAGGTCAAGCAAGGCTTTTTTAATCTTTCGTTCTCCAATAATACAAGAAATAGTAGGACAACCAGGGTCTTTGTATTTCAAAGCATTATTATTTTGAATGATTGCACTTACTTGTTCGGCTAAAAATGCTTTCTTTTTCACATTCAATTTTCTTTTCACAGTGCACAAGTCTTTCAAAAATTTGGCATATGATGGTACCTGTTTTATTGCATCTAATAAAGGAATATTAACTTTTACTTGTTTAAAAATATCATATATATCAGAATTCAAATTTGATTTTTTTGTATTTTTCAATGCATGAGGGAATGGTGGTGACACTGTCTGTTGAACCTCCTCTTCGCAAGTTATGGGTTCCACTTCCTTACCCTTTGGAGTTGATTTATCATCATCTTCACAAGGTTCAAGAATGGATTTTTCCACAACCTTACCACTTCGAAGGGTAATAACAGATTTTACCTGATCCATCGGTTGAGTTCCAGAAGTTCCAATTTGTGAATGATGATCCTTGGGATTAGGCTGTGGTTGTGAAGGAAATTTACCTTTTTCATGAACATTAAGTGCAGATGCAAATTTAAAAAGATTGTCTTTCAAATTTGTCATGGTTTGAGCAGTTTGAGTATTGATAGAATCTTGCTTTGCAATGAAAGAATTCAATATATCTTCCAAATTCCTTTTAGGTGGAGGAACATAAGGTGCATAATTTTGAAAATTTTGTTGATTTTGGAAATGTGGTTGTGAAAATTCTGCAGCATTATCATTCCTCCAACTAAAATTTGGATGATTTCGCCAACCTGGGCTGTAACTTTGAGAAAATGGTTCAAAATTTGGCCTTTTGAGATTGTTTAAAACATTGGCTTGTGCATGAAGACATTCTTTAAAAGAAGGCAAATTGGGACAATCTTTTGTAGAACGATCACTTGTATCACAGATGTGACATGTAATTTTTTGAACAGATTTTAATTGACCATTCTTTTTCAATTCAAGTGCCTCTCAACTTTTCTAGCCAAAGAGGTAAATCTAGCTTGAAGATCATGTTCATCTTTGAGAGTGTACATACCTCCACCGGATGTAGGAGATTGAATCTTGTTTGATGGTTCGATTGTACCTATAGTGTCCCAATTTTGAGCATTTTCAGCTAATGAATCGTGATACTCAATTGCCTCATTTGGATCTTTATCTTCAAATATTCCATTACACATAAATTCAACCATTTGCCTATCTTTAGGTGTTAAGCCTTCATAAAATTGAGAAACAACTCTCCAAATTTCAAAACCATGATGTGGACAAAGATTAAGCAATTCTTTATATCTATCCCAACACTGATAAAAAGTTTCTCCTTGTTTTT
>NC_133307.1:12476682-12534168 GCF_012295235.1 Primulina huaijiensis
CCTATCTTTAGGTGTTAAGCCTTCATAAAATTGAGAAACAACTCTCCAAATTTCAAAACCATGATGTGGACAAAGATTAAGCAATTCTTTATATCTATCCCAACACTGATAAAAAGTTTCTCCTTGTTTTTGAGTGAAAGTGATGATTTGCCTTTTGAAAGAATTTGTTCTATGAGATGGAAAAAAATTTTTCAAAAATTGTTGTTGCGATTCATCCCGAGTTCGAATGGATCCCGATCTAAGATTTTGTAGCCAAGTTTTAGCTTTATCTTTTAAAGAAAAAAGAAAAAGCTTAAGTCGAATGGTGTTCATGCTACAATTTAAATCATTATATGTGTTGCACACTTCTTCAAACTCTCGTAAATGCATGTATGGATTTTCAGAATCTAAGCCATGAAAATTGGGTAAAAGTTGGATAATACCAGGCTTAAAATTGAAATGAGATGCATCGAGGGGAAAAACTAGACATGAAGGTGCACTAGTACGTGTAAGATTCATGTAATCTCAAAGTGTTCTTCGTCTATCATGATCATGTTGAGATTGAATTTCATTTTCATTTTCTAGGATGGGTTTTTCTGCCATGTTTTGTAAAAATAAAGGGTTATTTCGAATGAGTCGACCCCTAAGTGTACGTGACCAAATAATGCTCATGCAAATGCAAATGCAAAAGAATAAAAACACACAAAAGCAATAAAAATTCAAATAAAGAAAAATAAACTATAAAAAAAATTAAATAGACTTGAAATTAAATTATACTTCCCCGACAACGGCGCCAAAAACTTGTTGTCACTTTGATTGTTGCACTCCCAAGAGCAGGTTGTCCACAAGTAGTATAATTCGGTGAGTCCGATATCGTATCCACAGGGAAGCTAAGGTAATTACAAGTCCACTACAATGTCTTTTTGTTTTGTTTTTGTTTTTGTTTCTTTTTAATTTTAATTGTTTGAATCTTTAATGGGTAAATTTTAATTGTTCAAATTTTAATTTAAGTAGTTGAGATTAAAGGATCCACTCTTGGTATTTTAATAAAGTTAACATTAACGAACAATATTGAAATCCACTTAATAAAATGGTTCCAATATATTAAATAATCATATTTATATTATGTTATAAATTATTATCTTATAAGTATATAATATATACCAAAACTTATAAATGTGGTCAAGTATTTATTGTGCTATATATATTTGTAAACACTAAATCAAGGTTCCCACTTTAAATGGTTGGTAAAACCAAACAAACATTTAAATGGTACCAATAAATTAATACTATGATATATTCATATATAATAAATCAAGGAATCCAAGTTAAATGGTTGGTAAAACCAAACTAACATTTAAATGGTTCCAAGAATTTAATATTATAATATATTTATATATAATAAATCAAGGCATCCACTTTAAATGGTTGGTAATACCAAACTAACATTTAAATGGTTCCAAGAATTTAGTGTAACATATAGCAACAATAAATCAAAACTCCCACTTATAAGTAGGGTATAAAAATGCTTAAAGAAATAAATATAACATAAACAATAAATAATGATTAAATAATATAAAACATAGATTCTTACCTTTTAATAACCTTATTATCATGCCAAGAGTTTCACCTTATCATCTCAACTTTAGGAAGTTAGCTATTCATTATTCAAAGTGTAAAACTTTGAATATGAAATTAACATGCTAATTGTATTTAAATGAAGAAATAAAGGAAAAATATAGAGAGAAATATTATGAACTCAAAGGTTTGTTCATAGAATGAGGGATATCTCAATACATTACAATGCACCCCTATTTATAGCCAAATTTGGGGAGACAACCACAAATAAAATATTATTTTTTTACACATAAGTCTTCATTGGTGTTCCAAGATATTATATTATATTACACCTCACTTTTGAAAATCTTTTTCTCCGAATTTGCTTCTTCACATAAGAAGAAACATGTGGATAATTGAGTTGTCTAGTTGTGTTATTTTTTTCAAACCATTTGACCAAGTAATTTGAGAGATATGGTCAAAATATTAGAGTATGGTAAAACTGCCACTCCTTTGGTAACTTTATTTGTTGCTTAATTTGATCCCAATTGTGAGAGGATTTTTATCTCATGCTCGGCAACAATATTGTAGATATTATAATAAACTTTCTACAGGTCCAAGAATCATCTTAATCTCATTTGCAACGCCAAGTTTATTCTTGTTTTATCGAACCTGTAAAAAATAGTAAAAACTTGTAATTACACAACAACTTATATTTTATACAATTTATTATAAAACATATAATATTTAAACCTTTAATAAAACAAAAACTATATAACTATATTATAAAACATTTAATTAATGTACAATTCTTGTGTTTATCAATCGCTTAACTGCATGGGTTACATGTTTGTTATTAGAAGTTATTTAGGGGTTTAATGACATAGAAAGAATTAGGATGCATGTTTTACCTAGTTGGGATTAAGAATTTAATTGCATGATTTGAGAAATTTTAAGGACCCAATTGTAATAACCAATAAATAGAGGACTTGAATGCTAAAAATAGAGATTTTGGGATAATTTTCGAAACCTCTGAAATTTTGAGGATTTAATTATAACTCTTCGAAAGTCTTTCAATTTTATGGGATTAGGATTCGAAAATGAGGAAGGGTCGTATTGCAATTTTGAAAAATTTAGGGGGGTCATGCTGCAATTTTTGAAAAGTTGAAGGACCAAAGTGCAATTTTAGAAACTTCGAAGGGTTATTTTGAAATTTTTGAATTTTTGAGGGTTAAACTTCGAAATTTTTGAGGAAAATTTGGGTTAAATCATTGAATTTTTGGGGATTTGGGGTTTATTTCCGGTAAGAAATTCCTTAAGTTCAACTCTATTAGATTTGATGGTATGTTTTGTCGCAGGGAGGATATATATTGCAGGTGTAGCCACGCATGCACTGCTAGATTCAGGGGCTACCCATTCGTTTATATCCGAATCCTTCGTCAAGAGACTAAGAATCATGCCAGTAGCGATGGATTCAGGGTTTAGAGTATCGATCCCATCCGGGGATCAGATCTTCACTTCTAAGATAGTGAAGAGATTGGAGCTTCTGTTACAGAAGTATGCAGTACAGGCAGATTTGATAGTACTACCATTATAGGAGTTCAACATCATCATGGATATGGACTTGCTATCTTCTCATGGTACAGTAATAGATTTTCGACAGAAGTCAGTTTCTGTCAGACCGCCCAGTCGGAAGCCGTTTTTTTCGATGCAGCTAGACATCAGAAGATGCCGCACGTCATTTCCTGCTTGTGTGCAAAGAAGCTTATGAGGAAAGGCTACCAGGCGTTTTTGGCCAGCCTCGTGTCAGTGTTTGAGTCAGTCAAGCAGAGGCTAGGGGACATTAATGTGGTCAGGGAGTTCTCAAGTGTTTTTCCTGAAGATGTTTCAGGCATCCCACCAGACAGAAAGGTTGACTTTTCGATTGAGCTTATGCTAGGCACAGTGCCGATATCTAAAGCACCCTATTGGTTAGCGCCTGCAGCGATGAAGGAGCTCAAAGATCAGATTCAGGATCTTCTAGATAAGGGTTTCATCCGCCCTAGCTTTTCCCCTTGGGGTGCACCAGTTATGTTCGTCAAGAAGAAGGATGGCATCCTGTGACTGTGTATTGACTATCGAGAGCTGAACAGGGTAACCGTCAAGAATAAGTATCCGTTGCCAAGGATCGAGGACTTGTTTGATCAGCTTCAGGGGGCATCTGTATTCTCAAAGATAGACCTTCGATCCGGATACCTCCCGCCGAAAGTGAGGGAGTCTGATGTGCATAAGACAGCCTTCCAGATGCGATATGGGCACTATGAGTTTTTTGTGATGCCCTTTGTCATGACGAACGCACCAGCGATCTTCATGGATCTCATGATACGCGTGTTTCAGCCATACTTGGATCAGTTCGTCATAGTTTTCATTGACGATATCCTGATCTATTCAAAGAGCAGTGAGGAGCACAGTCAGCATCTGAGGACGGTACTGCAGACTTTGCAGGACAGACGGCTGTATGCCAAGTTCAGTAAGTGTGAGTTCTGGCTTGACAGGGTGGCATTCATGGGCCACATTGTATCTCAGGATGGCAAAGAGGTCTGCCCCAATAAGGTATAGGCAGTCAGATATTGGCCAGTTCCTAAGAGCGTGACAGAGATCCGTAGTTTCTTGGGATTGACAAGTTACTACAGGAAGTTCAACCAGGGCTTCTCTTCTATCGCGGTGCCTATGACCACCTTGACGAAGAAGAATGCCAAGTTTATCTAGGGACCTGAGCGTCAGGAGTGCTTTGACAGACTGAAGCTAGCGTTGACCGCTGTACCGGTACTAACTATGTCATCAGGGCAGGGAGAGTTTGTGGTTTGTACAGATGCATCGAAGCTCGGTTTGGGCGCAATTCTGATGCAGCAGGACATAGTGATAGCCTACGCGTCCAAATAGCTAAAGGTTCATAAGAAGAATTATCCGACTCATGACCTCTAGCTAACAGGAGTAGTATTTGCCCTGAAGATTTGGAGACACTATCTGTATGAGGATAAGTTCAGGATTTTGACTGACCATAAGAGCCTGAAGTACTTCTTCACACAGAAAGAGCTGAATATGCGGCAGAGGAGGTGGCTTGAGCTGGTGAAGGATTATGATTGTGACATTAGCTACCACCCGAGAAATGTTAATGTGGTTGCGGACGCTCTGAGCAGGAAGGGCAGTGATTGCTAATTTTTCAGTGCAGAGATCGCTACAGGCTGAGATTCAGAGATTTGAGCCTTTAATTTATGCCAAGGGCAAGGCCCCGAATCTTGCTACTCTCACAGTACAGCCGACTCTGAGAGACATAATTCGAGCAGGGCGCAATTCTGAAGAGCAGTTACATAAGTGGAGACAGAGGGACGAGGCTAAGGGCTAGAGACTGTATACAGTTGTGGACGGCATGGTCAGATATAGAGACCACCTATGGGTTCTTGACAGTGATTCCCTTAGAGCAGATATCCTGAGCGAGGCCCACGGCACCCCGTACTCCATTCATCCAGGGATTACGAATATGTATAAGGATCTACAGACTTTGAATTGATGGCCGGACATGAAGAGGGATATTCTGCGGTTTGTCTCCGAGTGTTTGAATTCTCAACAGGTTAAGGCAGAGCATCAGAGACCTGCAGGATGCTGAGACCACTGCCTATTCCCGATTGGAAATGGGAGAACATCAGCATCGATTTTGTGACCGGGCTTCTGAGGACTATTGGAGGATTCAATTCCATTTGGGTGATTGTCGATCGGCTCACTAAATCAGCTCATTTCTTACTGATCAAGAAGACTTTCTGCATGAATCAGTACGCAGAGCTGTACATCATAGAGATCGTCAGACTTCACAGGATTCTAGTGTCCATCGTGTCAGACAGGGATCTGAGGTTCACGTCTGCATTCTGTAAGAGTCTCCATCAGACGTTGGGTACGAAGTTATTGTTTAGTACTACTTTCCATCCTCAGACAGACAGATAGTCAGAGAGGGTTATTCAAATTGCGGAGGACCTACTCCGAGCTTGCATGATCGGCTTCCAGGGCAGCTGGGAGCCAAAGTTACCTCTTGAGTTCACATACAACAACAGCTATCAGGCATCAATTGGTATAACTTATACAAGGCACTGTACAGGGAGGAAGTGTAGCTCACCAGTTTATTAGGATGAAGTGGGAGAGCGAGCGGAGTTGGGTCCGGACATTGTCAGGTAGACAGTAGAGTTAGTGGGCCGGATTCAAGACAAGATGAAGACCGCTCAGAGCCGTCAGAAGAGTTATGCAGATCAGAGGCGGCAAGACCTGGAGTTCACAGTAGGGGATCATGTCTTCGTGAAGGTCGCACCAATGAAGGGTGTGATGAGGTTCGGGAAGAAGAGCAAGCATTGCCCTAGATTCATCGGGCCATTCGAGATACTAGAGAGAGTTGGGACACTTGCATACAGAGTTGCATTACCGCCGAATCTGGCGGGAGTTCATAATGTGTTCCACGTCTCCATGCTACGGAAGTACATGTCGAATCCTTCACATGTGCTGAAATATGAGCGACTTCAGCTGACACCGTACGTATCATTTGAGGAGAAACCCACCCAAATATTGGACAGGCAGGAGAAGAGGCTCCGGAACAAGGTGATCCAGATGGTTAAGGTCAAGTGGCTGAATCATTCCGAGTAAGAGGCTAGTTGGGAGATAGAGACCGAGATGAGGAGTCCCTACCCGGAGTTATTCGGTACGTTCTAAATTATGAGGACAAAATTTTATTTAGGGGGGGGGAGGGGAGAGTTGTAAGGTCCATGAATTTAATTCACGTAACCTGAATACATGCAATCTAGGATTTTTTTAAATTATGTGTTTAATTATTTTTATGCATAATTATTGCATGATAGGACTTATTTCATAATATTTTAATGGTTCATGCATTAAGATTTTTAAGTTGCATTTCGCGCTCGAACGAGGAACGGAGTCCGAGGAATTATCAAGAAAAATATTTTTATTACATGATTAATTTTTATTAATTAATGAGGTGATTTAAATGTATTTTTCAATAAATGAGCTTTGTTTGTTATTTTTACCCGCCAGAGCTTATATTTATTCGGTACGCCAATTTTATCGAAACAGAGGACTTTTTGAGGGCTCAGGCGATATATTAAAAACTTACCAGAACGAAATATTTTTCGGGTGTGTTTTTGGACTTAATGGGCCAACGTTTAAGCTTAACGAGCTCCAAACCCATTTTCTACCCTTTAATTTTTATGCTAGGGCCCATTAACCATTTATTTAAGCTTAAACCTATCACCTAATTAACCTCAAACCTAATCTAACTATATCAGCCGCCCACCCCTCCACTCATCAGCCTCCTCATGAGTTATAGCAGCATGAAAATTCGGTTCCTCCATTTCCTTCAAGCTAGAGCTTTCCCCCGCGCCTCAGACGTGTATTCTTCTATATTTGTTCACAAAAACATCAAGGCACGCATGTTCTTCCCTTGAGCATCATAAACGCTGTTAATATGTGTAAAGTTTGTGTAAAAACATGTAAAACTTTTGATCTATGTATATGTGTTCCTCGGTGAAGGTTTTTGCATGAACTATTGTGTTTTTGTTGATGATCACTCACGTTTCTTCATGTGTCGTGCAAGGGGTAGTTGGCACCTGTTGCTAAGGGGCCGATACATGTCTTGGGTTAAAGGAAATAGTGCTAGAGTCGAGACTTGAGGTGGATTGTTTTGGATCGTGAGTGGTGTCCATAGGATGGCTTGGTTTGGGAGAGATCGCGTGAAAAGGTTGGAGCCAACGGTGCAAGGGGCGATCCAAGGTTTAAACCAGGCCGTGGGAGGTCTAGGTCATGGCTGAGGATGGCTCGAACACTGCTGGAGCCACTCCTGAAGCCGATCGAACGGGGTCTAGGAGGGTTGGCCGCGGGTTGTAGTACTTGGAGGCGAGTGAGTGATCGCGATGTCCAGCATGCATGGGGCTGGGTCCATGGGTATGGTAGGTCCCTTAGGGTCTGGTCTTGGTCCTAGATGGCTTTTTTTGTCGCTGGTGCGAGCTGGTGGAGCCTAGGGGTGCTAGTTTTCGTGTTGTTGTATTGAGGGTTCGATCGGGGGAGTAGCTGAATTTTCCAGCAACTTTGGGGCTGGTTTTTGTGATTTTAGGTGGTCTGGAATTGATGGTTTAGGAGCTGGTCTAGCAAATTTAAAACATGGTTTAAGTTGGGAAAATTTTTGTAATGTTTGGGTTAATTCGGATTAAAACCGAGACTCCGGTCCAAGTTTTTAAAATGAATCGTTAATTTTTGTATCGTGCTCAAGTTTAATTATAGGAATGCTTAAAAATAAGTTTTGGAATATTTTAAGGAGTTTGGTAAGCTTCGGGTCAAATTTTAGTGGTCCAGGGGTAAAATGGTCATTTTGGGTTTCCAGGATGAAATTTTTGGTCCTGCCAATGCCTTAAGCACCTTTTATAATGTTTTAAATGTTTATGCATCATGATCATGATTTTTATGAATTTATAAAATTGTACATTGCATGCTTGGTTTAAGGAAAAATTTGCATATATGCATGATTTTCATTAGTGATGTTTTGAATGATGGGAATTAGTTGTGGCTATCGAAATATATGTAAATTCTTAAGACGTATATGTAAATGCTGATGATGAAGCCTAGGCACAGTGGATGGGTAATCATGTCACTGATGTCCGACAGCCGCCGGGTACCGTGGTTCTATGTATGATGGATCCATCGTAAATGATGAATGATGTACTGTAACGTCTCGAAAATTTGAAGGTCCACGTAAACCACATGCATGCAAGTTATTAAATTCCTTGTGTGTTTCGATTAATTGTTTTAATTGCATAAAATAATTCTGTTGTGTATGTTGACATGTTTAAAATATACTTTTCACATGGTTGCGTTAAAATGTAATTTTTAAAAGGTTACTCGTGTAGCGATCGATGAACGGAGACCGAGGGCTGAAAAATAGAAAATGTTTCAATTAAATAATTGTTTTTAATTATTTAAAATATGGTTGATGCTTTTTCTTATTTTTGAAAATAAGGAGTTTTGAGGTGATTTTATATGCCGAGACGTAATTTTTTATCGGTGTTAGATTTTGAACAAAAATACGAACGTTTTGCCAACCAGGCTAATAATTTCACAAACTTTATTAAATAAAATAATTTTGAAGAAAAGACCACGGTTTCTTAAGAATTTCAGCCTAGGGATTTCATCGTCGTTCTTCGCATCATCGTCGAATTTTCGTGCGTTAATTACGCAAAGGCACGCCATGCTCTTTTCTTTACTCATCCATCACACCATAGTATTTATTTAATTATGTTTTGTATGAAAAACATGTTGCACATTTGAATATTTTCGTTTTTGCATCAAGGGTGAATTTAAAAGCTTGTTGTTTTGATCCAAATCATGATTTTTATTTGCATAATGTTAGAGTAGGTGCCCGTCGAGCCAAGTGTTGGCCGAGTGTTCACAATGAAACTCTACGTATAAGCAATCTTTATTTTAATAATATTTGAAATTATTTTTTTGGCACATCTTTATCTTTATACCCATGCTAGTTGCATAGATAAAGCCTTGAATATACAAATAGTAGAAAGAATATGAGATGCTCGTATGATGAGTATCATGAAACTCATATTTGAAATACTGTATATTCTAAACAGTTCCTAGTCGATTCAGCCGCCGCTAAGAAGGATATAGGCCGCTCGAGTTCGAGACTAGTATCTGCGATGTGAGTACCATGTTTCATTGGTAGGGGACATTGTGATGTCCGAGAATGCAGATAGGTGCTCCCGGTAGAGTGCACTGAACAACCCTCCATATAGGACTTTCCAAGTGGTTCTCACTTATCGACTGGAAACGTCCTAGTTTATGGTTGTACACCATTAGTCCTTATGACCCGGGACAACATTGAGACTCTATGTGCTAGCATTACACTTTGACTTGTTTACCGACTCTCATGGGGTCATCAGGTGGCAAGGTTGGGTGTTTTGGAGAAACATATAGGAGTCGATGCATTGTAGTCGGGGATTCACCGCTTACCTTCGGGTATGGATGTCCTATGTGTATGTAGTATGAAATCTCTGATCAGAGTATGGTGGTAATTATGAAAGTGGTTTCATAGATTACACCATCGATGCAACTACAACATGACACATAGTATCGATTAATTGACAACTCTCGATATACCAATGGTTGTCGAATCGGTCGGGATATATGAGATGAAGGGACCGTACTGTACGCTAACCATAATTGAATGGTTCTTGTAGGCACATTATTTGATACCCAGGGAATCATGTAAGCGATGCTGCTAGGCTTTTAACATGATTGGTTGGGTACTATCAGACTTGAGTTCTGACGTTCTTGTTATCAAGGAGTTGATAAGTAAGAATGGAGCAATTGGGGTATGCTCGAATAAGGACATGTTTAGTCCGAATCACATGGAGATGTGAACCCACGGCTAGTTGTATCAATGATCCATTGAGGGCCACACAAGTACTAGTTTTCTAGATCACGTTGAGAACTAAAATAGTTCAATGTGTTGAACGTCTTATAAAGGAGTTTATAGGCGTAACGAAAAATAGAAGTATGACTACTATGAGAGAATGTAACTTTTAATTTGAGGAAGTGTTCCTAAATTAAAAGTTGGTCAAACAAGTAATGTATTTGAAAATTGTGATTTTCATAAACATTATTATGGACTAAATTAAATTAATTCAAAATGTTGAATTAATTAAACACTAGTGGACCTAGTAGAGTTCAAGTAATTAAATTAATTCAAGTGTTGGATTAATTAAATTACATTGGGCCTTGTAGAGCCTGATTAGAAATAATTATTAAACTAGTGGGCTTGAGTAAAATCAAGTAAATGTTAAATGGTCTCAAATGTGTTTGAGATAATTAAATTAAGTCCATCGATTTTTAATTGTTAAAAATCAAATAACATTGCATGCATGGGAGGTGAAGGGTTGGAGACTACTTTTTCAATCTCCAAGGCTTGGGATGCTAAAAAGTGTTTTAGCTTTTCCCACAACCAAGACAACTCATCCTTTTCCCATTTTACACCATGATGGCCGAAATTTTGAGTGATATTCTCCAACTTTTTCTCTCAATTTTCTTCTTCAATAGTTGAGGAAAGAAATCACTTCTCCTTGAAAAATCTTCTTATTTTTCTAGTTCAAAATAAGAAGGGTTCTAGCTAGTTGGTGGTGGGCCTAATTTTGAAAGAAAGAAGGAAGCTTGTAGATTGTCTACCTTCAAGAGCTAAGTTGTTACAACTTAGTTGGAGCCAAACATCAATCTCAAGAGATTGATAGGTATATTTTTCCTAACACCCTATGTACGACATTTTGGTGTTTTTGTATTTGCTACACATTATAGAAATGAGGTGCTCGGTTTTCTTGATGAAAAACAAATTTTGAAACTTGCGTTGCGCACTTGGGCACCTTATTCGATCCCCTTTCACATAAGGGGGCTGCCATGATTAGGAGTTGAAAAAAGGCTTTGATTTACACGATTTTAAGAGTCCTAGAACATGCACAACACGATGCACACGATGAAGAACACAAGCTGTAACCATCTTTCAGTTTTTGGTGACCAAGGGTTTTGTCACATGGCTTGGCTTGGGTCACGGCTGGGGCTTGTCTTGGGTCAAGGAAGGAGTCCTAGCCACGCTAGAACTCGATTCAAGGGGCTAGGGAGGCTAGGACTCCACCCGTGAAGAATCGCGCTTGTGCGATTGGGGTGCGCAGCCGCGCAGGGGAAGATGGCTTGGCTAGGGGGCTTTGGGCTGGGCTAGGTCAGGTCCTTAGGGTCTTAAGAGGGTGCATAAGGGTCAAGGTCTGGGGTTGGCTCGTGGTTGAGTGGCTAGGCAAGAAAACGCAGAGTCCTATGTCAAAAGGAGTCACGGCCATGGAATGTTTTGATGTTGTGGCTTCGGCTAGTGCTTGAGTTCGAGTCCTAAGGGTGCTAAGGGTTCATGAGAGTCCAGGGGAGGGCTGGTTCGAAGTTGGCTCAGGCTGGCTCGAAGGTGGCCTGATAAAAACGTAAGTTGGCTCAAGGGTTAAGTTGTGGTTCGAACTTGGGCTTTTATGAACTAAATTCGAAACATGGCTAAAGGGGGGTCGAGTCATGGTTCACAAGGGCTAATTTAATATAAAAAGTCTTTATTTTTTAATTTGGAAATTTTATATTAAAATTTGATTAAATTCGGGATTAAAACGCATTAATATGTTATATTTAAAGAATAAATAAAAAGCCATCGATTTAAGCTAAATAAAATACGAGAAATTTAATGTAAACTTAAATAATTATTTGGGATGGTCTAGAGTCAACAGAATTAAGAAAATGTCAAAAACGTGAAATTTTACGTCTAGGGGTAAAACAGTAATTTTTCACCCAAAAATTAGTAAACGTCATGGCAGTGTCCTGAATGCGGTTTTATATGCTAATATGATTATTTTACATGTTTATGTAATTATATGATGAAATGTTAACGTTGAAAGATATGTTGCATTCTTGGTTTACAAGAAAAACATTATATGCATGTTTAATTTTTATAAGTGATGAAAATACGAAACGTTGAAGGAAGTGAAGTAATTGTGACTAATTCGATGATATGATTGGAGTTATCATGAGGGAAAAGGCCCAGAATGAGCCAGTTTACGGGAGAAGACCCAGAGGGAGCCCGACGATCGTATTTCCAATGACATGATATGTTAATACGTAGGCCAAGGCTCAGTTGATGAGTGAGAGTCTCGCTGATGTCCTCGTCGCCCAATATTGTGGCTACATGTAGATGGATCCATCGCCTAATACGAATATGAATACGAAAATCACAATTAACGATCTGAATTCAACGAAAGGAAAATGGAATACGTATATGAATATGAATATTAATATGATGAATATGAATATGTTTATGATGATATGAAAACGATTATGAAAATGTTTATGAAAATGTTTATGTATAAAGTTTATGCATCATTAGGAAAATGTTATTTTACGTACAAGTATTTTCACTGTTGCATGTGATTTGTATATGTTGTACTTTTTAACAAGATTATGGTTTGCTGAGTCTTTAGACTCATTAGGTGTGATTGATGCAGGTGATTATGATGTTAATGTTGAAAGAGGTGTCTTGACTGAAGGTGCACATAACCCGAGAACTAGTGCTAGTTTTCCGCAATAGTTTATAATTTATGATTTTTTAGATTATGTTAAAGATATTTTATGACTGTCATAATGATTTTGAGTGGTTTTTGAAATATTGTTAGTTTTAGCGATTTTGCTAAGAGAGGATATGCATACGATTGACGATTTACTATTTTCCTTTGTATTTTTAAATGTTAGTTGATTGTTTATTTTTGAAAAGGTGTAAAGTATTTTTAAAGTATATATATATATATATATATATGTATGTATATGTATATTTTCTAATCGACTGAATTGTGAGAAGTAAAAAAAATAAAATAAAATAAAAAATTTAAAAAATTTCCAACACTTTTTAAAAAAACGAGTAGTGGACGTTTCATGTACGATAGTCACCACTAATTAACTGAATTTACTAAATGAACGATGAATGATGAATGATGAATGATGAACGATTATTAATGAAGAGCTGTTTTGACATTTAATGATTTCATACGACAGGTTTACATTACGCTTTTAAAGTTCATGATAGGTATGTTGGGTATTATATTTTTCACTGTTGTGTACGATGTATATGTATTTATTATTTCTGGTACTGGTGTGTTGAGTCTTTAGACTCACTAAGCATGTGTGATACAGGTGAGCTTGATATTGATGGGACTGGAGGTGCCGAACTCTGAGCCGACAGGCCTGGTGGGGAGACACGACCCGAGGACCGCATGTTTTCCGCATTATAATGATTTATGAGATTTGAGAGGATATGAACATTTTATTCGCTGTTTTTGATACGCTGATGATTTTAGGAATTTTACTCGTTTATGTTTACGTATATCTTTGGATGAGTATGACCATCTTAAACTACACTATTTTTTCTGTCAAATATTTATGATTATTTTTGAAACATCTACTAATTTTAAAAATGCGGAAATATATATATATTTTAAAAAAATTTACCATTTCGAAATAACATTTAAAATATCTCGCATGCATGCGCTCTACAGAAAAATATTACATTTAAAACGATCTTAAATATTTGAAAATAAAAGTAGTGCAGTTTAAAATAACCAAACTCATCCAAAATCATACGTAAACTTAAACGAATAAAAATCTTAAAACCATCGACGTATGAAAATGTTTATCTCCTTTCAATCTCGTAATACACAATGCGGAAAACATGTGGTCCTCGGGTCGTGTCACCGCACCAGGTCTACTTACTCATAGTTCGGCACCTCCAGTCTCCTTATCATTAAGCTCACCTGCATCACACACGCCTAGTGAGTCTTAAGACTCAACACACCTGTACCGTGACATCAAATACATATACATATCATGCAGCAGTGAAAAATACCATAATCGACATATCTTACATGAACTTTAAAAGTTTAGTGTAAATGTGTCATATGCAATCGTGACATGTCAAAACAGCTCATCATTCATCATCATTCATCATTCATCGTTCATCATTCATCTATTATCATTTATCATTCCCTTTGGTCAATTTCGTTCATTAGAGGTGACTATCGTACATCATCATTTACGAAGGATGCATCATTCATAGAACCGCAGTACCCGGCGGCTGTCGGACAACAGTGACAGGATCACCCATCCACTGTGCCTAGGTCTCATCATCAGCATTTAAATATACATCTTAAACATTTACATATATTTCGATAGCCACAACTAATTTCCATCATTCAAAACATTATCATTTTCATCACTTATAAAAATCATGCTCCAATGCAATTTTCTTTAAATACAAGCAGGCAACATATAATTTCATAAAATCTTAAAAATCGTGAATCATGATGCGTGAACATTTAAAATATTATAAATTTGTGCTCAGGGCCTAGCCAGGACCAAAATATCACCCCGAGTACAAAATGACCATTTTGCTCTTGGAAACGTAAATTTTCACGTTTTTGACATTTTCTTAATTCCATTGACTCTAACATGTCCCAAATAATTATTTAAGCCTACATGAATTTTTCAATATTTTTATTTTGCTTAAATCGATGACTTTTAAATTAATCTTTACATATAACACATAAATGCGTTTTAATACCGAATTAAACCAAACCTTAGCATAAAATTCCCAAATTAAAAACTTACACTTCTAATAATTATTTGAGTTTAAATATAAATTTCCATAATTTTATTAAGCTTAAATCTAGGCGTTTCAATTAATTCTTTAATTAACGTTTCGTGCGACGATTAAATCCTGGATAAATCCAAAACTCATTATTTTGATCCGAAACTTACCAAACTCTTAAAAAAGTCCCAATACATATTGAAAAGCATCCCTAGACGCAACCTCGAGCCAAATTCAAAACTTGACCGATTCCTTTTAAAACTTGTACCGGGGTCTTGGTTTTTACCCGAAGCGACTCGAAATCATACCCTTAGACATTTTAATCCTAGGCCAGCAAGTTGCTGGAATTTCCAGCACCTAAATTTTGAAAAAGAACAAAAGAACTACTCCCCCAATCTCAGCCCTAGCTTGCTAACCCCCCAACCAGCCTCGAACCAAACCATTAGGGACCAAGACTAGACCCTACTTATCCCAGATAATCGAGACTTGCTGCACCTCACATGCCCAAACCTTCTGTGGGGACCCGGACGCTAATCAATTCTTAATCATCATTAGGATCAATTTACTAATCAAGTAATTAGGGTCATAAAATTTTTTTTTTTAAATTGCGGAACGTAGTGAAATCAAACAAATATACGTATCAGTATGAAAGTATAAATCTGATACAACATTCCAACATCTCAAACTAAGGTTCAACAACTAATGTCAAGTGTCAAAACCCCATATACATCAAAGTCCGTAGTCTCCACTCTAATCACGATCTCTCCTCATCTCCTGGACCCTGGTCCTGTCCCACCTGTTGTCATGTACACATACAAACAAGACAACATATAATCAATATAAAAGCAAGAAAAATATATCAGAAATACATGTCAAATCTGAAACATGAATCAATATAAAACTGTAAATAAACTCGTGACTCCACAGCTCAGACTAGACTCCATCCTAGTCTAGGGATCCCGGTTTCCAGATGTTGGCATTCCATATCGAATATCCGTGATAGAAGAAACTCCAATTCTAATCAACATCGATATAACCAAACATCCAGTGTCTTGACCTATCCGTCACAGACCTTGGCACTTTCGCCAATATACTATCCTGTAACAGAGTGCAATGTGCCAATGACGATTCCATCACTATCCGGCACATCTGTCACAAGATCACTCGTCTAATACTCAACTGATACAAGCTTCCTATAAATCAATAGAAACTAGCATATCAATTCAATTCAAGGCATATAAAAACAATCAGTATGTGATTTAGGGAAACCCAAGTATATCCTACTCGAGTCCATCTCCCCGTACCACATTGACTTATACCTTTCGTTCGTAGTCTCGGTCTGAAGCAATATCAGTTCTGAACTCAAGACTGTCTCTGTAAATCTGAAACGATATATCGAGAATCATAATATCAATATTTCATTCTCAAATCAACACTGAATCTGATTAATCTGAATTAATTCAAATCAACGGCATAACGGCACAATCCCGATATCCCCGTCAATACAATATCACCAGATATCAATTACAAATCATAACTCATATCCGCTACAATCTGTAATCAATCAAGAATCCAAATCTGTTCAATTTCAATCGATAAAATGAGAAAATCATAACAATTCCAAAATCAACTTGTTCTTCGATCTGACTTCGATTCTACGATGTCTAGTATTCCCAGAACACATAATAATGATCACATAATAATTCCTCCAATATCATAATTTCAAATGATAACATAACTCAATAAAACTTACGTCCTGTAGTAGCTATCGACGAGAGGATTACAAAACTGTGCTCGGATCGAAAGTCTGATACCCGGATTTGGCACAATCAAATTTCTAAGTTAAAATGAAGTTGGAGAATTTCACGAAGCTCTTTCCTCGATTCTTTCTCTGGAAGTTAAGAAGGAATTGAAGATTGTTTACATATCAAGTACATGGTGGTGACAAGTGTCCCACTCAAATCATTAATTGCACTTTAGTCCGTGAAACCTTCACTATTTGCGATTTGGTCCTCACAACTCTTTTGAATTCCCTTTCAATCCTAATTAATTACAAAAACCGTGGAATCTAATTCATCATTCCAAAATTCATAAATTAAATAATCTCGGATTAAAATGATAAAATCTCGGGCCTTACACCTTCGAACAACCGAAGAACATGCAAAACACCTACCTACGGTCGAACTTGCTCCTCGAATCACTTGGCTTCAAGACAAGCTTCAGCCGTGTCCAGCCATCTAGAACCATAACCTCGACCCACCACGGTCTTGTTCATGGCCAGGGATGGCTCGTACGTAATCGGATCTGTCCCTCCCCCAAGCCCTTTCACAAAAACGAACCCTTTGACACACCCTTTCTTCTCGGCCCTTCAACCTACAGTAAACAACAACAACTCTAACCCCCCCAAAACACCATCTCGTCACCATGCTCAGCCTCTTAACACCCAAAACCGCAGCCCCTTGCACGACAATACACAAAAACGTGAGTAATGTACAATACCAAGCAAGATTTTTTTTAAGTTTAAAGCAAGAACATCACATAAATTAATTGTGTAATAAAAATAATTTTCTTAAAAATTCTCCGGTCCCCGTTCCTCGTTAAAACGGGAAATGCGACTTAAAAAAATCTAATACATGAACTTATAAAATGCATGGAATAAATTCTATCATGCATGAATTATGCATAAAATGCATAAAAATAATTAAACACAAATTAATAAAATAAACTTGCATTTTATGCTTTAAAAGAATTTAATAAAATATCAAAGAAATTTAATAATTTGCATACATGTGGTTCACGTGACTTTCCGATTTTCGGGACGTTACAAAATCTCCCCTTAAATTGAATTTCGTCCCCGAAATTTGCTTATCCTTGATAATCACAAAGTTTAGACTTAGTTCTATTTCATATGTCTTCGAATTTCTGACTTTCTCGCAATTCCTTGTACTAGAAATTGATGTCCAAACTTATCGCACCTTACTTTTCTTATACTATATCTATAATTATTCATCAACCTATTACATTATCATTTATGCAGTTCATCATAAGAAACCTTAGCACCAAAATTTACTGATCGATTCCTATCTTCGATAATACACTTAAAATTTATACCTTATCTCAACCTCATAATAATATTAGTCTAATATCCTTGAATAAAATCGTTATCTTACGGCACCAACCTTACGTAACTTAATTATTTATAAGTACATCCCAATTATAAAATTGTTGCAAATCTTAATCCTTGAGTAACGTTAACTCATAAATCCCAAAATATAAAATATCGATCTTCTACCTAATAATAGAACCCTTCTAGTATCAATTATATGCTTAAACTATTCTCTTCCCAATTACAATATAGTTGAGGCCTAAGACTCTGGACTTTCCTCATTGGAACAAAAGTCGCATTCTTATGTATCCTTATTGCTTAATTAATTCTAATATATAAACTTAATAAGTTATCCCATGGTAGTCTTAGACTAACTCTAATAAATCAACTACGCTTATAAACCATAGAGTTCTAGAATCCTCATGTCAAGATTTTAGATTTCTTATTCGATAAAAATCTTAGTATCTGTTTCTTGGCAACCTATGTTGAACACCACTAATTCTTTTTTTTTTTATTGTATCAAAAATTTGCGTATGATCACCTATTTCATAAAATTTACATTCAAGTTTACGCAACCCTAGATAACCTAATTCCAACAAAAATATAGTCCTAACTGTTAAGATCATGACTAAAACTTATGACACATCAAACTTAAATTCCCAAAATTCACTAACTCAATGTCTACTCTTATAACTTAGCTAACCGATCAACTTTACCTTAAATTGTCCGCACTTTGAATTCTTAATTTGCACAGCATTAATTCACTAGCGCTTAAACTTTCAAGCCAAATGTTGATTTATCATACGAAGCCCTTGATTACCATTCCTTATAACATTATAACTCAAATGTTTCAAAGTTCTAAATATCCCTTCAAGCCTAAATCATCGAAAATTTCTATCCTTTAAACCATCCGCTTCTCGCTTATTGCTAAACTCGTCCCCAAATTTCTTAAAAATTGAAAAATTAAATCTTACTTTCCTCGAATGTTATCCAATTTGTCCTAAATGTAAAAAATTCCACAATTATCCATAAGTTCTTGGCGTTTCTAATTCCATTTTATTGGTTTCTCGTAACATAAAGTTCAATGATTTTAAGTTTATTAGATCCAAAATCAATTTCCATAACCTCGAAAAATTACTGATTTAACCAAAGTGTTCCTCAAAAGTTCGAATTTAATCTTCAAAATTTTGGAATTCGCAATTTGGTCCTTAAAGTTCTCGAATACATTTTTGGCATTACAACTCTTCGAAATTTGCATTTTCGTCTCCAAAAAATTTTCGATTTTAGCCTCATTAAACCTTGAAATTCTCAAAACTCGGAATTAAATCCCAAAATTAAGTAAATTCAAAAATAGTCCCTTAGAATTTTATTTTTTTTGCCCTTAGGTCCTCAATTATTGGTTATTACAATTAGGTCCTTAAAATTCTCAATTCATGCAATTCAATCCTTAAGTCCAAATAGGTAGAACATGCGTCCTAAATAATTTCTACGTTTCTATACTTCCAAAAATCGTCGTAGTCTTCGAATCATTAATCCTTACAAGGAATCCTCTAAAATTAACTCGGTTATCAACTACGAACCATCAGTAATTTCTTAGAAAATTTACAAGTCCCAATAGCAAAATTCTTATTCATGTCCAATTCCACCACAAAGCCAGCATGCAAGAAAATATTATAATTTCTCATTTCATGTCGTAACATGCATAAGGATTTTAAAGCATCTAATCTCAAAACAAAACGACAGATAAACTTGTATTGCAAAACATATATCATGTAAACATGTTGGTGATAGCATTAAAAACATTTAAATCATAAAAGCTTCCGAACTTGAGGCTTGAAGACTGAGCTGCGGAAGCTGGCAGTGGCACACCCCTATACAGAAACCTTGCTCTGATACCAACTGAAATGTGTACTAATTTTAAAAGTGCGGAAACATATTTTTTATTAAAAAAAACTCACATTTTAGAAATAACATTAAAAATGTCTTGCATGCATGCACTCTACAAAAAAATATAACATTTAAAATGATCTTAAATATTTGAAAATAAAAGTTGTGTAGTTTAAAATAACCAAAATCATACGTAAACTTAAACGAATAAAAATCTTAAAATCATCGACGTATGAAAATGTTTATCTCCTTTCAATCTCATAAATCATAATGCAGAAAACATGTGGTCCTCGGGTCGTGTCACCGCACCAAGTCTACTTACTCATAGTTCGGCACCTCTAGTCTCCTCATCATTAAGCTCATCTGCATCACACACGCCTAATGAGTCTAAAGACTCAACACACCTGTACCGTGATATCAAATACATTTACATATCATGCAGTAGTGAAAAATATCATAATCAACATATCTTTCATGAACTTTAAAAACTTAGTGTAAACGTGTCATATGCAATCGTGACGTGTCAAAACCGCTCATTGTTCATCATCATTCATCATTCATCGTTCATCGTTCATCTTTTATCATTTATGATTCCCTTTGGTGAATTCCGTTTATTAGAGGTGACTATCGTATATCATCATTTACGATGGATCCATCATACATAGAACCACGGTACCCGGCGGCTGTCGGACACCAGTGACAGGATCACCCATCCACTGTGCCTAGGCCTCTTCATCAGCATTTACATATACATCTTAAACTTTTACATATACTTCGATAGCCACAACTAATTTCCATCATTCAAAACATTATCATTTTCATCACTTATAAAAATCATGCTCCAATGCAATTTTCTTTAAATTCAAGCAGGCAACATATAATTTCATAAAATCTTAAAAATCATGAATCAAGATGCGTGAACATTTAAAATATCATAAATTTTTGTACAGGGCGCTGCCAAGACAAAAATCTCATCCCGGGTGCTAAATGACAATTTTGTCCCTAGAAACCCAAAAATTATTGTTTTGCGCCTAGACGTAAAATTTCACGTTTTTGACATTTTTCTTAATTCCAATGACTCTAACATGTCCCAAATAATTACTTAAGTTTACATGAATTTTTTAATATTTTTATTTGGATTAAATGGATTAGTTTTAAATTAATTTTTAAATATAACACATAAATGCGTTTTAATCCCGAATTAAACCAAACCTTAGCATAAAATTCCCAAATTAAAAACTTAGACTTCTAATAATTATTTGAGTTAAATATAATTTTCAATACTTTTATTAAACTTAAATCTAGGCGTTTCAATTAATTCTTTAATTAACGTTTCGTGCGGCGATTAAATCAAGGATAAATCCAAAACTCATTATTTTGATCCGAAACTTACCATACTCTTAAAAATGTCCCAAAACATATTGAAAAGCATCCCTAGACGTAAACTTGAGCTAAATTCAAAACTAAACCGATTCGTTTTAAAACTTGGACCAAGGTCCCAGTTTTTACCCGAATCGACTCGAAACTTAACCAAAATTCTCCCAACTTTTTACCACACCCTAATAACATCTAAAAGGTCATAAACTCCACAAAATCAGACCCTTAGACATTTTAATCCTTGGCCAGCAAGTTGCTGGAATTTCCAGCACGTAAATTTCGAAAAAGAACAAAAGAACTACTCCCCCAATCTCGGCCCTAGCTTGGTAACCCCCCAACCAGCCTCTAACCAAACCATTAGGGACCAAGATCAGACCATACTGATCCCAGATAATTGAGACTTGCTGCACCTCCCACGCCCAAACCTTCGAAAAATCTAAGAACACGCAAAACACCTAGCTACGACCGAACTTGCTCCTCGAATCACTTGGCTTCATGACCAGCTCTAGCCGTGTCCAGCCATCTAGAACCATAACCTCGACCCACCAGGGTCTTCTTCATGGCCATGGATGGCTCGTATGTAACTGGATCGGTCCCTCCTGTTGGATTTCGATTTTCTCGTGCCCAAACTGTAACGTACCGAAAATTTTAAAGTCTACGCAAACCACATGCATGCAGTTATTAAATTCTTTTGTATTTTAATTAAATGTTTTAATTGCATGAATTAATTATGTTGTGTATATTTACATGTTTAAAATAAAATTTTTGCATGGTTGCATTAAAATATATTTTTAAAGGTTATTCAAGTTGCGATCGAGGAACGGAGACCGAGGGTTGAAAAATAGAAAATATTTTTATTAAATAATTGTTTTTAATTATTTAAAATATAGTTGATGGTTTTTCATATTTTTGAAAATAAGGGGTTTTGATGTGATTTTATACGCCGGGACGTAAATTTTATAGGTGTGGGTTTTTCAATAAAAATACGAACGTATTGGCAACCCGGCTAATAAATTCACAAACTTTATTAAACAAAATTATTTTTAATATTTTATTAAGCACTAATTGGGCCTAATTAACTTCTTAGTGGGCCTAAACTTTTGTTAGTGTTTCTAATTAGTATTTAATGTTTTAAACCCCACCCCAAACCCACACATCACACGCCCCACACTTTCAATTCTCTCCCACTCTCCCCTCAACACCAAATACACGACACACACAAAATTTTGAAGGAAAAAGACATCAAAGTTGCAAGGGTTTCAAGCCGTCGTTTTCTCGTCACCGTTCTTCGCAATTGTCAACGGTTTTTCGTGCGTATAAAACGCAAAGGCACGCCATATTCTTCCTTTACTCATCATCACATCATTTTATGTAATTGGTTATGAATTTGCATGAAACAAGTCACAAAAATCTGTTATTTTCGTAACCATGAAGATACATGTCCTAAACTCTTGAATTTTGGTTCCAAAATCATGTTTTTGTAGTGTTAAAGGGGCTGCCATGAATTAGGATATGAGTAAGCATGTTTATACACAAGTTTAGGGGTCCTAGAACCCCCCAAAATAGCTGCACAAGAAATACAAATAAGCTGGAACCGTGGGCAGCGAGAAAGAACGTGAGTTGTTTTTGTTGTTCAAGTCAAGAACTTGGTGGCTTTGCATGGGGCTTGGCCAGGGCTGGCTGGGGCTCAATTAGGGTCAGGGGAGAGGGCTTGGTAGAGACCTAGGGGGCTAGGGCTCGCGCTAAGCAGGCTGGAAAAGTCCCTGCATGAAGGGACTCTTCACGCGCAGGAATCTAGGCTGGCCAAGAGTTCTAGGGGTTATGGCTCGGTTTGGGGCTGGGCTAGGTGGTCCACCAGGGTCCTAGGATTATGGGCATGGGTCGGGCTAGGGGCTGGAGTGGTGGGCTGACTGCTGGCTAGAGAGAAGACAGAAAACAAGAGGAGGCACCATGAAGGCAGCTTGTACGCGCAGGATGATGCTTCTGAATTCAGGAGCTTTGCTGCTGGGTTTAGCGGCTTGGGCTGGCCTAGGTTGAGTCTTGGCGTGGTCCAGGGATGGTCAGGTTAGGGGGTTTGGTGGTTAAGGGTTGGGAGAAGTCTTAGACTAGTTAGGAGTCCTTGTGTTCAAGGGAACTCCCACACACACACACGTGCAGAACATGGTCGAGTTTCAGGAAGTTTTTGAGCGGGCCAAGGCTTGTTTCATGGGCTGGGCTTGGTCAGGAGGGTTTCTAGATGGGTTGGCTTGGTTTTGGCTCGAGGTGGCTTGGGCGTGGCTCGATTAAATTAGGAGAGGGCTCGATGTGTTCGATAAGGTGTCAAAAAAGAGATTTTAAAGACTAAAATTAAATCCATGGGTCCACGGGTGTGGCTCATGACTCGGAAGGGTAGAATAAATCTTAAAAATGCTATGTTTAAAATTTGGGATCAAAATAACGAGTTTTGGATTTATTCGGGATTTAATCGCCGCACGAAACGTTAATTAAAACGCATAGTTTTAGGCTTCATAAAATTATGAAAAATTAGTTTTAAGCTTAAATAATTATTAGAAGTCTAATTTTTTAATTTGGGAAATTTATATTAAGGTTTGGTTTAGTTCGGGATTAAAATGCGTTAATACGTCTTATTTAAAGATTAAATTAAAAGTCCTCGATTTCAGCTAAATAAAAATATGAGAAAATTCATGTAGGCTTAAATAATTATTTGGGACATGTTAGAGTCAATGGAATTAAGAAAAAGTCAAAAACGTAAAATTTTACGTCCAGGGGTAAAACGGTCTTTTTACACCTAGAAATTAGTAAACGTCATGGCAGTGTCCTGATTGCTGTTTTATATGCTAATATGATAATTTTTAATGATTATGGATGTTTATGAATTTTTATATGTAATATGTCAATTTTAAATGTTTATGAATTTTTAAGATGTCAAAATGTTTATCTTTTAAATGTCCACAATAAATCTTAAAACCCTTAAACGTTTTTAAAAAATAAAAACGATATGTATATGCACGATTTTTATTAAGTGGTGATAACATGTTGAAGGACGTGAAGGGATTGTGACTACTACATGTTGGAAATATCGTGAGGGTTATGGTCCCAGTGAGAGCCCGACGATCGTGTTTCCTTGGATACGGATACGAATACGAATATGTTAATACGTAGGCCAGGGCCCAGTTGATCGGTGAGAGTGTTGCTGGTGTCCTCCGCCGCCCAGTACTGTGGTTTTCTTTAGATGGATCCATCGCCCCAATACGATTAAGAATACGAGTCACAATCACGATCTGAATTCAACAAACACGAACATGAATATGAATACGAATATGAATATGGATACGAATATGGATATGAATATGAATATGTTTATGTTGATATGATTATGTTTATGAAAAATGTTTAAGTTAAAGTTGATGCATCATCATGAAAATGTTTTTACTTAAAGTTTTTGCATCATGAAAATGTTTATGAAAATGATTTTGTTTAAAGTTTCTACATCTTCATGAAAACGATATTTTAAGTACAATTATTTTTCACTGTTATATGTTATCTGTATATGTAGTACTTGTTATCAAGATTATGGTATGTGGAGTCTTTAGACTCACTAGGTGTTATTGATGCAGGTGCTATTGTTTATGATTATGTTAAATGAGGTCTTGATGGTTGATTTTGCTGGACTGAAGGTGCACATAACCCGAGGACCGACGCTAGTTTTCCGCACTAGTTATGATTTATGATTTTAAGTAATGTTAAGAATATTTTTACGACTTTTTATTTATGTTTTGAGAGGTTTTGAGATATTATAGTATGAGTTGTATTTGTCAAATATATAGTTGATGTTTTATTTTAAAATGAAGCAAAATATTTTATAAAAATATTTTTATGTATTATTAAGGGTTCGGCCGAATGCTATGTGAGGTTTAAAAAAAAAATTCTAGCACGTTTTTAAGGAAACGAATAGCAGACGTCTCAGTTGGTATCAGAGCAATGGTTTTGTAAAGGGTTGTGCCACCATCAGCGCCAGAAAGATCAGTCGTCAAACCTCAAATTGTAAGTTTGCATGCTTTATATGATTTTATGATATTACCTGCATAAGTACATGAATTATATGTTTACGTCACATGTTTAATAGCATTATGAGGATATATGTTTTGTATGCTTTAGAATTTTTATACGCGATACAATGTGAAAGAAGAAATTATTTGATTTCAAACTCATTTTGGTTTTGTGAAGGAATTGGACTATGTCGATTTTTTTGGGTTTTAGTATTGACGTTTTACTTTCTGGGCTATAAGTTAATCATGAATATTATAAATGCTTTGGGACATGTAGATTTTCTAAGAAAATATTATGATTCATGGTTACTAGTCGAATTAATTTTTGGGAATTAGACGTAAGGAATAATGATTTAAGGATTTGCAACGACTTGGGAGTAAGAAAATATATAAATTGAGATTTTAAGTTTTGATGTAAGGTAAGATTTGATTAAGAGAATTGATTTTTGGGTAAATAAGTTTAAAATTATCGAAATTATGTTATGGGAAACTCGTAGCAATAAATTAATAATGCCAAGAACTTATGGGTTAATCGTAGGATTTTCGAAATTAAGAACCAATTAGGATTATTTTTGAGGAAATTAAGAATTTATTTTGCAAATATTAAGGAATTTGAGGACTAGTTTAGCAGTAAGTGCGAATTGAATGAGTTAAATGGTAAGAATTTTGAGGATTTAGACTTTTAAGAATATTTGGAACCTTTGGATATCTTGGTTATAGTGTTATAAGGAATGTTAATCAAGGATTTTAAGATTGAATCAATATTAGACTTGAAAATCTAAGCGTTAGCGGATGCGTTTGGGATTTTAAGATTGAAATTTGATAAATTGATGAATATTTTGGGTATAAAATAAGGAAAACAATATACGATAAGTATGATTATCCATCTTTTAATATTGGGAATTTTAAGAAAAATTGAAATTCGAGGTTATAATAGTAACAACACTAAATCATTATGGGTCTTTTAAAGTAGCAATTTGAAAATAAGGATTTAGAAGGAAAGAGTAAATGGGATCAAGGAGACGTAAGGACGTTTTAGAATTTAAGTTATATCAGAGTAGCGCAGCGGAAGCGTGGATTTTTGGGATACTAGAACTAAGACTAAACTTTGGGTTATTAAGGATAAGCGAATTTTGAAGACGAAATTCAATTTAAGGGAGGAAGATTGTAATGTCCCGAAAATTTTAAAGTTTACGCAAACCACATGCATGCAATTATTAAATTCTTTTGTAATTTAATTAAATGTTTTAATTGCATGAATTAATTATGTTGTGTATATTTACATGCTTAAAATATAATTTCTACATGGTTGCATTAAAATATATTTTTAAAGGTTATTCAAGTTGCGATCGAGGAACGGAGACCAATAGTTGAAAAATAGAAAATGTTTTTATTTAATAATTGTTTTTAATTATTTAAAATATAGTTGATGGTTTTTCATATTTTTAAAAATAAGGGGTATTGAGGTGATTTTATACGCCGGGACGTAAATTTTATCGGTGTGGGTTTTTCAATAAAAATACGAACGTATTGGCAATCAGGCTAATAAAATCACAAATTTTATTAAACAAAGTTATTTTTAATATTTAATTAAGCACTAATTGGGCCTAATTAACTTCTTAGTGGGCCTAAACTTTTGTTAGTGTTTCTAATTAGTATTTAATTTTTAAACCCCACCCCAAACCCACACATCACACGCCCCACACTTTCAATTCGCTCCAACTCTCCCCTCAACACCAAATACACGACACAAAAAATTTTGAAGGAAAAAGACATCAAAGTTGCAAGGGTTTCAAGCCGTCGTTTTCTCGTCACCGTTCTTCGCAATCGTCAACGGTTTTTCGTGCGTATAAAACGCAAAGACACGACATATTCTTCATTTACTCATCATCACACCATATTATGTAATTGTTTATGAATTTGCATGAAACAAGTCACAAAAATCTTTTATTTTCGTAACCATGAAGATACATGTCCTAAACTCTTGAATTTTGGTTCCAAAATCATGTTTTTGTAGTGTTGAAGGGGCTGCCATGAATTAGGATATAAGTAAGCATGTTTATACACAAGTTTAGGGGTCCTAGAACATCCCAAAATAGCTTCACAAGAAATACAAATAAGCTGGAACCGTGGGCAGCGAGAAGGAACGTGAGTTGTGTTTGTTGTTCAAGTCAAGAACTCGGTGGCTTTGCATGGGACTTGGGGGCGTGGCCAAGGCTGGCTGGGGCTCAAGTAGGGTCAGGGGAGAGGGCCTGGTAGAGACCTAAGGGGCTAGGGCTCGCGCTAAGCAGGCTGGAAGAGTCCCCGCGTGAAGGGACTCTTCACTCACAGGAATCTGGGGTGGCCAAGAGTTCTAGGGGTTATGGCTAAATTTGGGGCAAGGCTAGGTGGTCCACCAGGGTCCTAGGATGATGGGCATGGGTCAGGCTAGGGTCTGGAGTGGTGGGCTGGCTGTTGGCTCGAGCGAAGACATAAAACGTGAGGAGGCACCATGAAGGCAGCTTGTACGCGCAGGATGATGCTTCTGAATTCAGGAGCTTTGCTGCTGGGTTTAGGGGCTTGGGCTGACCTGGGTTGAGTCTGGTCATGGTCCAGGGATGGTTAGGGTTAGGGTGTTTTGTGGTTAAGGGTTGGGAGAAGTCCTAGACTAGTTAGGAGTCCTTGTGTTCAAGGGAACTCCCACACACACACACGTGCAGAACATGGTCGAGTTTCAGGAAGGTTTTGAGCGGGCCAGGGCTTGTTTTACGGGCTGGGCTTGGTCAGGAGGGTTCCTAGATGGGTGTGCTTGGTTTTGGCTCGAGGTGGCTTGGGCGTGACCCGATTAAATTAGGAGAAGGCTCGGTGTGTTTGATAAGGTGTCAAAAAAGAGATTTTAAAGGCTAAAATTTAATCCATGGGTCCACGGGTGTGGCTCATGACTCGGAAGGGTAGAATAAATCTTAAAAATGCTATTTTTAAAATTTGGGATCAAAATAAAGAGTTTTGGATTTATTCGGGATTTAATCGTCGCTCGAAACGCTAATTAACGAGTTAATTAAACGCATAGTTTTAGGCTTCATAAAATTATGGAAAATTAGTTTTAACTTTAAATAATTATTAGAAGTCTAAGTTTTTAATTTTGGAATTTTATATTAAGGTTTGATTTAATTCAGGATTAAAACGTGTTAATACGTCTTATTTAAAGATTAAATTAAAAGTCCTCGATTTAAGCTAAATAAAAATATGAGAAAATTCATGTAGGCTTAAATAATTATTTGGGACATGTTAGAATCAATGGAATTAAGAAAAAGTCAAAAACGTGAAATTTTAAGTCTAGGGGTAAAACAGTCTTTTTACACCTAGAAATTAGTAAACGTCATGACAGTGTCCTTATTGATGTTTTATATGCTAATATGATTATTTTCAATGATTATGGATGTTTATGAATTTTTATATGTAATATGTCAATTTTAAATGTTTATGAATTTTTAAGATGTTAAAATGTTTATTTTAAATGTTTATGATTTAACATGTCAAAATGTTATTTTAAATGTTATGATGTTAAAATGTTATTTCAAATGTGCATGGATATGTATATGTTAAAATGTTATTTTTTAAAACGTTTATTGGTTTTAAGATTTATCGTTGACATTTAAAAGATATGTTGCATGCTTGGTTTCAAAAATAAAACGATATGTATATGCATGATTTTTATTAAGTGGTGAGAACATGTTGAAGGACGTGAAGGGATTGTGACTACTACATGTTGGAAATATCGTGAGGGTTATGGTCCCAGTGGGAGCCCGACGATCGTGTTTCCTTGGATACGGATACGAATAAATAATACGAATATGTTAATACGTAGGCCAGGGCCCAGTTGATCGGTGAGAGTGTTGCTGGTGTCCTCCGCCGCCCAGTACTGTGGTTTTCTTTAGATGGATCCATCGCCCCAATACGATTAAGAATACGAGTCACAATCACGATCTGAATTCAACAAACACGAACATGAATATGAATACGAATATGAATATGGATACGAATATGGATATGAATATGAATATGTTTATGTTGATATGATTATGTTTATGAAAAATGTTTAAGTTAAAGTTGATGCATCATCATGAAAATGTTTTTACTTAAAGTTTTTGCATCATGAAAATGTTTATGAAAATGATTTTGTTTAAAGTTTCTCCATCTTCATGAAAACGATATTTTAAGTACAATTATTTTTCACTGTTGTATGTTATCTGTATATGTAGTACTTGTTATCAAGATCATGGTTTGTGGAGTCTTTAGACTCACTAGGTGTTATTGATGCAGGTGCTATTGTTTATGATTATGTTAAATGAGGTCTTGATGGTTGATTTTGCTGGACTGAAGGTGCACATAACCCGAGGACCGACGCTAGTTTTCCGCACTAGTTATGATTTATGATTTTAAGTAATGTTAAGAATATTTTTACGACTTTTTATTTATGTTTTGAGAGGGTTTTGAGAGATTATAGTATGACCTGTATTTTTTCAAATATATATTTGATGTTTTACTTTAAAATGAAGCAAAATATTTTATAAAAATATTTTTATATGTATTATTAAGGGTTCGGCCGAATGCTATGTGAGGTTTAAAAAAAAAATTTCTAGCACGTTTTTAAGGAAACGAATAGCAGACGTCTCACAAACGCAGCAGAAGTTTAAAAAATTTTATTTTATTTTGACAATCAAAATATATTTGTTTTAGGCACTCGTATGGTTTTACGATCAAAACATTCATAGGGCGTTTAGAATTTATACCTTTGGTGAATTAATCACATGTCTCCAACTAATCCGGGGTTAGCGGATATAGCTCTTGATGAAATCCCTACGAACTTTCTTCAAGGACTCCTTTCTTCTAATCAGGTCCACGACTAGATGGTTTGATCCTGTTCTAATTTGCACTAGAAAAGTAGAAGAGATTTTGCGTTGGAGATCAAAGTATGAGAGACGGCTCAAGCTTTTCTTCAAAAAGAAGTGGCATAAATTTTGGAGAGAAAAACTTGTGATTTTCGAAAATTGTGAAGGTGGAGGCTAGGGTTTTTCGAAAAATTATGAATGAATTAATTCTAACCTTAGGCCTAATACACATATATATAAGCTTAGGGCCCGTTAATAAATTAAAAACTTAATGGACTTAATCAATTAATTATTCTAGTCCAACTAGTTTTAATTAATTAATAAATCTTTTAAAGTCTAATTAAGAACCTTAATAATTGGTCTTGTACTCCTACAAACCCATTATACATATACCCAATACATTTAATTTAAATCCATTATAAATTCAACATTTGAATTTAATATTAAAATTATAAATTCAACTCCTTGAATCAGATCACATAGGATATCCACACCCGTAGGTGAGCGGTGAGTCCCCGACCACAATGCACTGGCTACTATATGTGTCGCAACTATACCCAACTCGCCACCTGAAGACTCTCCTGGAGCCGGTAAACGAGTCAAAGCACAGCCCAAGCATATAAAGCATCAGTGTTGTCCCGGGTCGTAAGGACTAATGGTGTACAATCATAACCACGGACTTATGCTCTCGATGAATGATAACCACTTGAAAAGTCCGCGGAATATTTGTTCGGTATAATCATCATATGACTACCCATCTGCATGTTTGGACATCTCTATGCCCTTACCAAGAAACGCAGTACACAACATCACAGATAAATTAAAAAGTAAATTATATTAAAATAAAGATTGTTTATTACACTTGAGTCAATAAATTCCCCAGCCAACAGTTGGCTTACAAGGCATCTACTCTAACAATCTCCCACTTGCCCTAGAGCCAACTACCCATAAACTTTAATCCCATTGCTTCGCGATGCGTTTCAAACAATGGTCCTGGCAAGGGCTTTGTAAGTGTATCAGCAACATTATCTGCAGAGGGGACTCTTTCGACTGATATGTCTTCTCTTCCCACAATCTCCCGTATGATGTGGAACTTCCTCAGTACATGTTTAGATCGCTAATGAGACCTTGGTTCCTTTGCTTGCGCAATGACACTAGTGTTGTCGCAGTACAACGGAACTGGATCAACTCCATTAGGAATAATGCCCAACTCTTGGACAAAATTCCTCATCCAAATTGCCTCTTTGGCTGCAGCAAATGCAGCAATGTATTTAGCTTCAGTTGTGGAATCCGCAACGGTGTCTTGCTTGAAACTTTTCCAAGAGACAGTCGCACCATTTAGCATGAACACAAAACCAGAGGTCGATTTCGAATCATTTACGTCACATTGGAAGATAGAATCAGTGTAGCCTTCCAATTTCAATTCTCCACCCCCATAGATCATGAACAAGTTCTTAGTCTTTCTCAAGTACTTAAGAATATCTTTCACGTCCTTCCAATGCATTGGACCAGGGTTCGCCTGATATCTGCTTGTAACACTCAGAGCGTAAACAACATCAGGACGCGTCGATATCATATCATACATGATACTACCAATAGCTGACGCATATGGAATACGTGTCATCATCTCTATCTCTTCATCAGTTCTAGGACATATAGCTTTAGATAGATTAACACCATGACACATTGGTAAGTATCCTCTCTTGAACTCTTCCATAGAAAATAGCTTCAGAATGGTATCGATATAAGTGGCTTGGGTGAGTCCTTGCATCCTTTTTGATTTATCTCTATAGATTTGTATTCTCAATACATAGGATGCTTCACCCATGTCTTTCATGGAGAATTTACTTGCTAACCATACTTTAGTTGATTGCAATAATCCTACATCAGTCCTAATGAGCAGGATATCATCAATATAAAGTACTAGGAATGTCACTGCACTCCCACTAACTTTCTTGTACTTGCATGGTTCCTCATGATTCTTAGTAAAACCAAACTCTTTGATAGTGCTATCAAATCTGAGGTTTCAACTCATTGACGCCTGCTTGAGACCATATATTGATCTCTGAAGTTTGCATACCTTATGATCACTTCCTACTGATGTATATCCCTCAGGTTGAGACATATAGATTTCCTTTTTGATGTCTCCATTGAGAAATGCAGTCTTTACATCCATTTGTCATATTTCATAGTCATACCATGCTGCTATGGCTAGTAGTATTCTAATGGACTTAAAAATAGCAACTGGTGAAAAATTTCCTCATAGTAAACTCCTTGCCTTTGAGTATAATCTTGTGCAACCAGTCTTGCTTTGAAGGTCACTACCTTCCCATCTGCCCCAAGCTTTTTTTTTTTACATCCATTTGCATCCTATGGGAACGATTCCCTCAGGTGGATCCACTAATGTCCATACTTGGTTTGAATACATAGAGTCCATTTCTGACTGCCTGGCTTCAAGCCATTTGGTTGAATCAGTATCAGATATTGCTTCTTCGAAATTCATTAGATCACATCAAACACAAGACTCATCATGGCCTTGTTCCTGAAGAAGCGTATATCTTCCAGGTGGTCTAATAATCCTATCAGACCTTCTAGGAGCTTGTACTTCAACTACTGGTTGTTGGGAAATGGGTTCAACTTCTATAGTTGAGAGAGTATCTTGAATTTCTTCAAGTTCTATCATCTTGCTTTTTCTTTCCAATAGAAATTCCTTTTCCAAAAAGGTGGCATTTCTTGAAACAAACATGTTTTCTTCATTGTGATGATAGAAATAATATCCAACAGAACTCTTTGGATATCCTACAAAGTAGTACAAAGTGGATCTACTATCCAATTTGTCTCCCACTGTCTGCTTCACGTAAGCAGGACATCCCCATATTCTCAAGTAAGAATATTTGGGAGGTTTTCTCATCCATATCTCATATGGTGTTTTATCCACTAGTATGGACATTGTTCAACAACATTGTCGCAGTTTCAAGTGCAAAACCCCAAAACATTGTAGGCAATTCAGTGAATCCCATCATGGATCGAACCATGTCCATCAAGGTTCGATTACAACGTTCAGAAACACAATTCAATTGTGGTGTTGCTGGTGGAGTCCACTATGAGAGAATCCCATTCTCTTATAGATAACCCAAAAATCAGCACTTAAGTATTCTCCACCTCGATCAGATCGAAGTGCCTTAATACTTCTTTCTAGCTGATTTTCTACTTCAGATCTGAATTCTTTGAACCTTTCAAATGCTTCAGATTTGTGTTTCATCAAATAAACATACCAATACCTCTAATGGTCATCAGTAAAGGTAATTAATTAGGATCGCCCATATTTTGTGCTAACACTTAGCGGGCCACAAACGTCTGTGTGGATCAAATCCAATAGACCATATGCACGTTCCACTTTTCCATTGAATGGAGTCTTTGTCATTTTTTCTTTTAGACAGGACTCACAAGTTGGTAGAGAATTTATGTCTGACAGGTCAAACATGCCTTCTCCCACTAGCTTGTGTATCCTTCTTTGGGAAGTACGACCTAGTTTAGAGTGTCATATTTGTGTGGGATTTGGTTCATCTTTTGTTGTTGAAATCCTATTTACTTGGAGATTCACTTATCATTTTCAGAACATTTCTGACGTATATAATTTCTTATGTCCAAATTTCTTGCAGTGAAATAAATATGTTCCGACTTATCGAGATTTGTAGGCCCTTCGAGTGTCCTTCAGACTTTGCCTTTTATTGGGTTTGTTTTTCTTGTGAGGGACAGAACATTTCTTTTCCTTACTTTGTGGGCCATTTTTCGTCTGACGAGAGGCCCATTAGAAAAACAACATTTTTCTCTTTTATGGTGATCTCATAAGTCACAAGCGTATTGACTAGCTCTTCAAGGCTATCATCTATCTTATTCAAATTGAAGTTCACCATAACCTCGTCAAATGAGGAAGAGAGAGACAACAAATTGATGTTATCTAGTAACTCGTTAGGAATCACATATTCAAGGCCCACGACATTCTCAATATCAGTCATACGTACGCCACACTCATGGGCCAAAGCCCCATCTTGCATACGTGTAGTCATGAGCTCTTTGAAAGTGGTGTGCATCATTATATGAGTTTATGCAACATGCAAATCTTGCAAGTGCATTTGAATGTCAGCAGCATTCAACATTTCCTCAAACTGTCCCTGCAGTTCATTTGACATAAAAGCGAGTATGTTACACTTTAGCTTGCATACTATGGTCCTACCATCTTGCATGCTTTGTCAGTTCAACAAGACTGACATTGGTGTGTATCCCATTTTCTCTGAATTCAGAACATTTTTCCAACCAGTCTTGAAAATTAGATTTGGTTAGCTTGTTAATAAAAAAAATTGATTATATGATGAAATCGAAAATATACTGATATGGAAACAGAATATTAGTTGCTGATTATTTTAAAATGATTTTAAGATATAAAATATGGACTTTTATTTTATAAATTTTCCTCCCACTATTTTGACATTTCCACCACCCTCTGATGAAAAAGGGAAATCGTATTTCCTTAGTGGCCACGTAGAGTCCAATTAGCCAATTATAATCCCGAATAATATCAGCCAATTATAATTTCTAAAAGGTAGAATCCAATTGCATCCCTATGCAACCTCCGCGTGTTTTGCCTCGCGTTTAATAAGGACCCAATAATATGACGTCGTTTATTTTCACGTGTCAAACCGACCCATCAATATTGAATTATAGTAGACGGTCGCATGATTTCCCCCAATAATATGAGTCGAAGTCATGGGAGTTCCACTCAATTCACATCATATGTCCAGTGGTAGTCACAGCTTTCCAGCGTCCAGGCCTCCCCAATAATATGAGCCAGACACTGTCCGCGGATAGCAATCAACATGCAACCACGGTTGTTGGAAGGCAAGGAAAAATTAAACACTTTTAATTTTTACTTTTACGGTTTGATATAAATTTTGAATCATATTCAAAATTAGGGATTTTAATTTTAAAATTGTGTTATCTTTTTAATTTTAAAATCGCGTGCCACGAGTTTGTATGTTTGTCGGATTTATGCAACTATATTATTTAATAATATACATACATGCATACTACTATATATCGCATATATCATAATATGACATTCAACAATAAATAAGGATGATCGATCGCCAACACTATTAGATCCATGTGAGCCAGACATGGATCCAGGTCCAAAACCTAGGTGAATGTAGGGATGCAAATCCAACTATTACAAGAGCTTCCAATATTTTACATGTCTTTATCCTGTGTATCGGGCCCACCATCGTCTAGTCTTGATCTCTCACTATTTCTAATAATTATATTTAAATAGTCATGGCACATAAGGGATACATCTCATGGGGTGGGAACGGGCCATAAACCAGGCCCATTTTAATAATATTAAATATTTAAAAAATGAATAAAATAGTAAAATATCCTAACATACACCTAACACATTGGTCAAGGCTCTCGATCATCCTTCATGCATTTAATACCAAATAATAACATTAATTAATTAAAAAAATTTAATTAACCGATAAATCATATATCTAATAATTTTATCACTAACCACCACAATTATTAAAGAATTTAATAAATTAAATAAACACCTTTATTTAATTTTCAATTAAATCAAAAATAATTGATTTCTTGTAAAAACTTATTTTTACCATAAATAATTAAAATCATATTCTAATTATTTATTTTACAAGAAAATTATTAATTTTCCAAAAGAAAAATTGAACCAATTTTAAAAAATATCAATTTTGTCCAAAAGTTTGAAAAATCAGAAAATAGCACCCTATGCCCAAACAATTCAGGCCCATTATCTAGCACGGTTCCCGAGACACTCCCGGGCAGCTGCTCGCGCCGCCCGTCCGCTGCCCGATCGTATCGAGCACCGGCGGTCTTGCAGTGCACGCCCTGCGCGCACAGGCAAGCGCAGGCGCGCCGCGCTCACGCTGCGCGCTGGAGTGCCAGAAGCCGCCTGCGCGCGCAGCGCCCTACGGTGCGCGGCGACTGCCCAGAACAGTTCCCGGCAGATTAAATTTTTTTTTTATTTCTGGAAAAAAAATAATTTTATGGTGCTACAATTTTTTGAAAAATTTTCTTGTGTGGTTAGAAACAAATTATTCAATATCAAAACCATACGATTCAGAAAAAACCTGGCTCTGATACCACTGTTGGATCTCGGTTTTCTCTTGCCCAAACGTTGCGGAAGTTTAAAAATTTTTATTTTATTTTGACAATCAAAATATATTTGTTTTAGGCACTCGTATGGTTTTACGATCAAAACATTCATAGGGCGTTTAGAATTTATACCTTTGGTGAATTAATCACACGCCTCCAACTAATTTGGGGTTAGCGGATATAGCTCTTGATGAAATCCCTACGAACTTTCTTCAAGGACTACTTTCTTCTAATCAGGTCCACGACTAGATGGTTTGATCATCTTCTAATTTGCACTAGAAAAGTAGAAGAGATTTTGCGTTGGAGATCAAAGTATGAGAGACGGCTCAAACTTTTCTTCAAAAAGAAGTGGCCGAAATTTTGGAGAGAAAAACTTGTGATTTTTGAAAATTGTGAAGCTGGAGGCTAGGGTTTTTCGAAAAATTATGAATGAATTAATTCTAACCTTAAGCCTAATACACATATATATATAAGCTTAGGGCCCATTAACAAATTAAATACTTAATGGGCCTAATCAATTAATTATTCTAGTCCAACTAATTTAATTAATTAATTAATCTTTTAAAGTCCAATTAATAACCTTAATAATATGTATGTTGGTCTTGTACTCCTACAAGTCCGTTATACATATACCCATTACATTTAATTTAAATCCCTTATAAATTCAACATTTGAATTGAATATTTAAATTATAAATTCAACTCCTTGAATCTATCACCTCTAAAATTTAATATTTAATAAACTCAACATTTGAGTTTAATAAATTAAATTATCAAATTTCATAAATTCAACTTCTTGAATTTATTATCTCCAAATTTCATAAATTCAACTTCTTGAATTTACAATATTATAAATTCAACTCCTTGAATTTATTTTCTCAAAATTTAATTATCATAAATTCAACTCCTTGAATTTAATATATCATAATAAAAATTCAACTCCTTGAATTTATTCTCTCAACGGGAATAAACGATCCAGTGCTTGTGTGACCCTCAATGGTTCAGGGATACAGCAAGCCGTGGGTTCACAATTATAATGCCCATGGGCTGTTCCCGATCCAACTGGCGGGAGTCGGTTATCCCATGGCCCATTACTCAATGACTCCTCCAGCCCAGGCACTGGAGTTTGTACCTCCCCAGAATCGAACCTAAGATCTCCTGGACATATAGATTCTTAGCACAAGTCTGGTACCAATTGAGCTACTAGCTTAATTGGTATCAGACTTGTGATAAGTATCTATATGTCCAGGAGATCTTAGGTTCGAGTCTGGGAGGTACAAACTCCAGTGCCTGGGCTGGAGGAGTCATTGAGTAATGGGCCATGGGATAACCGACTCCCGCAAGTTGGATCGGGAACAGCCCATGAGCATTACAATAAAAAGGCGCCTTTTTATTGTAATGCCCATTAGCTCAATTGGAACCAGACTTGTGCTAAGTATCTATATGTCCAGGAGATCTTAGGTTCGAGTCTGGGAGGTACAAACTCCAGTGCCTGGGCTGGAGGAGTCATTGAGTAATGGGCCATGGGATAACCGACTCCCGCCAGTTGGATCGGGAGCAGCCCATGGGCGTTACAATAAAAAGGCGCAGCTCAATTGGTAACAGACTTGTGCTAAGTATCTATATGTCTAGGAGATCTTAGGTTCGAGTCAGGGGAGGTACAAACTCCAGTGCATGGGCTGGAGGAGTCATTGAGTAATGGGCCATGGGATAACCGACTCCCGCCAGTTGGATCGGGAACAGCCCATGGGCATTACGATAAGTTGTAGAACCCGGAAATCAGATTACGTATAAGCCATGCATAATTCTAGTATTTTAAATTAAAATGATTTTTTTATTGCATGAGTATTTAAATTTAATTATTTTATGCTGTAGTTTAATTTTTATCTTTTCAGTTAATTAAGTGAGGCCGGACTGGAGTTGGAGTTTTGAGAAAAAATTTAAGATTATAGAAATCATTCCCAGAGTTTATTTTAGCTAGCAAATAAGTTGATTTAAGTTAAAAGGAGGTATAAGGAATTATTTAAGCAACTTGAGGTAAGTAGGAAATAAGTTCATTTAGGTTCCATAATTTTTGGGGTTAATTCACTAAATTAATTAAAGGATAGGTAAGGCTCTTAAGGTTTAATAATACACTAACTAAACAATATTTTCCCTCCATTTATTTGTTAAATTTCGGCCACCCCTTAGTGAGACAACAATTCTATGCCAACTCACCTTTGACCCTTTCCTTGTCATCTATTAGCATGATAATCTTTTCATTTATTAATCACCCTTAATTAATTAATATTAGATCAATATCCTAACCTAGTCTAGCATGTAAAATCGGCCACCCCATCCATTTCCCTCTCCAACAAATCATTTGATATCAAGCAATTCAAAATTTAAAAAGAGGGAGACTTGGTCATACCTTTGTATCCCTTTATTATTGGATCTCCCTCACTCTCCTAACCATTTCCCCTCCCCCATCACCAAAATATTGAGAGAATTTCAGAGCATTTTCGTGGGTTTAGTGAGGAAAAACCGAGAGCTCTTAAAGAAAAATAATCGAGTAGCAAGCAAGAAAAGAAACGCTCCACCTCCGCGCCGCGTCGTGCGTTTCGTTCGTTTCTTTTCAAAACGAAACCAGGTATGTATATGTTCTTTTTTTTAACTCTTCAATCAAGCCATAGTAGTATTTTAAAACATAATAATCATGATTTATTTAAGCTCAAAAAACCGAAATCTTTTCATACCATTTTCGGAAATGAAGTGCAGAATTTTGTTCTTCTTTCATGCTTCACGGTTTGCTTGTTTTTGTGAGTACAGGTGGATGGTTCGATTCTAGGCTCCCAAGGATACATCTATACATGTTCTAGGATGGATTAGGACCATGTTGGTCCATTATTTCAGCCCCCATGCTTGCTGGAAATCGAAATGACATCAACTCCCCAAATATGTCCCAAGTGCATTCGATTTTTTTGATTGATGTCAAAAGTTGATGGATCTGATCTTGGCTGCCTTAAGCGCTATAGCCATGGTTAGAAATTCTCCTAATCATGTCTAATACGTGATCAAGTTGTCCTTTTGAGGCTTGGTCCACGATGGAATCGGTTTTCAAATAAAAGACAAGAACAGCCCCCTTCGACCCTTGTTTGAAATCTGCATGTGTCATTTCGGTTTTGGTGATTTGGAGTGGACCTTGGTTGGCCTCTGGCCCTTAGCCCTTGTTCACACCACACTCCATGATGTCTAGATCAAGCCATGGTCAACCATATGGCCACTGGTATGATGCATGACAGCAACAAAATGAAATTTCAGAAACATCACAGTACAGATTTTTGTGTTCTCGGCTGAAGCTTGGTGTTGTCCTAGGTGTTGGATTGGATTGTGGTTGGCCTAGGGCCCTTAGTGAAAGGGGATCGGTTACGGTGACCGGAAGCGCAACGGAAGTTTAAAATTTTTATTTTTCAAAAGAAATTTTCGGCCACCTTGATTTAATGTGTAGCAAATACAAAAACAACAAAATGTCATACATAGTGTGTTTAGAAAAATATACCTATCAATCTCAAAAGATTGATGTATGGCTCCAACTAAGGTGTAAACACCTTAGCTCTTCAATGGTAGAAACTATCTTCAAGCTTCCTTTGAGCACTCCTTGCTCAACTATTAAGCCCACCACCAACTAGGTAGATCCCCTCATATTTTGCACTAGAAAAATATGAGGATTTTTCTTTGAGAAGTGAGTGTTTTCTCCAACCATTGAAGAACAAAAAATGGAGAGAATGAATAGTATTTTCGGCCACTATTCATGCTAGGAGAGAAGGAGAGACATTTTTTTGGTTGTGGGAAAAGTTAAAGTAAAAAAGTTGCATGCCAAGCCTTGGTTATACAAAAAGTTGTCTCCCAACCTTTCACCTCCCATGCATGCAAATATTATATGGTTTTTAACAAATTAAAAACCCATGGACTTAATTTAATTATCTCAAACATTTTTGAGACTAATTAAACATTACTTGAATTTACTCAAGTCCACTAGTTAAATAATTTATTTAAATTGAGCTCTACAAGACTCAATATGATTTAATCAATTCAACACTTGAATTAATTTAATTATTTGGACTCTACTAGGTCCACTAGTGTTTAATTAATTCAACACTTGAATTAATTTAATTTAGTCCATAATAATGTTTATGAAAATCACAATTTTCAAATACATTATTTATTTGGCCAAATTTTAATTTAAGAACACATTCATAAATTAAAATTACATTTCTCTCATAGAAGTCATACTTCTATTTTTCCTTACGCCTATAAACTCATTTATAAGCCGTTCAACACATTGAACTATTTTCTCCTTTATAGAAGTCATACTTCTAATTTTCCTTACGCTTATAAACTCCTTTATAAGCCGTTCAACACATTGAACTATTTTACTTCTCAACGGGATCTAGAAAGCTAGTACTTGTGTGGCCCTCAATGGTTCATTGATACAACTAGCCGTGGGTTCACATCTCCATGTGATTCGGACTAAACATGTCCTTATATGAGCATACCCCAATTGCTCCATTCTTATTTATCAACTCCTTGATAATAAGAACGTCAGAACTCAAGTCTGATAGTACCCAACCAATCATGTTAAACGCCTAGCAGCATCGCTTACATGATTCCCTAGGTATCAAATGATAGTGCCTGCAAGAACCATTCAATTATGGTTAGCGTACAGTACGGTCCCTTCAACTCATATATCCCGACCGATTCGACAACCATTGGTATATCGAGAGTTGTCAATGAATCGATACTATGTGTCATGTCGTAGTTGCATCGATGGTGTAATCTATGAAACCCCTTTCATAATTACCACCATACTCTGATCAGAGATTTCAAACTACATATACATGAAAAACACATAGGATATCCATACCCGTAGGTAAGCGGTGAATCCCCGACTACAATGCATCGACTCCTATATGTTTCGACAGAACACCCAACCTTGCCACCTGATGACCCCATGAGAGTCGGTAAACAAGTCAAAGTGTAATTCTAGCACATAGAGTCTCAATGTTGTCCCGGGTCATAAGGACTAATGGTGTACAACCATAAACTAGGACTTTTCCACTCGATAAGTGAGAACCACTTGGAAAGTCCTTTAATGGAGGGTTGTTCAGTGCACTCTACCAGGAGCACCTATCTGCATGCTCGGACATCACAATGTCCCCTACCAATGAAACATGGTACTCACATCGCAGATACTAGTCTCAAGCTCGAGCGGCCTATATCCTTCTTAGCGGCGGCTGAATCGACTAGGAACCGTTTAGAATATACAGTATTCCAAATATGAGTTTCATGATACTCATCATATGAGCATCTCATATTCTTTCTACTATTTGTATATTCAAGGGCTTTATCTATGCAACTAGCATGGGTATACAGATAAAGATGTGCCAAAACAATAATTTCAAATATTATTAAAATAAAGATTGCTTATACATAGAGTTTCATTGTGAACACTCGGCCAACACTTGGCTCGACGTGCACCTACTCTAACAATCTCCCACTTGCACTAGAGCCAACTACCCATATACTTCAAACCAATTGATTCGCGATGCATCTCGAATAATGGTTCAGGTAAAGGCTTAGCTAGTGGATCAGCAACATTATCTGCGGAGCCGACTTAGTCGATAGACACTTCTCTTTCCACAATCTCTCCGAGGATGTGGTACTTTCTCAATACTTGTTTGGATTTCTGATGAGACCTTGGCTCCTTTGCCTGAGCTATGGCTCCCGTGTTTCACAAAACACCGGGATAGGAGCAACTCCATTAGGAATGACGTCCAACGCTTGGACGAAATTCCTTATCCAAACAGCCTCCTTTGCTGCATCCGATGCAGCAATGTATTCGGCCTCAGTGGTGGAATCCGCAGTACTGTCTCGCTTGGAACTCTTCCAAGAGACAGCAGCACCAATGAGCATGAATACGAACCTAGAGGTTGACTTTGAGTCATCGATATCGCTTTGGAAGCTAGAGTCGGTATAGCCTTCCAATTTCAGTTCTCCACCCCATAGACCAATAACAACTTACTGGTCCTTCTCAATTACTTGAGGATGTCTTTCACAGTTTTCAAGTGTGGAAGACCAGGGTTCGATTGATATCTATACACTACACTTAGTGCTAAAACCACGTCAGGACGTGTAGATATCATCCCATACATGATGCTACCAATCGCAGATGCATAAGGAATGCTCGTCATCGCCGCTATCTCTGCATCAGTCTTGGGAGACATAGACATGGATAGGGACACGCCATGACACATTGGTAGATGTCCTCTCTAGGACTCATCCATCGAGAACCGCTTCACGATGGTATCATGTATGTGGACTGGGTGAGACCAAGCAATCTTCTTGAACTATCTCTATAGATCTGTATTCCCAATACAAAAGATGCTTCACCCAAGTCCTGCATCGAGAACTTACTCGCTAACCATATCTTAGTTGATTGCAACATTCCTACATCATTCCCAATGAGTAGAATGTCATCAACATAAAGCACAAGGAATGTCACCACACTCCCACTGACCTTCTTATACACACAGGGTTCCTCAGGATTCTTAGTAAAACCAAACTCTTTGATTGTATTATCGAATATGAGGTTCCAACTCCTAGATGCCTGCTTTAGACCATAAATAGATCTCTGAAGTTTGCATACCATATGCTCACTTCCGATAGATGTAAACCTTTCAGGTTGAGACATGTAAATCACTTTCTTAAAATCCCTATTAAGAAAGACTGTCTTGACATCCATCTGCCATATCTCATGGTCATACCATGCAGCCATGGCTAGCAATATCCTTATAGACTTGAACATTGCAATTGGAGAAAAGGTTTCCTCAAAGTCAACTCCTTGTCTTTGAGTATATCCTTTTGCCACCAATCGCTCCTTGAAGGTCAATACCTTCCCATCCGCCCCAAGTCCCTATGGGAACCGTTCCCTCAGGTGGATCCATAAGATCCCACACTTGGTTCGAATGCATGGAATTCATCTCAGATTCCATTGCTTCAAGCCACTTGGATGAATCGGCATCAGATAACGCTTCCTTGAAGGTCCTTGGATCACATCCATGAATAGGCTCATCATGGCCCTCTTCAAGAAGCAGACCATACCTCATAGGTGGTCTCGAGACTCTCTCGTATCTTCTAGGAGCTTGTATCTCCTCTCTTGGCTCTTCGGGTGTGGGTTCTACAATTGTGGGTGTCTCTCGAACCTCTTCGAGTTCTATCATCTCCCCTTTTCTATCCAATAGAAATTCCTTTTCCAAAAAGGTTGCATTCTTAGAAACAAACACCTTTGTTTCTTGGGGATGATAGAAACAATATCCAACTTAATTCCTTGGATATCCCACAAAGTTACATAAAATGGATCAACAATCCAATTTTATCTCCCACTACCTGCTTCACATAAGCAGGGCCCCCATATTCTAAGACAAGAATATTTGGGAGACTTACCCATCCATATCTCATATGGTGTCTGCCTTTAAATGGACATTTAGTGGAATATCTTTCAATTTTAAGTTATAGAGATCGTCTTCAAGTTCACCAGTACCAATCAAACATTCATTCTTGTAAATATTGCAAACACCTTTGCCAAATAAACAAGAATATCCATCTTTATCAACATAGAAATGGAAACAATGTTTTCTTACCAAATCAGGTACAAACAAAACATCTCTTAAAAATAACTTAAAATCATTGTTCAACAATAAGTAAACATCTCTTAAGGTCTTGGCAGCAACTCTTGCTCCATTGCCCATTCTCAAGAAGGTCTCACCTTCCTTGAGCCTCCTACTTCTTCCCATCACCTGCAACTCATTACAGAGATGTGAGCCACAGCCGGTATCTAATACCCAAGAAGTAGAGTTAATTGAAATGTTTACTTCGATAAAGAACATACCATTTCCAGAACCCTTCTGGGCAAGATATTCCCAGCAGTTACGCCTCCAATGTCCAGGCTTCTTGCAGTGATGACATTCATCAGCAGTCTTGTCAGCCTTAACTGGTGTGGCTGCCACAACGGGATTCGGAGATTGCCTCATCAAGGGCACGTTCTTCTTGGGACGTTGGAAAGAACGCTTCTTTCCCTTCCCATGTGGATCAATCTTCGTACCAGATGAAGAACCCACATAAAGAACCAGCTTCTCATTCTTGATGGTGGACTCAAAGGTGACAAGCATGTTCACCAACTCCTCAAGGGTCGGCTCCATCTTGTTCATTTTGAAATTCACAACAAAAGGATCAAACGAGCTAGGCAGTGACAAGAGTAACACGTCAGTGGTCAACTCCAAAGGCAACATCAAATCCATGCCAACAAGCTTGTCCACGAGCCCAATCACTTTTAGGCCATGCTCATGGACCGAGGCCCCATCTCGCATGCGTAAAGTGATTAGCTCCTTGACGGTAGCATGCCGAAGAGACCGTGTTTGCTCTCCAAAGAGCTCCTTGAGATCCAAATGAATGTCAGCAGCACTCTTTGCATCCTCAAAACGCCTCTGTAGCTCATCATTCATAGAAGTCAGCATATAACACCTGGCTTTCAAGTCATGGTCACACCATTCCTTGTAAGTCTGCAATTCCTCAGGAGTGCAGTCAGTCGGAGCCTCAACAGGGGGCGACTCAGTAAGTGTATATGCTATCCTTTCCGAATTCAAGACGATTTTTAGGTTTCTTAGCCAAGTGAGGTAATTAGGTCCGGTTAACATGTGTTTGTCGAGTATTGCAGATATCGGATTGCGAATCGAAGACATTGTCAATTTGTACTGAAAAGTGAAAACAGATAAATGTTGATGACTATTTCAAAATATTTAGTAAGATATAAAGTATGGACTTTTACTTTATAAATATTCGCTCCCACTGTTTTGACATCTTTCACTACCCTCTAGTGAAAACGGGAAACTCCTTTCCTCAGTAGGTACGTAAGGTCCAATTAGCGAATTATGATCCCGAATAATATCAGCCAATCACAATTCCTAAAAGGTAGTTTCCAATTGCATCTCCATGCAACCCTCTACGTAAACTTTTGTCTCACGTTTGATTAGGACCCAATAATATGACGTCGTTCATCTTCACGTGTCAAGCCTAACCCATCGATATTGAACCTTAATGGACGGTCGCCATGAGTTCCCTCAATAATATGAGCCGAAATCATGGGAGTTCCACGTAGTTCACATCACCATGTCAATGGATGTCACAGCTTTCCGGCACCCAAGGCCCCCCCAATAATATGAGCCGAGCCCCGAGCACGGGTAGCGTTCATCATGCACCCATTGTCGATGGAAGACATGGAAATTATAAACAAATTTATAATTCCCCTTTTCGGGCTTGATATTAATTTTGAATCTTATTCAAAATGAGGGTTTTTAATTTTGAAAGGTCTCATCATTAATTTTATTTAAAAGCTCGCCATGTTTGATCGTATGTTTGCCGGATTCATGCAACTTTGTTATTATCATAATAATAACGCACATACTCATTATTTATAACATATCATGCATATATTATAAACAGTAAACAAAACAAGGATGATCAATCGCCCCAAAACTAATGGCCCGTGTGAGCTAAACACGGGCCTAGGTCCAATCCTAGGGAAATGCATGGGATGCAAATGCAACTATTACATTAGCTTCCAATATTTACATGTCTTCGATCTTCATAATCATCAAGGCCACCATCTTCCAATCTTGATCTTCCACTATACTAATATTTACAAATAAATATCCATGGCAAATAGGGATACATCTCATGGGGTGGGAACGGGCCATAAACCAAGCCCACTTTATAAATTGATAATTATTACAATCATTCAACACAAAATATCCTAGCATACACCTAGCAAATTGGGCTTGGGCTTTTGATCATCCTTCATGCATAATATCACATATCATACACCATCAATTAATTATCACAATAATTAATTGATCCAATATCATATATCTTGATTCAATCACTAACCGTCACGATTATAAATTAAATTAACAAAGTATACAAACACCTTTGTCTACTTTCTAATTAATTTATTTATAACCGAATTTCTTGTAAATCACAATTTACTATAAATAATTAAAGTCCAACTTAAATTATTTATTTCATGAGAAAATACTTGCAACTTTTGTAAATTTAAACTTAAGGGCCCAAAAATTCATTTTTCACCAAAAACATTTTGGCCCATTTAAAATTTCACAAATGTGTTAGCCAACCAATGGCCCAACAACTCAAAGCCCGTGAAACTTTGATATTTCAAAACACATTTTGAAAACCCTAGTCGTCATCGCCGTCGCCGGAGCTCCGTCGCCGGATTCCGGCCACAAAATTTTTTTTTTTATTAAATATTAAGGAGGGGCTGCCCTTGCTGCCCGAAATGGGCAGCCCCTCGGGCAGCCCGAGCTGCCCGAAATGGGTAGCAACTTGCTGCCCAAAAATCCCCCGAAACCGGCCTTGATTCGATGCAAAATTTTTATCTCATGCGGTTAGAAATGAACCTCAACATAATATTATGTATTTACTACACCAAAATCGTAACCATAGCTCGGATACCACTTGAAAGAGGATCGGTTACGGTGACCGGAAGCGCAACGGAAGTTTAAAATTTTTATTTTTCATAAGAAATTTTCGGCCGCCTTGATTTAATGTGTAGCAAATACAAAAACAACAAAATGTCATACATAGTGTGTTTAGAAAAATATACCTATCAATCTCAAAGGATTGATGTATGGCTCCAACTAAGGTGTAAACACCTTAGCTCTTCAATGGTAGAAACTATCTTCAAGCTTCCTTTGAGCACTCCTTGCTCAACTATTAAGCCCACCACCAACTAGGTAGATCCCCTCATATTTTGCACTAGAAAAATATGAGGATTTTTCTTTGAGAAGTGAGTGTTTTCTCCAACCATTGAAGAACAAAAAATGGAGAGAATGAATAGTATTTTCGGCCACTATTCATGCTAGGAGAGAAGGAGAGACCTTTTTTTGGTTGTGGGAAAAGTTAAAGTAAAAAAGTTGCATGCCAAGCCTTGGTTATACAAAAAGTTGTCTCCCAACCTTTCACCTCCCATACATGCAAATATTATATGGTTTTTAACAAATTAAAAACCCATGGACTTAATTTAATTATCTCAAACATTTTTGAGACTAATTAAACATTACTTGAATTTACTCAAGTCCACTAGTTAAATAATTTATTTAAATTGAGCTCTACAAGACTCAATATGATTTAATCAATTCAACACTTGAATTAATTTAATTATTTGGACTCTACTAGGTCCACTAGTGTTTAATTAATTCAACACTTGAATTAATTTAATTTAGTCCATAATAATGTTTATGAAAATCACAATTTTCAAATACATTATTTATTTGGCCAAATTTTAATTTAAGAACACATTCATAAATTAAAATTACATTTCTCTCATAGAAGTCATACTTCTATTTTTCCTTACGCCTATAAACTCATTTATAAGCCGTTCAACACATTGAACTATTTTCTCCTTTATAGAAGTCATACTTCTAATTTTCCTTACGCTTATAAACTCCTTTATAAGCCGTTCAACACATTGAACTATTTTACTTCTCAACGGGATCTAGAAAGCTAGTACTTGTGTGGCCCTCAATGGTTCATTGATACAACTAGCCGTGGGTTCACATCTCCATGTGATTCGGACTAAACATGTCCTTATATGAGCATACCCCAATTGCTCCATTCTTATTTATCAACTCCTTGATAATAAGAACGTCAGAACTCAAGTCTGATAGTACCCAACCAATCATGTTAAACGCCTAGCAGCATCGCTTACATGATTCCCTAGGTATCAAATGACAGTGCCTGCAAGAACCATTCAATTATGGTTAGCGTACAGTACGGTCCCTTCATCTCATATATCCCGACCGATTCGACAACCATTGGTATATCGAGAGTTGTCAATGAATCGATACTATGTGTCATGTCGTAGTTGCATCGATGGTGTAATCTATGAAACCCCTTTCATAATTACCACCATACTCTGATCAGAGATTTCAAACTACATATACATGAAAAACACATAGGATATCCATACCCGTAGGTAAGCGGTGAATCCCCGACTACAATGCATCGACTCCTATATGTTTCGACAGAACACCCAACCTTGCCACCTGATGACCCCATGAGAGTCGGTAAACAAGTCAAAGTGTAATTCTAGCACATAGAGGCTCAATGTTGTCCCGGGTCATAAGGACTAATGGTGTACAACCATAAACTAGGACTTTTCAACTCGATAAGTGAGAACCACCTGGAAAGTCCTTTAATGGAGGGTTGTTCAGTGCACTCTACCAGGAGCACCAATCTGCATGCTCAGACATCACAATGTCCCCTACCAATGAAACATGGTACTCACATCGCAGATACTAGTCTCAAGCTCGAGCGGCCTATATCCTTCTTAGCGGCGGCTGAATCGACTAGGAACCGTTTAGAATATACAGTATTCCAAATATGAGTTTCATGATACTCATCATATGAGCATCTCATATTCTTTCTACTATTTGTATATTCAAGGGCTTTATCTATGCAACTAGCATGGGTATGCAGATAAAGATGTGCCAAAACAATAATTTCAAACATTATTAAAATAAAGATTGCTTATACATAGAGCTTCATAGTGAACACTCGGCCAACACTTGGCTCGACGGGCACCTACTCTAACACTTAGCCATGTTTCAAGCCATACCTTAAGATGTTGGGAAAAGGCTCTGGTTGGTGGTTCAAGTCCCAATGGCCAATAGTCTCGCAAACGAAGCAATGTAAGCACTAGTGCTGTTGCTGGAATTTCTGGACAGCAACTTGTTGCTTCGGTTCAGTGGCTCGTTCGAGTTCTTGGTTGGTTTCTAGCCTATGGCCTTGGACTGCACAGTGCCTCATCAAGTTGGGAAGGTCATGTCTTTGGCCATTCATGATTTGGATCATTTTAGAGGTCATACGAGAATTTACGGTGCGATGTGCCAAATTGACTCTTGAAAGAGCGTTTCATGTTTTGGCCTCCATTCACAAAAATTTCGACTTGCATCATTTTTGGAGCATTATTTCGTCATTTTAGGTGTATTTTAATCATGACTAAATGATGGTTCGGTGTTGGTTTGGGTTGGCACGGAGTAATGATTAAATACGAAGTCGTTGGGCGTAATTGTCTCGTTTTTAGATTCAATTACAAAGTTTGGTCAAGAAAATCATTTGCATATTTTTCATGATAAATTTAGGTCGCAGCGAGCCTTGGAACGATCCAATCCATGTGGTAAAATTATTATAGGATATTTAATTACGCCATTTAATTATATTACGTGCATAAAAATATAAAACATTCATTTTTGAGATTTATGCGATATTGCTTGTGGCCATTTCACTATCATGGGATTATTATTTCATCTGGTCGCCAGTTACCGGTCAGTTCAGTTTGTACCACCCAGTATACTGTGGCATTAGTCTGATCAGACGTACATTACTTCACCCGGTCGCCAGTTACCGGTCCGGTCGCCAGTTACCGGTCAGTTCAGTTCAGTGCAGAGGCCACTTGCGTAGACCATAATCTCAACAGAAAATTTATGACATGTTATTTATGACAGAGCTCGATTGAGGAAGCATTTCACATACGATTTTTAGTCAGTTATGCACGTATTATAATTGCTCATGACAAGTTATTTTCACATTATGCCTCATGACATGATATTTTTATTCACATTCAACTTTATTATATTATTTAGTCGTTATTTACGATATATGCATGCTGAGACTTTAGACTCACTAGACTTGATTGTTGTAGGTACTGATGAGGTCGGGACCGAGGGCGAGGACCAGTGAGCTAGCTTGGGTTGGCAGTAGTGGAACCCGAGGACCTCATTTACAGCACTTGCCATTTTTATGTTCAAACAATTTTATCAGTTGTTGGATACTTTAACTTGTTATTTTGGCGAGTAATGATTTCTTCCGCGGTGATTTTGAACATTAAACTTTACTTATCAGTTTATTTTATAAATGAGGCATTTTAATTATAAAAAAAAAGAAAATTTTTAATTATTCCGCAAATTTTCAAACACGAATTTTCGGGCCATTATAGCAACTCTTTGTGATTCAGAATAACATTTATTCTCATTCGAGCTTACCCTAGTTAGCCCTATTCTTTTCATCAACAACTTGATCAAGAATGTCAGAACTCATTTCTGATTGCACCCATCGGATCATGGTACGAGCGTCTAGTAGCATCGCCCCATGATCTCCTAGCTATCTGATTTGATCGATTAACGTATCAAGAGTGTTTAGAGGGGAGGGGGGTTGAATAAACACTCACAATTAAAAAAAAATCTTTTCGAATTTTGAATTCAGTTTGGTGACAAACTGATTCTCAGAATCTTGTTGGTCAATGACAATCAGTTAAACTAAGAGTAGTTGCGGAAAAAACTGACTGAAAGATAGAATACAAAACTGAAATAAAGTACGCAAAGATTGTTTCTGGATGTTCGGAGATTTCAATCACTCCTACGTCACCCCTTCTATCTCAAGGATAGGATTTCCACTAAAATACTTTGATCGAATACAAGATTTGTACTGACCCACTTCAGCTTGGACTTAACACTGCCAAAACTGAAACTCTTAGCATACAACAACTTTTATCAGTTCGTGACTGATCTTAGCACATCTGATATATTCTTGATTGAATTACAAAGTGCTAACACGCTCAAAGCGTAGCTTTAGATGCTACTGATATATCTGATATACGTGGGCTGTGAATTGTGATTTTAGCAGCGTAACAACAAGCTTCAATAATGCGTTGATGGTTATTCTACTCAGCTGCTTTGTTCACTTATTTATATGCTTTCTTTCCAACGGTAACTTGAGATTAATTTGAATCTTTGTATCCATTGATTTTTTTACTTGATTATTCCTTGGATATTGTTTCCTTCATTTATTGTGATGCGGCGTCTTAACTGCTTTCGTCGAAATGCGCTAAGCTGTATTAATTTTAAGTGCGGTGTTGCAATCTTCTATGTCTCTTCGTCGGTTGATCGTTCTTTCCCGAGACATGTTCAGTTGAAGGGTGCTTTGGCATAAATCAGTTTCCAACTGATCAGTTAGCTGATTTCAGTTATTATGTCCAGTTGTTGAATGTACTTTCGTGTATCAGTTGGTTGATCGGTTTGTCAAACTCCAGAATCCAGAATTTGGTTTTCAACAATTTCCCTCTTTATAGTGTTTGACAAAACTCAGCAAATAATAATAACTGAATTCTTTTATAGATAAAATAAGAGATTGATCATCTGAATCATATATGTAGATAAAATAAGAGATTGAGCAACTGAATCATGTACTTCATGAGTACATAAATGGCTACTTCTGAAAAGAGGATTTCTTCTGCTGTTCTAGCATTTCTTTGATTTCTTCTCCTTTTTTGTCAAACAGCTCCATCTTCAAGGATAATCTTCGAACATCTGTTGATAGAAAATTGACAGAGTTAGATACGTTTTCAACAGCAGAGGTTAGAGAGATTTGAAGTACATCTATCTTTCTTGATACAAGCGTCTCGACAGCATCAACTCTCTTGCTTATATAGTCTTGAGTGACTGAGAGACTCTTAGCCAATCCTCTGTTCTTCTGTATATCATCCACTGTTCGAGAGAGAGATGTTAAAGCATCTTGAATTGTCGTCAGTTTTTGATAGTTGAATTTTTCAGAGTGTTCCATTTTCAGAGAATGCTCTAATTGAGTATGCTGGATCTTGTATACATGATTGATCATTTCATTCATTTTCTGCTGAATTTCCTTAGTATCTTCCAGAACTTTATCAAAATGTGTAGAAAAATGAGGCGGAGACTGACAAGATGTTCCTGGTTCCGTTGAGACTTGATCAAAGACCACCATGGTCTTATCAGATATCATTGTTTCAGAAGTAGTCTGTGCTGGAACATCTGTTTCAGTTACTTCCACTTGGACTTTAGGAGGTGAAGATTGATGATGATCAGCAGAGATGTTTTCCTGCTGAATAGGAAATACTGCAGGATTGTCAGTTGATTGATCATGAGCTGATGCATCTTCTTGAAAATCAGTTGTGATCTGAGCTGGTAATCAGTTGGAAGTTTTTCAGCAATCTGTTGATTTGGTGATGGGCTAGCCACCACTGTTTGATCTTCTATTTCAGCAACAACAGACTGAACTGGTACTTCTATTGAGATAGGAACCTCTTGAGCGATTTGATCAGTTGAGTGATCAACTTTTTCAGAGATGGGTTAACTCATAAGAGATTATTTCGCCACTGCTTGAATGATTTCATCAATGTTGGCAAAAGTCAGCTCAGCTTCAGAGTACATCTGATGTTCTGCAGCAAATGATTGTGGAGATGGCCCTTTCTGCTGGGAGGAGGGTGTATCTTCTTTGGCTTTTGAACGGGAGGATTTTTCAGGGAGAACCAATCCCTGATCCTGTTCCCAAAATCTGATTTCCATTTGTAGCCCACTAAGATCTGTGTCCAGTTGGGTGAACACAGCTATATCATAATAGGCAGTTGGACCTACGGGATTGTAGTTGGATTTCAGCTCTTCAACTATTTTAGTCAGCTTTTTGACTCGAATCTGATCAAAGAAATAATTTTGCCTTTCCAATGCCTGGGCAATCGTAGCAGCTTTGACTATTTTCAAGACAATCTCTTCAAGTTTAATAAACTTTTTCAGTTGGGATTTGCGCTTCAGCTCTTTGGCAAAAATTTCAGTCCTGAACTTCTTCCAACTATCAAAAGATTTCAGTTTCGCTGTGGAAAATGCATTGACCTGTTCCCAAACAAGGTCAATGGGAGTTTGGATGGCATTAGATGGCCTTGGCTCTTTAACTAGCTTGTCTTTTCCTTTGTCAGTTGTAAAAATGTGAGGAATATCCAGACCAGAATGAGTAGTGTCCACTGGTTCCGTCAATATAAAGCCTTTAGATCTGGCCCGAGGCAAGATGGTAGGGCGATTTACATGAGTCAAGGGAGCTCTTATTTTAGCGGGTGCCTCTTCTTCAGCAACTGAATCATCAAGTGGAACAACCTGCAGAGGTATAGCCTGAATAGGCTGTTGAGCAGCTGATTGAGTCAAGCTCTCAGTTGGAATGAATTTCACCGCTGTTATTGGCTTAGTTCTTTGCGTCCTCGGTCTCTTGACAAGCTTAGGAGAAGGAGCTTTCTCCGAATCTGATTATCTGATAATCAGTTTTCGTTTTGCAGTCTTCAGTTGGGCCAAAGGTTTGGCCTTCTTGACTGGTGTTGGAGCAGGTGGTTGCGTCCCAAACTCCTGTTTGGTCTTTGGTGGCAAGATGTTCTTGGCAGTGAAGATCTTGAACTTTGAGGATTTTCCAGCATTGTCAGCTACCAATCCCTTCAGTTTCAGAAGATAACTGATTGGAATGGCAAAGCCTCTTGATAGTTTGGTAGGTTGAAGCATATTCCTTAGAATAGTGAAGATAATGTGCCTCCAGTTAGCTTTCTTCTCTCCCATGATGATGGTCATCACTTGGAATTTCTCAAGTGTAAGGGCAGCATAAGAGCATGCTTTAGCCAATATGTCCTTCGCCACAATGTCGGCTAATAACTGAACCTCCTGCTTCAGTTCCTTCTTAGGATCGGAAACTTTAATTTTCCGCTCATCAGCAGACAGCAAGGATTGCATTTCTTCAATGTCAGATGTTTTGACTTCAGAGACGCTGACGTACCCATCAGTTGGCAACGATAAAATTTCTCCGAAGGTCTCTTCAGATAGGAACAACAGCTGACTATTGACAGTTACAGAGATACTTCCATCAGTAGTGACGAACCCCTTCATATAGAATTCATTTACTTCCTTGGGGTAGATCTCCTACGAAGATTGTCCCAAAAACATTCTTAACATCAGCTTCTTGAACTGATAAAACTGAATCAAAATCAATAGCCATAGAGTTCAACATGTGAGCTGGGATTTGATTCGCCATTTCGAAAAGTAAACTGATCTAAAATTCGTAAAAGATAAGCTTTGGAATTAGTATGCTCTTAGGAACTGATTGTATGCGTAAGACAGAAAACTGAATTGAGGCGGGCATAGTACATTTGTTCGTGACTGTTCAAATTTGGGACACGTGTCAGTCCAAAAAAAATTTAAATAAAAGTATGTGTACGTGTGCTGTAAGCGTGTGTGCAAAAAGTAAGCGGTTTAAAATAGGCCACGTTATGAAACTGCTGTCACGTTAGTTGATTTGGAATATAATAAGTTTTTTAATTTGTTAACTTATACGAGAAGATTTGTAAAATACCCAGCTGAACAATCAGTTGGGATACTGATTCATTTCAGTTGAGAATTCACAAACAATTGTCCTCTCAGTTAACATTTTCAAAAACTGATATTCCCCCTTAATCGGTGCGCAAAATAAACAAAAATGACGATCAAAATAAATTTAAAGTTTAAGGAATTTATTGTTTGCTGGAACGTGCACGGCCCTTCAGCTTCCATAATTCTCGACTATAAATAGAAGTAACACAGTTAGTTTCAGTCATATTAGTGAAATATTTAAGATAAAAGAAATGGCTGGTGCGAGTAGCTCGAGTGCTTCGCCGTTTTCTCTGGAGGCCAGGAAGGCTGAGATAGAAGATGAAGTCTTCTATGAGAATCTTTAGTACTGGGAGAAGTTACAAGAACTTGAGTTCTTGTATAACACTGGAGAGGCTACCACTCCTGAATAGGTGGCAGAGCTGAGGAAGGTGCGGGAGCACTTGCACATAATTGAGTGGATTGACGTCTTTAAGGATGGTCATAGTCATCAGCTGATGCTCCGGAAGGAATTGAAGATCTTGAGGCGCATAGCTTATTCACATAGCTTTTCCAAGACGTCCACTCCACCTTTATCCACTTGGTTAAAATGTGGATAATTGATGTAGAGGAAAAATATTATGCTGTAATGCGAGCTAATGTTTATGCTTGAATAAAATATTTATCTGAGTTAATTTTGTCTTTTTCTTTCCTGGAGGTTGTTCAACATATACTTCTTCCTGCAGCTGACCATTTAAGAACGCACTCTTCACATCTATCTGGTATACTTTGAAGTTCTTGTGTGATGCAAAAGCAAGAAAGATTCTTATTGCCTCCAGTCTTGCAACTGGTGCATAAGTTTCATCATAGTCAATTCATTCTTCTTGCCTATATCTTTGCGCCACAAGTCCTGCTTTGTTGCGTACAACTGAGCCGTCTTCATTCAGTTTATTCCTGTACACCCATTTTGTACCTATAATAGTTTTTGAAATTGGTCTTGGAACTAAGTTCCAGACATTGTTATGAGTGAACTGATTTAGCTCTTCTTGCATTGCATTTACCCAGTTAGGATCAACAAGAGCTTCATCAGTTTTCTTCGGTTCTAGTTGTGAAACAAAAGCTGAATGGATAAATAAATTTATCATTTGATTTCGAGTTCTTACTGGATCTGATGGATTTCCTATTACCAGTTCAGGTGGGTGTGATTTTTTCCATCTGTACTCAGTATTTGTTGTATCAGCAATTTCTTCAGTTGGTAACTGAACACAATTTTCAGTCTCAGTTGGTGCTTCGTCAACTGGTATTTGAGTGTTATCATTATGCTCTATCAACTGATCATCAGCAACGACTTTATGTACATCTGATTGGTCCAGTACTTCTGGTTCAGGTGTTTGAAATCTGTTTTGATTGCTGTGACTTTCATTTTTGCTATCATCTTCCAAACTGATATCTGTAAATCGATCAGCTAGCTCAACTTGATCAGTTGGCTTATCAGTTAGTTCAGTTTCATCGAAATCAACATGAGCTGATTCTTCAACATTTAGGGTTTTCTTGTTGAAGACTCTATAGGCTATACTAACTGATGAGTATCCAAGAAATATTCCCTCTGCAGATTTAGCATCAAACGCTTTTAAATAATTTTTACCATTATCAAGGATAAAACATCTGCAGCCGAATATTTTGAAATAAGTAATTATACTTTTTCTTCCATGCCAGATCTCATATGGTGTTTTCATATGATTCTTATTAATCATTGATCTGTTCTGAGTATAACACGCAGTGTTTACTGCCTCTGCCCAAAACCTTTGAGAAATACCAGAATCAGCAAGCATTGTTCTAGCAGCTTCTTTAAGGGTCCGATTTCTTCTCTCAGCTACACCATTTTGCTGAGGAGTTCTGGCTGCTGAGAGCTCATGCTTAATTCCAGCATTTTCTAGAAAATTTGAAAGAGTTTGATTGATGAATTCAGTTCCTCGATCAGATTTGATTCGATCAATTCCAACTGATTTTTCATTTAAAAGTCTTTTGAAGAGCTTTATCAGTTGTGAAGCAGTATGGTCCTTAGATTTGAGAAAAATAACCCAAGTAAATCTTGAAAAGTCATCTACGACCACCAAGGTGAATTTCATTCCCCCTAAGCTCATGACTGGTATAGGACCAAAAAGATCCATGTGCAACAGTTCTAAGCATCGGGATGAAGATTTACAACCCTTGTTTATAAAAGAGGATCGTACTTGTTTACCATACTGACATGCTGAGCAAAGTTTTTCTTTTGAAAAATCTATTTTGGGCAAACCAGTTACAAGTTCATGTTTACTCGGATAGACAATGGTTTTAAAGTTTAAATGATTTAGTCTCTTATGCCACAACCAGTTTTTAGATGACTTGGAAGCAATAAAACAAACTGGTGCATAAGTTTGATTATTCCAACTGACTTTATATGTGTTTCCACAACGTTTGCCAGTTTGTATGATTTCATCAGTTGAAGTTTTGACAGAACATGAATTTTTGTCAAATTGTACAGAGAATCCACTGTCGCATAACTGACTGAAACTAATCAAGTTATACTTCAGGTTTTCTACTAATAGAACATCTTTAAAAGTAAAGTTACCATGGATAAGCTTACCCTTATCCACAGTTCTACCTTTGGAATTGTCCCCGAAACTGATGTTTGGACCACTGTATTTGGTCAGTTGAGATAGCACACTTGCATCTCCTGTCATTTGTCGCGAACATCCACTGTCCAAATACCATATTGAGTTCTTGTTTGTACCTGTTATCTGCAATCACACACATAATAAAACTTGGTACCCATACTTATTTGGGTCCTGAGCTGATTAGTCCCTTAGGAACCCACACTTGGATTAGTCTAACAGACTTTCCAGTAGTTGTATTCCAAATTGTTTTTCTCGGCTTTTGTGTGCATGGTGTGTAGTGTA